>NC_037600.1:16927813-17250318 GCF_003073045.1 Pomacea canaliculata
AAAAAAGAGACATTCAACATTTATTTATTCCTGAAAGGGCATGCAAAAGATAACATATATTATATAAATTATATAAATTTCTTTATTTGCATATTCCACAAGAAATGGTTTTAGAGCAGATTGTTCCATTTGGAGTAGAATGAGCAGTAAATATCAAGTGGATACCACTGTGCTTTCAAGACAAATTATTCTTGTTCATCAAGTAATAAATAACATCTTTTAAAATTTAATGTTATCATGATTATTACAACATTGTAGTCCACAGCATTATTTCCATTTGCCTTAAGCAAGAAGCAGACTTCCTTGGTATTAACAAAATATGGAAAATATCGAAGGGGAAGGGCTCATCAACAGAAACTGCACGATAACTTTGTCATAAATATAAATGAATCAGAGGCATTTCCTGAATCAGATTGTCATGTCAGGAGAAATTCCTTCTTTATCAGAAGAAAAGAAGGACAAAAGGTCAAAAAACTCACTCAAAGTTTGTTTTCCAAATTGTCATGTATTATTTATTATTAGATACACTTTATTTTAAAAGTGGAAAGTACATTCAACATGTGTACAGTCATCTTTATTTATCACATTTTCTTTTATATACTCATAGATACAGTTTATGATGAAACCCTTTTGAGGGAAAGTTTTGGCAACAAACCAAATACCCTTTTGCACTAGAGCACAGTTTTGGCTGTCCTTTTTATGTGACTCATGGATTTAAAAAGTTGCATGTTGATATTAAACAATAATTTTGTAGGATCATCATTAGCATTTATATGGGTAAGGGTGGTGTCATAAACAATGGAGAATGTGTGCCTGCTTTAAAAGAATTTTTTTCTTTTTAATTACTATTGTATATTCTCTTTTAAAGTGGTAGGTATAGCCCAAGATCCACATGTGCATTTATTCTTTATGGAGTTCAATTTTTTTTTTTTTGCAGATCACTCAGCAAGAATCTTTTCAGATAGAAAGGGACACAAGGCTGCAGTCAAATATTTTTAATGTGTTATAATTTGGAAATCCGGTATAAAACTCTATTTTTCCATCATCTTGTGAAAAACGTTCTAACCCAAAGTTTTCGATTTTTCTGCTGCTGTCCATTTGCAAATGATGTTCTAATTGTTGTATCCTCTCTTGAAGAACTTTTTTACTTTATTCTCTTCTTTTGCCAAGGAGAGCTGCTCTTCAACAGAAGGGTTGTCTGCTGTTACAGACTCTGCAGCTGCTGTTGCCGGCTCTGTCTCTGCCGTTGCAGGCTCTGTTGTGGGCTTAGCATCCCCATTTTTGCTGATAAGAAAAAACATTTTACCACGTGAAATGGCTGATTTGGCACAGCTCACTTAACATTGACAGGGATTAACCCCTTTTGCTATTTGAGGGTTTGATGTGACAAAAAGAGGTTAACTGAAAATATGTTTTGACACCTGTCGATAGTCAAAGTGTCTAAATAATAATGACACAATTGATGTTCTTGTTCTTTGTTTATGTTATTAAATATTTTTAGCAATGAAAAAATTAAATTTGATAATAAAAGTCACTTTGCATTTATCTTTGTATTTCTATATGTGATTTAAACAATGATCTCCACGCACTACACATCTGATCCTATTATGTATACATCTTGAAAATACACGTTCTGATGTAGTGTAACGAGAATAGGTAATAATGAATGGACTGAAAAGACAACAAAATTCTGACAATTGTGGCAAAGTTGTATGCTAAAATAAAAAAAAAAAAGACCCAGAAGGAAAAGCAATTAACAAAGATCTCACAAAGTGAATTAGTAAAATGACACAAATGTGGTGATGCCTGGCCCTAAATGCTCTAAAATGATGCATCACATGAACAGCTTGTGAGAGGAAAGTCAAAGCTGAAAGTTCTCAACTAATTTTATTTCTAACTGAACAGGATCAGAATGTGCTTAAAAGAGCCATTACTTCTATCTAAAGTTATGTTTGACCAACTATAATTTGTTGACATTTCTTATGCTCAACACAATATCCTCTATAAAGAAAAAAAAATTATTACTTAATCATACTGTTTTTATTGAGATCATCCACTAATACAATGCAACTAAAGTGAGTTTACCTCTGATTGGTGTTGATATTTGCTAGTGACAGGGGATGGCTAACTGCCAGCTGCTTTCTCTCTTTCCCAAGCTGAAAGTTGTTTAATGTAAACAAGCTTGGTACAGCATCTGGCTTTAGTCTCCTTTGCTTTCCTTTTAAGGGTAAAAGGCGAAAATCTTCTGGCACAAAGTGCCTGCTACACACCTTTGTCCACCTTCCTATCTGAGAAAAAAAATTAATGAATTGTTATTTTCATAAACATTTACCAAAACACATGTAAGTGCATTGCACTTATGATTTTGCCTTTCTTATAGCAATATGCAGAAGTTTACTTTAACTTAATACAAATAATATTGGTAATATATGTTCACCTTTCTCAGCATTTCAATATAACTACTTTAATAATATGTACTCCCTTAGAAAATGTATGTTGGTATGTGCGATAACGTTTTCGGTAATACAAAATAGCTATGCCCATATGCAGTAAGTTAAGATTACGAAAACAACAATTATTCTAAAATAAGAACTTTAAATCTTTAGACTGGCTAACGATGGTTAAAATGGAATGAAGAAAAAGTGATACAGCGAGTGAAGAAAACGATTAATAGTGATTAGAATTTGATCACGCTTACCCGAAAGAGGGGTCCTTCGTCTCTTCAAATTCTTACAAGCCAAAGCTTCTTCATTTGCTCATCCTTTGAAATTTCATGGAAGGACAATGTTGGACATTTATAGGCCTTAACTGTACATTGAGGTACACAGCAAATTCGATTATCATTTTTATTTGTAAGAGCTCTCATGCTTGAAGAATGCTACGAGTATAAACAGCAGACAGCAAAACCGGAAGTAGCCTCACATACTTGCTGGGTGAAGGTCGTAACGTTCTGGGTGAAGGTCGTATGCATGCATAATTCTCCGAAATAGCGGATAGCCGTGCGGCAGTCAACAACCCTTCCTGACACAGTTTTGATTGCACGAATGAAGTAAAAACATTTCTGTTAGCTCTGACAATGCAAAAATAATCCCTTCGGACAATAACAGTAAATGTCCCAACAAAAATGGCTATAATTAAAAATAAAGTAGCAATTACCATCAGTCAGAAATAATTCATGAGACACCAGACTTAAAGAAACAATGTTTCAGGTGAAGTTTCCAGCACTGAAAACTCACCTCTTCCGTAAACATGACTCCTAACAACCTATCCCATAATGCCAGTCCTTTTCACACCCTTCCGTTTGCAATATCACGTTACTCTCAGCTCTTGTTCTTGGTTCCTCTTTGTGTTTTCTGTATTTGATTTTATTCTTTGTTTAGTACGGTTGTTGATTCTTTTATAGTTCATGTTATTTGTCTTCCTGTCCCTCATATGCTGTCCATGTTTCGTTCTTGTTCTTAGGTGCTAAAAGCATGCTCCTTAGGAATGTGAGTATGAGTAACAAATTTTTTATTTTTTTTTTATTATTATTATCATCCTCATCATTATCATCAACCCATGCACGTACCACTACATCAACCCTCCCTTCCTCCAATCAACACACACACACACAGAGAGTCTCTTTCTCTCTGAAGGTAAAAGAAAAACTAGCACCTAATAAATAACATGGAAGCTGTAGCTCTGTCTATCAAGAAAAAAATTAAGCTATAAAGTTTTTGGTGGAAAGAGGTGAGGCTTAAGGTAATCTTTTAAAGTTTTAAATCACTGAGCATGTCTGAACACTGGGAGGAGTTTTGATACCGTTGGTCCAAATACTGCAAACAATCGCCTGCCAAAGGTGACAAATAGGACATCAACAGTGACCTCAATATGCTGGTGGATAAGATAGGAAACTGTGTCACAGCCTCACACACGGGCATGTAGCAGTTGTGCAATCTCTTCTTTCGACAGAAATCACTTGAAATCGCTGTAATAGTTTTCCTCTGTACTGCCCAAATATTAATATCTGAATAATAAATAAGCAAACACTGCATTTATTCATTAAAAATCAAATCGATATGAAACACCACTTCTTCACTCTCTTCATGGCTGCTAGTTAAAGCTAGAATAGACTACAAGCTCAAAATATTCTCATAAGATGCAAGTGCTTGGCTTTGATGCACCTACCTCAAAATATTATTGTGAGAAACAACGGTTGTGTGTTAAAGACCTATCTCAATATACTACCGTAAGAAGCAGCTATTGGGTGATAAAACATCTTACATCATAGACTGCTATCATAGGATCCAACAACTGGGGTGTGAAACATCTGTAAGTCAGATTAAAAACAGCAAATTTCTCACACTTAATTTGTTGAAATCCTTTCTTCCAAGTGTTTCTTTCTCTCGCCTCTCAACAAGTCTCATCTCTTCAGAATCTCACTTCATTCAGACAATTTTGATGTGACATGATGTATTCAATCTGGACCATAACTTGGATGGTCTGCGGGTTATTTCAAAGCGATGGATTATGTCTGGGGAAAATATCATTCTCCTGTCATTACACTTGCAGGAATCTTAATAATAATTATAATAAGTGGAATTTATAAAGCGCAATAACTCAGCCAAAGGTGGACTCATTGAGCCGAATAAGATCACAAAATAGCAACAAAGATGTAGACAAGTAAACAAAATAGTAACAAAGATGTAGACAAGTAAACAAAATAGTAACAAAGATGTAGAAGGAAGAACAATGCTAGGACTTGCTGAGTGCCGGTGATCATGCATATTTAATGGTATATTCCAGAGAACAATGTTAGTGACATCAGGAGACAACTGGGAAGATACTGAGTAATCGTTCGACAGCTTTCACGTTGATTTAACTACACAAGTTTCTCCGTACACCAGCATCTGAGGGTGTCACGGGGTGTTATCTACTTGTGCCACATTTCAAGGGGCAAGCAAACCAGCGAGGAAGGAAGGAGGAAGTGGAAGGTCGGGTGGGATGGGAAGAGGGCGGATTTGTGGGGAGGGGTTAGCCCTGGTCGGGTGTGGACCCCAAGTCTGACCTCCTATAACGAAAACCTCACTTTCTGGGTGGATTTGACTGTGCTTGGAGCTGTCGTCTCATTGTTGCTGGACTGTCGAAATATCTGTGAATGAACTGTGCTTTAAAGATATATTTGTGAACCAGACTGTGCCGTAAAGATATATTTGTGAATTGAGCTGAGGTGTTTTGTAAAAGTACACCTGAGTGGAAAATATTTGTTGATTAGACTGTTCCAAAAAATAAAGTTGCAACCAGGATTCAACACTGGATAGTGTCATACATCCAAGACCTCATGAGAGTTTGTAAAGATGAGTTCACTTACTTTTTGATAATTTTGATGTCTTGCATGGTTTTCCCCTTTCTTTATTGGTTATAGTGCTTTCACTGAATGTCCGGATGCAAGTGATTTTGTTATTGGTGTTATAAAAGTTTGTAAAACATTCCATTGTGCGAACGCTTCTATTAGTCCTTTAGTCCTTATCACATGAACACTTAGTGGGTTCTGTTGGTGGAAACACAACTGGAAAAATTCAACAGTGTAGATAAGTTTGCCAATATTATTGTGTGCAAGGAAGAAATGTCACAAGTGATTTACTGTCACCTAGATTATACATGTTTGTTTATAGCCAGTCTCGCCCTTTAAAGATCGATTTGTATTGTAAGTGACATACAGAAATCCATCTTTAAGTTTATTTGAAATGGAAAAAATGATAAAATTAATAGAAAAATATACATTAAAAATATCTATGCTGAGGCATGGGCATACCTGATGTTAGAACTTATTTGAATGCTTTAAAATTATCATGACTGCGGTAAATAAAGAAAACCAGCCACAGCTAGAAAAAAATCTTTTATCTACACATAAAATAATAGATTATTTAGACAAACTGGGCCCTGCAGTTTGCCACTTTATAAATGCAAACAACGTCTGGACTGATGTGTTAAAAGCGTACAGGATATTTGGAGAGAATATAGTGTGTGAAAAATATGAAGAAATTTTGTCAGAACCTATCTTTTGTAATGACAGATTTACGATTGGGAATAAACCAATTCTATATAGGAGATGGCTGCAGAAAGATATCTACTTAATTAAACAATAGATGAAAGAGGTAACTTTTTATCATATCAAGCTGTTAAAAATAATATAGTATTAACATTAACTGTGTCTCTTTTAATGGTTGCATAAAGGCCATAAAAACGTATATAAACTTAAAAAGAATGAATAAAACAGATTTATCTTCTTCTACATATGACACAAACAAAACTCTAAGAATAATTCGATCAATACAGAGAGGAGCAAGACTGTATTATAATAAAATGATATCGAACGCATGTATGCCAAACTGTCGTTTGGGATGAAAGGATAAACAGAAATGTTGATTAGCATCTTATATTTAAAACAATGAGTAATATAAAATATATTAAATTAAAATGGCTTCAAATCAGAGTGTTACATAGACATCTGGGGACAAAAGTAATATTCCACACGGGACTAGAAGATGATGTCTGCGGCCTTTACAGAGGTAAAAAAAAAATATTCAGCATATATTTTGGAACTGTAAATATTTTCATGATTTTTGGAGAAGCATACAAAATTGTATATTAGACAAATTTACAAATGTTCCAGAGATAACTATCAGTGAACATTTGGTTTTGTTTGGATGCAGTAATAATTTTGAGACAGATGTTGTACTTGATTTAATTTTACTGCTCGCAAGGCATACATATATTCTTGTAGATTTAAGAAAGCCATCCCCCAGTTAGAACCCTTTATCTAAATATTGAAACACAGATATACAATTGAACAATTTAATGCATTTTTAGAAATAAACGAAGAAAAGTTTGCTAAACACTGGCTACTATATAAACAACTTGTTAACTAGACTAAATACTGACTATGTATATAAATGACTTTATGATTACCTAAAACTAAATATGTCTTGATAGTATATACATTAATATTGTTGTGCTGTCAGCCGATGACACATAAGACCCAAGGTGCCTTCTATGATGATTTCTTGGTTTGTGTGAGATGACAAAAAAACCCCATATACTTTGTTTCCGTTGTGTAAAAGTTTACATGGCTGGCTTCTTTAAGCAGATGGATGCATTCTTACAATGACTGTTAATCTATGTGCATATGTTTGTTTTTATGTTTCTATATTGTAAAATATTGCTTCTTGTTATGTATATTTATATTGTTATCTATCTGATAGATATAATAAATTTTTATAGTAAAAAAATACATTCTCAGTGAAGAAAATATAGTTAGGCCTGAGGGTATAACTATTCAAGTAGATAAATGTACAGTAAACTACCGTGTGGAACCAAATAACAGAATAAGCAACATATTTAGCAAACCAAGAAAGGGGATTGCATAATGCATTCGCCAAAGGGGTGTCAATGAGAGCCACAGCACTGTCGATGATCCTGTACACTCATCAAATTCCAGTGGATCCTGCATTCTCAAAATGTTCCAGTGTTCTTATGACTTTCACAGCTTTCAATGTTCTAACTGCTTCTGCAACTTTCGTTGCAGATTGTCAGACATGCTGCAATCACCTGAGGACTTCATAAGAAGAGCAAGGACAACAATGACAACAAAGCCAATGTGGATCCTATTCAAGTAGATAATCAAAATATTTATCATGAGAAGAACGAGAAACAGTTACAGCTTCATATAATTACCCTGCTATCAGTCCTCGAAATAAAAATATAAATATCTAAACTTCTTGTTCAGCATGGCCTACACCAAATACACGATTATAATTTCCAAGAAATGTGAAAAACAAAGGAGGTTCTCTACAATCAAGTGCAAAGGAATCTGGTTAAAAGAGAAGAGGTACAACATTATTCAAGTTCTCAACATGCAATATTTTGCGTTTTTGCTGTAAATTACTCAGCGAGAAATCGGATATCTCATCTCCATATAAAGTTGGATCAGAGAACTCAAAAAAATATTTTAACCATATTTCCTTCACACAAAGAAAGTGGAGCACACTTGGAAAATTAGCAGACATGGCCAGAACTTGAGCTGCAGAATAAACTGACTGAAAAAATGTAGAACCTTGTATCTCGTAATGCAAAGAAATTCTTCATAACACGAGAAAGTTTCATTTCAAATAAAAGAGGGATTTTTTTTTACTTAAAATTTTTTTTTTTTTTTTTTTTGGTTTACAGTCGATCTTTATCAAGAAGTTCTTCCAAGTTCAAACGCTTTTGGCTTCAGTCTCCGATGATAATTTCTGCCGATGCTTTTGCCTCTTCTTTTGTCGGCATCTTTATTTGCTTTAATTAAGATTTCACTCATCTCTGTTCTCTCTCTCTCTTGCCAGAGGGTCTAGTGTTGTCGCAGTGCGACTGTTCTTTGTCCTGTCTGACTGACTGAGCTGCCATATTTTACAGGTTTTCTGCAGGCCAGGGTTTAATGATTTTCTCGTAGTGTGACACACGGGTACATCAACAGCAAACATACACATGCACGTGCATGCCAGGGTTGATCATGTGACATGCATGTGTACATCAACAGCAAATATTTACATGCACATTTCGTTATGCCAGGGTAGATCGATCATTTACAACTATTCATTCGAGTATTGCAGCATATACATAAAACTGAACATTTCAGCTCATGCCTCGAAATGAAAGAAGATATAATGGCAATACAGTGTCACATATATAATTTGACACTTAGATATAAATATTTACAAGCCTCTCTTGTTTTCAAAGTCGTTTTGTAATGATGCGCCTTCTGCTGTATAACAGAATTGTTATGTACTTTGTGTGACATGCAATGTAAATTTGAATATTTGTATTAACGCAATATTATGGCAATAAATGTTACAGTCTCACATGAGTTTTTGTTCCATGCAACGCGAATTCTCCAAACCTTGTTGTAAACGATGCTGCTAAGAATTGTCTCAAACTGTCATATTCTTTGGATTAATTCAACAAATTTATAATTATTTCTCTGGGTCAACTTGATATTGTAAATTACTGAAAAATAATATCTCCGATTTTACAGTGAAACCACTAAGTGAAACTAGATGGGAAAGTAGAATTGATGTTCTGGGATATAGCTACAAAAGTTTTGGGGGAAAGTATATAGCTCTGATTTAGACTCATTCGAAAAATAAATTTCATTCCACTTCAGTTTGAACACATGTGTTTGTGTGCCCAGCTCGAGTACAGAGGGACCGGACCCATGGGTGGGCTGATATGCTAGTGCTGTTGCCAGGAGATCGTTCAACTCTCAAATCACATCTGTAAGATAAGTCCTTTTAAGATTATTTTTTCCTTGCACCATGGCAGGTCGCATTCGATTCATTTGCTCACCTCTCATGCAATGGCATTTATAGTGCTCCACAGTCCCAGATAAAAGTTTCCTAATATTATTTCCTAAGAGAATTTATTATCTCAGAAGTTCACTGTCTTCTGAATAAACACTTCTCAGCATCTCAGCAATATATTAAAACGTTTCTCATTTAGTCATGTGTTGTATATTATTTTTTTAAAGGCGAATTTTTTTAACAGGTACTAGGCGCTATCATTCAGTCATGTACACCATTTCATCAATAAAAAATTAATCCATCTATTACGATCATTACATACTCATACAAGAAAAATTAGAAGACTCTACCACATGTACAAATAAAAAGTCATTAGAAGCTTTGTTAGCTAGTTTAGTCAGCAGGTGCACAAACAGGTGTGACCATACAGAAGTTTGAGAGATCAGTGGAGGCCTTTTACCTCGATCTTCTCGTTGCATTTTTCTTCTAGTCATCAGTTCCTCGGCCCACCAGAGAGCCGCTCTTTGCGCTATGATACATGATAGAGATCAGACTGAACGGTAAACTGTGTACTGGACAAACACGTAGGTTCCCACTATAGGAAATGGGGTAATTGTTTACCATATGATACCTGTCGGGAGTTTTAGTACACAATGTCAGTTAACTTAAGAACAGGGGTGGGTAAAGTTTTCTATTTGCAGCCGGTCTTAAAATTCTAAACTATGCGGCGGGCAGGTAAAACCCAGACCAGGTGACTACACAACAAACTACTGATAATAGAACTGACAACAAATGAGAACTTAATGGCGTTCACTTAGTGAATTGATTGTGTATAATGAAGCTGTTTGAACTCGCTCACAATAAAACTTTAAAACCAGTCTTTCCATCAGAGTCGTCAGTCGTGTGATTTGTTATCTTTGTACCTTGTCTATGTTAGAATGTTACTGACCGCCTGTTTCTAATGCTGTTTTATTTGATAAATTAAATTTCAATCAAATTAATCTAGGCTAAATAAAAAAATGGAAATATGTGCACTTAACATTTTGGCAGACGGGCCGGTCCAAAGATGTCGGGTGGCCGTACTTTGCCCACCCTGCTTTAGAAGCTCTCTAGCATCAAACTCCAAATGGATGCTGTCTCTGGGATGTAAGGGACTCTCTGGAATCGGGTTCCTGAAGTAATTTTTAGCACTAAAATCTTTTATATCCACTTCTTGTATGAAACAATCTCCATGGACAAGAACAACGTGTTTATTTCTTCTCTGATTTGCAAGCAACAAAGTGAGCTTCCTGGAGGTCTAGCTTGCTCTTGGATGATATAAACTGTGTAAACATGTGAGTGAAAAACTCTCTCAAAATTGCACTTCATATACCTGGTTCTGTTTGGATTACCATAAAAAAGAGTTGTCAAGCAAGATTCAAATAAGATATTTTCAACTATCATTATCAATTTAAGTTGTTCTTGTACATCTTTTAGATAATGTTTAATTTTTTTAAATGTGGTAAATTCATGAATCCCAAGAGGTCTACCCGCCTCAGAGTATTTGTATACAAGGAGTTAGGTGAGTAAATTTCTCCACATATCTTAAGTGTCAAGAGAGGGCAATCATCTTTAAACTTTGAAACCATTCGTGACAGATGTGTGTCAGAAGATAAGACTAAAATCTTTTTAAAAAATATTCTAAGACAGTACAGTCGTCCTAAAGGTTGTTGTCCGACCCCTGCAGGTTCACAACCTTTGATATTGGAGCGCTTCTCACTGGCCTGTTACTGTATTTATGTTTGTTATTTTCTAGTCATCATATCACACACACATATCCAGCTGTCAAATGTTTGTACTCCAGGACACCATGGCTCTTTTTTGGTGTCGGTTCCAGACTGAATGCACCATGTGTTGTTGACACGGGACTAACCAGACACCATCTTGAATAAATGTATTCCTCTTTCATGAAATGCCTTCATTTCTGGTTTTCGGGAAAAAATCTTATTTAGTGACTACATTTTCGGAAAGATCCCTCGACTATCTTAACTGAGATAAGGTGCAACCAATATGAGGTGAATGTTTTTGTTCCCTTTTTCATTATTATTAACAGCAAAATAACTGTAGCAGTAGCAGCACAGTGGTGTGAGCGGTCATGACAATGACCAACTTTATTAATCCCAATAGGCAATTTAAACATGAGAAATGCGCTCACTTACTATATATATATACATGTATATAAAATTCTCGTTAGACGGTAAAAAAAATATCAGGAAATGACACAATTAAAATACAAAAATCTTTCATCTATATAATTCTTATGTACCCCTACAACATCGCGCGCACACATACAATTAACTGAAAATTTATCTGTGACTGAGCAGCTGGATTGCAAATGTCACAAACGATTTACTGCATACAAACTATAATGTTTGCCTAAGCCTAATAACACAAATTCTCCCATTAGTAAATATTCAGGTATTGATCACAAAAATCTATATCCCTATGCTTGATACCCATTATCTTAGAACCTATCTGAACAATACTGTTTACCGTATTTCTATCATGGACACACTGTGAAGCCAACACAGAAATGGAAAAAATATTTTTTAAAAACTCTCAAATAAATGATTGGTGCAAACGAATGCCCAAATGTTGCTTTAATGACTAACAATACTATTTAGCTTACTCCGAAGGTTGATTCCTTGCTGGCCATGTTTAACATGTTCGGTCTTTATATTCCATTTGAGCTGGCAATCAAAATCAGTACCTAGGTAACTGAAGGGGTTAACAGCATATAGTTCTTACTTAAAAAATGATTCTATTCTCGATAATGGCATAGACATTACTTGTATCAGTTAAACTTGGCTTCAAGAGGCTGGTGGTCGGGCAAAGTGTCATGATCTGGCAAAGGTGAACAGAGACGAGCAGACCGGGAGGCGAATCACTGGACTCAACATGTATCATCAGATTGTTCTTGCAGCCAGGACTCATGTTACAGACATTGTTTCCCGAACAAAGTCAATGTTCTAAAAAAACACTGGCCTAACCTTCCTTCATGTTGTGGGTTTGAAAATTCTTCTCTACCTTCTGTTGATACTTTCTTTCCCCTTCTTGATGGTTCTAAGTTCTTTGTGCGCTGACTTTAGTGTCTCCCTATCCCCGCCTCTGAAAGCCTGCTTCGTTTTGTCTGAATGAGCTTTGTTACCTAGTGCTTGCTGTTTTGATAGACTGTAATGGTTTTCTTTGTGACTAAAGCTTATCTGGGGCCTCCTCACAGTATTCATTACCTACTGGTATCTGAGATAAAGCGAACCCCGCTGTGAACAGACTTCTGAAAAGTAGACCTGCATCTGCTTGCATAACCATTTGAGATAACATTATTCATCTGTCCAACACACAATTCTGCTGAGTGGAACAGCTAGCATGTTGATACTCGGAAGGCGATTTGTAACTGCAGTTATAATTAATACACATTGTATTACTAGAATGAGTAACAAGATTTCTAACATTTAAAAAAAAAAAAACAGAAATATGAGTATCGTCTGCGGCCCTAGACTGCCATGGTTGGTGTAATACTGTGCACCCTGCTTCCCAAACACGAGAATTATCTCCCAGTCACCGCCACAGGAAACAGGTGCCCGGTTATGTCACTCAGATGAAAACGAGGTTCAGGTAAGCAGGTTATATATTGCACGGACATGTTACATCACTGGAACACACAGGCGCGCTTTGATTTCAGTTCCTCGTTCGGATTACTGCACCACATTTCCGATAAAGATTTCAATGCAGTTTTTTTCTGAAAGGTAAGGAATATATTTTTTCTGTTCAAATAAACTATAAAATGTTCGCTGAATTCAGATATCAAACAATTGCGATAATACATTTGTCTCAAATCTTCCTCAAAGGAATGTAGTAAATAACAACAAAAACTAATAATTTGTAACTAGACGGCGGAGCTGCTAACTATGCCTCGCATCCTAGAAGTGCAGCAGACTCGACAGTCTGACGAGCTCTCATTTCAGGTGTGTTTGCACCTGACTACTCCTTCAGGTGTTGACGTTGTACACCAAAGATGTCTTTTATTTGGAATGTATTCTTTGAGAGATTCATATATTATTTGTGTAAAAACTTTAGATAAATACTTGGCCACAACTTTTGATCTTTTGTGTATTCAATGGCATGTAGGATTATCATAATTATATATTTTTCTTTTGTTGTTGTTGTTGTTGTTGTTGTTGTTGTTGTTGTTGTTGTTGTTGTTGTTGTTGTTGTTGTTGCTGCTGCTGCTGCTGCTGCTGCTGCTGTTCGACTGCATCCTCATTTTTGTACTGCTCCTGAAATATTTCCTTCATGCAGAGAATCAATTTCGCTTGTCTGTTTGTCTACCAGACCTCTCATTTGCTCTTGCATGTTTCTTATTATGTTTTTTCTGTCTTGTGTTTATAGCTGTTGATGTGGGTCTGTCCATTTGTTTGCTGACAAGCTTTGATCTATGGTTCCCAGTCACTTCATCCCCAGACACTTCATCCCTGACACTTAACCCCCTAGATTTTAATCCCTAAGCACTTAATCCCCAGACACTTAATCCCTGAACTAAATCCTTTACTAAAAAAATTATGAAGTCAGCGAAAAATTTAATTGAAATTCAAATTCAAATCATGCTATTAACTTCAACGTCATTTGAACATCTACAACATTAGTTAAAGTTTATATAAGCTAGTAAATTTAATGTTCTTTAACAATATCTACAGTATATACGTATGCTTGAAGTAGGATAGAAGTTCCGGCATGCGAGCATGTTGTGGCATTGACTCTGCAAGCAATTCGAAGGAATCGACAATGTCTTCCTCACAGGCAAGTGCTGGGAGGCATCTGACCATTCCACATCACTCGTCGTCTTCGTCATCGTCACTTCTCATACCCTGTTCAGTGACTTAGCGTAATACCACGTGACTTAAGTAACAGTAACATCCCGTTACTCTACATGACTGAAACTTCTCTCGTCACCGCTGCTTTCTCAAAGTCTGTGACTATATATTGTCTCTGGGGCTGCATTAGGCACTAGCTCTCTAACTGCATCCAACAATCTATTATAGGCTGCACTTGATTTATAAAGGATTAAGTGTCTGGGTATTAAGTGTCGGGGGATGAAGTGCTTAGGGATTAAAAGTCTAGGGGATTCAGTATCGGGGATGAAGAGTCTGGGGATTAAGTGACTGGACACCATTGATAAAACATCTGTTCATCACAAAAATCTATATCCCTATGCTTGATACCCTTATCTTAGAACCTATCTGAACAACACTGTTTACCGTATTTCTATCATGGACACACTGTGAAGCCAGCACAGAAATGGAAATAATATTTTTTTAAAAACCCTCAAATAAATGACTGGTGCAAACGAACGGCCAAATCTTGCTTTGATGACTAAAAATGCTATTTAGCTTTCTCAGAAGGTTGATTCTTTGCTGGCCACGTTTAACATGTTCGGTCTTTATATTCCATTTGAGCTGGCAATCAAAAACAGTACCTAGGTAACTGAAGGAGTTAACAGCATATAGTTCTTACTTTAAAAAAAATGATTCTATTCTCGATAATGGCATAGACATTCTTTGTATCAGTGAAACTTGGCTTCGAGAGGCTGGTGGTCGGGCAAAGTGTCATGATCTGGCAAAGGTGAACAGAGACGAGCAGACCGGGAGGCGAATCACTAGACTCCACATGCATCATCAGATTGTTCTTGCAGCCAGGACTCATGTTACAGACATTGTTCCCTGAACAAAGTCAATGTTCTACTCTGAAAAAAAAAACACTGGCCTAACCTTCCTTCATGTTGTGCGTTTGAAAATTCTTCTCTACCTTCTGTTGATACTTTCCTTCCCCTCCTTGATGGTCCTAACTTCTTTGTGCGCTGACTTTAGTGTCTCTCTATCCCCGCCTCTGAAAGCCTGCTTCGTTTTGTCTGAATGAGCTTTGTTACCTAGTGCTTGCTGTTTTGATAAACTCTAATGTAGCGGTTCTCAACCTTTTACTTGTGACGCCCCCCCCCCTGACGAACACCGGTACGTCCGCGACCCCCTTAGCCAGCTAGGTCGGTGGAAGAGCGGGGGAAGCCTTAGCTAACCTCGAACGCCGCGTCGAGGAAATCAACAACGGAAGAACAAAGTTCGTATCTGCAAGAAGTATAACTGTTAATGAAATTTTACTAAAGCAAAATCTGCGGTGATAATAAATATTATTTTATTGGACACTCACTTTGATTAATGAGAAGGTTGAGCCTGCTTGCTGTTGCATAGAGAAGCGAACCTGTGTGCGATGTTCGTACCCACTGCTATTCGCAGCTCAGCCTCTGCGTCAACACGATTTCTGTATTTCGACTTCAGTGCTGCAAATGCTGAAAATCCTTTCTCACACATATACGAAGTTGAAAATGGCAGAAGAACTTTCATGGCTTTCTCAGAAAGCACCCTTTGACGCTAATCCACAATTTTGGCACTGGTGTTGTTTGGAAGACCATTTTCAGGGATTGGTCACTCGAAAGGTCGATGAGCTGCTCTTCTTCTTCCGTGGACAACCCGCTTGTGCTAGGATCAGCCAGAAATGGATTACGAATCCAATCGTATTTAGTCACATCAATTTCAGCGAAGTAATGCTGAAACCTTTCTTGCAGTCCGTTTAGATGGGCAATAATTACATTCTTCACCTGGTCAAGATTCAAGTTGTCAGCCTTGCACTTACACAAGCACGGAAACATCAAAAATATTGTCTCGGCGTGTCTTTTGCGTCCACAACGAAATTTTTCGGACGAAAGCATTCATCTTGTCAGTTGTTTGTAATATGATGGTGTCTTTCCCTTGCATAGAAGTATTCACAACGTTCAGCCTCTCAAATATGTCCGATAAATATGCCATTAGCAGCAGCCATCGGTCGTTCTTAAGCCCCCACCCCGCACTGTCTGGTCATGGCCTTCTGTCAGGGACCTAGAGTACTAGGACTGAGCACTTGGGGGAGAGAGAGGGCAAAAGGCGAGAGGAGGGAGACTGGAGGCTTGATTGTTGAGAGGGGGATTGTGTTTTGAGTTTTGGAAGTGAAAGGTCACTGCATTGCCGAGACAGTGTACTTGAATAGGGAGAAGAGATTTGGAGTTTGAGACCCCTCACCACTCGGTTACACAATGTAAACTAATTTCACTAATACCAGTATAAGAAACTTTTAAAAAAGGACCACCATCGCGCCCCCCTTGTAGGCACGTCACGCCCCCCAAGGGTCGCACCCCACAGGTTGAGAACCGCTGCTCTAATGGTTTTATTTGTGACTAAAGCTTATCTGGGGCCTCCTCGCAGTATTCATTACCTACTGGTATCTGAGATAAAGCGAACCCCGCTGTGAACAGACTTCTGAAAAGTAGACCTGCATCTGCTTGCATAACCATTTGAGAAAACATTATTCATCTGTCCAACACACAATTCTGCTGAGTGGAACAGCTAGCATGTTGATACTGGGAAGGTGATTTATAACTGCAGTTATAATTAATACACATTGTATTACTAGAATGAGTAACAAGATTTCTAACATTTAAAAAAAAAAAAACAGAAATATGAGTATCGTCTGCGGCCCTAGACTGCCATGGTTGGTGCAATACTGTGCACCCTGCTTCCCAAACACGAGAATTATCTCCCAGTCACCGCCACAGGAAACAGGTGCCCGGTTATGTCACTCAGATGAAAACGAGGTTCAGGTAAGCAGGTTATATATTGCACGGACATGTTACATCACTGGAACACACAGGCGCGCTTTGATTACAGTTCCCCGTTCGGATTACTGCACCACATTTCCGATAAAGATTTCAATGCAGTTTTTTTCTAAAAGGTAAGGAATATATTTTTTCTGTTCAAATAAACTATAAAATGTTCGCTGAATTCAGATATCAAAGAATTGCGATGATGCATTTGTCTCAAATCTTCCTCAAAGGATTATATTATTATTATTATTATTATTATTATTATTATTATTATTATTATTATTATTATTATTATTATTATTATTATTATTATTATTATTATTATTATTATTATTATTATTATTATTATTATTGTTGTTGTTTGTTGTTGTTGTTGTTGTTGTTGTTGTTGTTGTTGTTGTTGTTGTTGTTGTTGTTGTTGTTGTTGTTGTTATTATTATTATTATTATTATTATTATTATTATTATACTGTATCCTCATTTTTGTACTGCTCCTGAAATATTTCCCTCATACAGAGAATCAATTTCGCTTGTCTGTTTGTCTACCAGACCTCTCATTTGCTTTTGCATGTTTCTTATTATGTTTCTTTCCTGTCTTGTGTTTATAGCTGTTGATGTGGGTCTGTCCATTTGTTTGCTGACAAGCTTTGATCTATGTCAGTATGTGTATAATGGGAACTTCGTGTCTATCATTCTTATTGTGTTTACCTTTGTTTTAAATAGTATTGAGCCTTCTGTTTGTAAGGAAATGCGTTATAGAAATTCCATTCGTTTTATTATTGTTTTTAATTGTTGTTATCGATATCATAAATTAAATATTGTAGCTAACAGACTTTCATCAGACAGTTTAGTAGGATAAAGAATGCTTAACCTTTTTTGAACGAAATTATGCTTATAGCGTTGGAAACGTTTTAAATACTAAGTAGATAAGTGATATATTAGTAGGATACATAATATAGTAGGATACATAAGTAATAAAGGCATCTATGAGATAGTTTATCTGTTCAGTAAGTCTATATGTGGATACTGTTAAATGATAAGAAAGATCGGGGTTAGAAACAGAAGATTTGAAAATTGCTCTGACCTGTTATAAAAGACAAAAGTGACTCAAAAATATTTTTACTCAAAAAATCCACGGTGATGATGGATGTGGGTACTGTAAAGCCACAAGAGAATACAATTACTGAAAATAAATATTTATGATACTTAAATAACTATAATAATAATAATAATAAATAGAAAAAATATAATTATGATAATCCTATATGCCATTTAATAATAATAATAATAATAATAATAATAATAATAATAATAATAATAATAATAATAATAATAATAATAATAATAATAATAATAATAATAATAATAATAATAATAATGTGATTTGTATAGCGCTCGTAGGCAGTGTGCTTTTAGTTTTAGAGAGAGAGACAAGAACGAGACATGGAGAACCTATTTATCCACAGTTCTGATGACTAGTAAAAGACAAATGTAGAACACGTAAAGAGGAATCGTGCAACAAGAACTTTGAGTGTCACGATTCTGCAAAGAAAAACGATCAGGAAAGTAGCAATAAACGGAAAGAAGGGGTTAAACGGACTAGCATTGTGTGGACTGTTGTTAGAAGTAATGGTCAAGAATGAGGTGCAGTTTCAGTGCACATTTAACGGATTCAATGATTGGTAGGTGGCGGATATGAAGGGGAGATAGTTTCATTTTTTTCTGCATAGTAACTAAAAATCATGTGTCCATATGTTGTTGTTTTGGTGGCAGGAATATTTAGAATACGGTCATTAGACAAAGTGAATAGTTGTTTGGCTGGTATGTAGGGGAGAAAATGGTCAGAGAAATAATCATGGCATGTGTCAGCAAAGAAATTAAAACGCAGCACTGACAGTTTGTACTGGATGCCAGAACGGATGGGAAGCCAGGGTAGACAATGAAGAAGACGGGTGGTGTGGTACTTCCATTAAGAAGGTGGTTGCAGTGACTAATGATCATAATTCAGGTATTTCACTTTGTGGTGGTACAAGAAAGGTGTGTGAATTTATTAAAGCTATTTACATGCCCATTTACTAACCTTCTCAGATTGAAAAATAACAATTAAAAAGTGTTATTTCATGAGGCATTTTTCTGATTTGCAGGATCATCGAGCGACTGTTACATGGTCAGTCACTATGATGAAAATTCTCCGTCATAAGACCTTCTACCTCATCGTCTTCGCCTGCGCTGGCTTACTGCTGTTGGGAGCATCAATCCATTTCTACCAAATACCTTTTGTCTACCTGAAATCTTCTCCTACTGTATCCAGAATTGGCTCAGACTACCCATGTGTCAATAGAATCAATCTTCATCCGACTGATGTCCCGCCTCAATCTTTTGTATTGAACCTGAATGATCCAATCTGGCAAAGACACCAAAAAAGCCAGGGTGTCCTGGGGTATCCGGTCCCCTTCAACAAGTCGCAACACGAAGAAGGCAAGAACAGGAAACAGAATGAAGTGCAAACATCTGACAACTGGCCAAAATTGTGAGTGCGCGCGTGTATACCTGCTTGTTCGTGTGTGTGTGTGTGTGTGGAAGGGTTAACATTATAAGGAAAAGGTTTGGCATATGACCGTGTGGTTATGGTCGTGCAGTGCCACTTGGCCAACCAATTCGACTTCCTATTGAAGTGCCCCTTTGCCAATAAGCTCGACTTTTTTATTACCTCCCTTACCTAGAAAAAAATGTATTATGAGAGGTGGTGGTGCCTGTCACTTTGTCTCCTTTACTTTTTGTCAATATTTTTTTATTGTGGTCTTCCCTTATCTGGGACTAACTTTTTATGAGGGCAGTGACTGTGATTACGTTGTCGGGTACCCACTTTTCGCTAAGACGAGTCAAGGAAATACCCTGAGTTACACGGGTATGGCAAGTGCACACTCCTTCCTGTTGGTGCAACATTGCTCTACGTCAGGGGTGGGCAATTAATTGTCCCAAGGGGCCGCATGAGAAATTGGGATGGTTTTAGAGGGCCGGACTAATATAGTTAAATCAGTTTTACCCAATACTGTATACATAGTATATATATATACTGGTGGGCGGGCGGGCGGGCCGGTCAGAGATAGGACGCAGGCCGGCCTTTGCCCAGGTCTGCTCTACGTTATCAGTTATCCGCTTCATGTGTGTGTATGTGTGCGTGCATGCGTGATTTTGCTTTGTAGCAACAATGCAGTAAAAGTGAAGCTGGTCACCTTACCAAGAACAACATAATGAAGGAAATAATTCAAACTAAAAAGACGTTTGTGATCTTAAGAAACACTTTGTTTTCGTTGTCTAACTAAAGACTTCTTACACTGAAGTAATAACATTTATCTTCTGTACTGCATTTCTCCTCCTCTGAAGATGATCTTTTTGTGTTTAACATGGAAACTAATAACTCATGAAGAAGGATGTAGGGATGTGTACGCCCTCATAGTACTGAAGTTCTAAATTGATCGAGACCACTTCTCTTTTGGAGACCAACGAGATGTGAACACAGACTCAAATATGTCAGTCTCAGTCTGCACAAGGACATCACACTAATTTCTGTGTACTGGCAGAACAGATTAATTAATTTATTATTTATTTACTTATTATTATTTGCCTTGCTTCGCCACACTATTGTGCTCTTGACACGTGTACATTTCCCGACATTGATTTCACGAGCTTTGCCAAAATTTATTACACTTGAATGAACTGGTAGACTCTAAAACCGTTAATGGAAGGCGATGTTATCAAGAAAACGTCGGCTAAACAAAAGCAAAAACAACAAGCAGAAATTCAATCCAATTAAATTACAAAATACAAAACAGAACACTGCTGGTGACGCCTACTCACGCCTATGAAGCCAATGTCAAAAATGTTGCAGCAGCAAACAGGAGTCGTGAACCCAAAGACTGAATGAAGTGAAAACAAGTAAAGCAGAACAATGTGATTGACTGGTTTACGACTGTCGTACGTGGCTGTTAATGTTACTCCCTGGTAAGACAGATAAGAGCACATTGTCCGTTCAAAAGATGGACTTAAAGAAGGTTGACAAGAAAACTCTCTGAACGTCCAGGGACACTGAAACATCTCTGCTTTCACTTTGTGTCCTTTGTTTATTGTTTAGCTTCGATTCTTATTTTCTGAAAATTAAAAAACTGTACTTTCATAATAACAAATATTTACTATTTCTTTATTTTCTATATTTTGCATTTTTATTAATTTTTGTACGCTTTTGTGACATTAGTTCTTTCCCTGGTGCATTCCCTTTTATTCTAGTCTCCCTGGTTTAAAATATACTCTCATTTTTAATGTAGGTCGAAGAATTTCTACCAGAGCCCGATTCCAGAGAGCCCCTTTCATCCTAATCACAGCATCCGGTGGGAGTTTGATACTACTGAGCTACTCAAACGACCTGATGTTATGAATCAGCCACCGAAAATCATCACATGGGTGAAAAAGCCCCGCCATATTCCAGATCTTCCGGAACCTGTGCGCCTGCGCGTGTGTCCGGAAATGCCTTGTCGTGTGACCTCTAACACGTCGTTTCAGGAGCAAAGCTCGGCTCTCCTGTGGGCCGGGGAACTGATGACAGAAACAGAGCCACCGAGAAGATCGCATCCAGACCAGGTAAACGTCCTCCACTGCCCTGTCATGCTGCTCATGGTCACATCTGTTTGTCCACCTGCTGACTAGACTAACAGTAACATCACTGAAGACTACCATAACCGGGAAGGGATTTCGGTTTTGTGAGATGACCTCGTGGAGCTTTGGTCTAGTAGTAAGCTAGACCCTCACTAGACGGCTTTTATTTACTTACTCGAATAAAACATTCAGGTTGGCATTGTAAGAATAAAAATTTTAACATATTGTAAGCAAGGTCGAGGTGAAATGTTTTACATAGAAGGCAGTGGTTTTTTTTAAATTATTAATTTTCTTATGCAATATTTAAAACGTTTTCTCTTTTCTGAGAATGTCAGGTAGTATAAGTGCTGGTAACTGTGAGGTAAACGATTGCACGCCGATTACAACTGTTCGTGGTGCCATTTGACATGCTGGAGTGGACAGAATGATGGATTGATGTTCTCGACCAAACGAAAGTGGATTTGAGAACTTCATTGTCACCTAGCAAAAGTCATGCAGTGCCCACTTCCACGTACAAACGACAAATAAACGGCCAGTTGTATGTATCGCAAGAGGCTATTATGGCATGAGAAGTGTGCTCAGTTGGGAAAAAAACAGATAAAGAACGAGTGCTGGTTACAAGATAAAGATGCACAAAAACAGGCAATCATAAACCTAAAACCATTTGTAAAGCACACTTACAATATCATCCACTCGCATGCTCAAACAACTGACAACTCACCTCTGAGCAGCTGAACTGCAGAGGGTACAAATGATTTCAAGTGCCTCTTACTATAAAGGCATAGCATAAATCCGCATACTCGTACATCAACAATTGGTTTTGTTTGTTTGTTTGTTTGTTTGTTTGTTTGTTTGTTTGTTTGTTTGTTTGTTTGTTTGTTTGTTTGTTTGTTTGTTTGTTTGTTTGTTTGTTTTCAAGGTCTAGTTCGGAGCAACTTTTTATGATTGTCTACTTTAATTTTCTCCCTCGAGGTTTTTGTGTTTCACGATCTTGAACCCCCGAGGTCCAGCTGGGTGTGTTCTTCCACGTTCCGCCTGGACCCCTGGAAGTCGGCATTTAACTGGACCATGCATTACAGGTAACTGCGGGTCTGAGTTTTGTTTTCTTTGCTAGCGTTTGTCCACTTTGGATGTAGTTTATATGAAAGAGAGAGAAAGAAAGAGCACATGCGCTCTTGTGGGTGTGGGTTTGGGTGTGGGTGTGGGTGTGGTTGCTGATTTTTTTTTTTTCGAGTGTACATATGCTCACACTTTATTCGGTTGAAGTGTATTCTTTATTCTTAGTTATTACAAATCTTTTTTTTTTTAAGTAATGCACTCTACACTCCCTTAAGATCATATCCAAGAAACGAAATCAGTTCTAAGCTTCGTCCTCGGTCATGTTGAAGGTTTGACGCCGACATTCTCAGTCTCCATGGCCTGGTGGTCAAGCGAAGACGTCCAGTCAAGCGGAACTACACGGACATCCTGGCCAGGAAGACCAAGTTCGCTGCCTGGGCTGTCAGCAGTGTTATAGATCAAAGCAGACGGAAAGAGTTCGCCGCCATGCTGCAGAAGTACATCTCCATCGACATCTTCGGGGAAAGTTCTGCACACAGATGTCCTCGAGACCAAGATGACCTCTGTTTTCAGACATTCAGCAGGGACTACAAGTTCTACCTGGGTTTTGAAAGTTCCTTAGCGAAGGACTACATTTCAGAGAAATTCTTCCGCTATCTGAACTTAGACACTGTGCTCGTTGCCCGAGGCAGCAACGAATACAAGGTGAGTGTTATCTGTTTTTGGCTGTCATCATCATAATCGTCATCATCATCATCCTCATTATTGTAATTATCAAACCACGCTTTTTGTAGGCTTTGTGTTTTTTTCTCACAACCTGTAATCGTCTTTGCTTACACTTTGTCTTGCTATTAACTTGGTTGCAGTTCCACGCTCCTCAAAACATCTTCATCAACACGGCGGACTTTGCAACAGTCAAAGACCTCGCCGACTACCTTCTGCACCTCGACAAACACCCCGAAGAGTACCTTGAGATTCTCAAGGCAAAGGACGAGTACGAGGTTCTGTTCGAGGACTACCCGTTGCGTTATGGTGACGGGCAAGTGTTCTTCATGCATTACCAGTACGAGGCCACAGCTTTCTGTGAGATGTGTCGCCGCCTGTGGAACCTGGACTCCTACAGACAGACCATTCCGGACATACGGAAGTGGGTTGACAAAGAGCTGTGTTATGAGGCTACAGACTTACACTAACATAGCCTAGTGGTATTGTTATAGACGCTAGAATGTTTTGTGACAGTGTATCGGTGTGCCTCGGTTTGCTTTGGGGTTTTTTGTTTGTTTGTTTGTTTTTGTTTTTGTTTTTTTTGTTTTTTGTTGTTTTTTTGTTTTGTTTTTTGTTTGTTTGGGGGTTTTTTGTTTGTTTTTTGTTTGTTTTTTGTTTGTTTTGTTTTGTTCTGTTTTATTTTGTTTTTTGTTTTTTGTTTTTCTTGTTTGGTTAGTTGTTTTTTTTAGCTGGGAAAAGGAATGCGAGAATATTTGACATAGGTAAGACCCTGATCACAAATTTCTTACAGGAAGAAGATGAAAAAGACAAATGACTAGAAACTAATAATACTGTGATGAACATAAAGGAATATTGACAAATATGTGGAATTCAGGAGTGGGCGGAAGATATTTCGAGAGTTTATATAAGATATTTCCATAAAAGTATGTGTTTGGTGGCAGGACAGTTTCAAACATATACACATTTTATAGAGAAAGGGCAGACAATTGCAAAGGGCGGGGCCACAGAAGGATCGTCTGCTAAGTTTCTGCTGTCTGGTGAGTGGCACAGAGGGGAAGCAACACAAGTAAACCGAAGAAACCAACTCTGATGGTAGAGATGACAAAAATGTCTCATTTTACAAACTTGTCTTTTTTTCGATTTCAGTTCACATTCATCTGAGATCTTTCTGTTTTCCAAGTATACAAAGTTTTTGTTTATATGCTGTGTTTTGAAAACTCATGTCTATTACTGATGTCTACATAATTTTATTTTCAATAAGAAGTTGTCACTAGACCTATAGACTCTACATATTTATGCACTACTTAATTCTGTTCTCACTTAAAACCTGAAGATGGTTGTTCTCATCTCGGATGTTAAGACATCACTTCCTTGTTGACAGCAGCGCTGACTTCAGATGTTTCACCAAAGAAGGCTACCAATCTGTATTTTTAGATGCTATTAATATTTTAAAATAATTTTTAAAAATGTAATATTATAAAATATATTATCTCATACATCTCGCGTTTTGTCTCGTTAATTTATAGCATTTCGGGTGTATAATATACTGCATTTTCGGTCAACTGGTTTTTTTCCCACATTTTTGAAAAAAATGTTAACAACTTTGCTTACCCTAGGCAGAGTGTAAATTTTTGAGGGGACGCAAGACCGCAAGTAATTTTTTAATACCCTGTCGTCGTCTTAATTGTTTTTGGTTTGATTGCCAGATGTTTCTTGAGTATCGAACTTTTTATCAGTATTTACTCAATCTCTCAATAAACTATTATGTGCCAGTATGTTTACCACACGGGATTCTTTTTAAATATATAACCATTAAAAAGTGGGGTTAACATATCTGTTACATGATTTTTATTTCCTACAGCTTTAAGTTTCGCACAATCTTCATACAAAAACTTGTTCACGACCATCCAAGCTCGCCTGCTGATAACGCCAATAAAAACTGTTGTTATCACTGGCCGTAAGATTTGTTTTAAATGCGAGAAGGTGAGAGAGTGAGAGGTAGGAGGCAAATTCCAACTCGTCCCCAAGCCACTCTCAATATTCCATGAAAGAGTGTATTGGACATTTATATAGTACATGTACTTACACACCAAAGGCAAACAAACACCAGACAGCCTGACCAAACAAACTCGGCATCCCGGAACTGCTGACGTACATGTACAAGCTAATTATTCCTCCATTCCACTTCCTGTCTTTACTAAAACAAGCAAAAGTCATCGCAATTTCTAAGTCAGGTGACGTAGAAGATCATACAAACTATCCACCAATCTCATCTCTCATCATTCTCTAAATCCTTGGGAAAAATCACACCAAAACACGCCTCCAAATTCACCAATTAAAACATAAAGCTTTTCCGTATCAATCAGCCTGGATGTAGACTCAAACCACACAGCACTTACATTGACGGCAGAAGAGTGGTTAAAGCAATATAAACGACAACCAATATACAACAGCACTTTTTGTAGACATTGGGAAAGGAGAGCTAACAAATCGGTGCTACTCAAAGAAAAAAAGTGCAGCCTTGTGATTTCTCATTTCGAGTAGTCAGTCCTAAGACTATAATAAGCAGATTAAAAATTCAACAAAACTATGTTCGACTATATAATGTTAACATGAAAAATGTCCCCTAGATTTTCTCCTTTGTTCTCCACCAAAACGATAAGAGGGTTTCTCACACTTTATACTTCCATATCAACAATTGACTTCCAACAGCACCCATCAACCATGTGATAACAATGGCTGCTAGTGTATGTTGATCACGTGACTAATTTGCGTTATAAAATGTCGTTTCGTTTTGCTTCCAACCAGCAGAGAATGTGTCATTACAATGAAAACTAACTTCAGTAAGCGGTGTCGAATCAAATGAGGCCAGTTGTCGACTTGACTACATGGGATCTGCTTGAACTGACTCAGGTCGAATCGGCTCTGGGTTGTGGACGACTTGACTTAGGGTGGTGGTCGAATCCAATCGTCTGTGGTTGAATTGGTAATTGGTAAGAATCGACTTGTGCATTGTTGACTTTGTCAGCCTTTTGTTGTTGTTGTTGTTGTTGTTGTTGTTGTTGTTGTTGTGTTGTTGTTGTTGTTGTTGTTGTTGTTGTTGTTGTTGTTGTTGTTGTTGTTGTTGATCTTGAAAGGGAGAGTGCTTCCACCTCAAGGCGATTTCGCACTATGGGGGAGGGAGGCCAGGGATTTTCAGGGGAGGGGAAGTCTTTGGAGAGGGTAGGTGACGGTGGTAAGGAGGGGAAGGGAGTGGGAGAAGGGTTGCCGTTCGTTGTTTTTGCCGCAAGTGTTGTCTATTGGTGCTGGTGCCCTTTTGCCATTGGAGTTGCTGTGCTCGTGCTGTCCTGGAGTCCTGGCAAGTCTGCAGTGGTGGTGTACTATCCGGGTTGCCAGATCCTTTTTGTTGCCCTATTTCTATATCCTAGGCTTTTATCTGAGGTATTGCTTTTGCTTATGCTGCCCGCTTTTTTTTTTTTTTTTTTTTTTTGTTTCGTACTGGTGGTTATTCGCCCGTTGGTATTATTTTTTTTCCTATATAGTTTTTTTTCCCCTATGTATATTTCCCTATGTATATAGAAACTTATGCAGGGTTAGGCTTTGGCATTTTTTACCTGATTATATGAGTTTAGCATGCGGGTGGCTTGCCACCGTTGTTACTACTAATGTCAGTATGGAGTGCCATATGTCTTTTGGTGGGTTAAGACAGTTGTTAATGTTTAAGGCCAGCCTATGTTTATTTAAGACCTGACTTAATACATCTCTTTCTTCTTTGTTTTCATGGCACTCCAAAAGCACATGTGGGGTGCTAAGCCTATCTCCACATGTGCATTTCGGAGGATCTTTATATGTAGTTAGATATTCTCCGCTAAGCCTCATTCTGGCTATCTTGGATTGGTGGGGCCTATTTGTGCCAAAGAAAAGTAGAGTATTACTGGGTTGTTCATCTAGCAGTCTCCTAGTTCCTTTACCTTCGCTTTTGTATTTCTCTTGCCACCTTATGTTTATTGCTGGTTTTATTGCTATTCTTCTCTCTGCTGGTGAAATAGAGACGTTTAGGGTGGTGATTGTATGATTGCTAGTTTGTTTTACTGCCAGTTTGGCTAGTTTATCGGCTTCCTCGTTTCCTTTTATCCCAATATGGGAGGGGACCCAAAGGAACCTGACGTCTCCGTTTTCTTTGCTAATCTTGTCTTTGTCAGCCTTCGATGAAAGCAATATATATACTAGCTTACAACCAAGCCAAAACAACTTCATATTGTGATTCATTTGTTTTACTAAACGTGGAGGAATTTCAGGCTTTCGCGATGAGGATCTTTGCCACACAGGTTAAAGGTCAGCGTGAACTAACCAGCCCGAGAAAGTTGACCATGGTCCACCGTAGAGCTCCGTGTCCCCGTCCTTGTGACTGACCCATACCCGGTCTCCGGCCTTCAGAGGGACAAGAACGTGGGCGGTCTCCTGGTCATTAGGGTCGTTTTGCCCGTCCCCCCATGTGACGGCCAGTTCAGTGTCTCCTTTGCGTAAAGCCAGCTGGATGACCCCTGGCGAGAAAGATCGTTAGTTAGATGCTGCAAAGCTGGACACGCTTGTCAAACCCCATTCCCTCTACAGCCGGGTGCGATGGTCTAATGTCCATACCCATGGTATCATGTAAATTAATTCTGTAATGCGGGTTTAGGGTGACCATTGCGTGCTGATGTTCTTCTTACTGCAGTGTGCAATGCCCGATATTTTCCTGAGCAAGATAATTACAAGATGTGTGCTTTTTCAGATCAACGTTTGCCAGTGTACACTATATTAGTACCCGAAGTATGTTAGTTGGGTGTGTTTCAGTACGCAGTCTGCCTGTGGGATCGACATTATTTCAGTTCACAATGCATGGGTGTGGTTTGAATTGTTTTAGTACTCAGTGTCAGTGTAATGTGCAGTTTGTTGTTGTACAGACGTAAACAGGACTGTTACCGTGTGAGTTTTCAGACATGGCAGTGAGGAAGAAGACATAAACCCCGTCGTAAGGGGAGGTAAATAAGCCACTTCTTGAGTCGTAGGCGTTGCCAATGTTGGTGACGACTGTGTCGAAGACCAAGGTAGAGTGTAACCCAACACTCACAGAATGTTGAGAAAAATGCACGGTAAAGGCCACTGCAAGGGAGACATAAATAAGATGTCAGTTATTTCGCACAAAAAAATTGTCGGATATTGATAACCAGGGCAGCTGGCCTATGTGAGATGGGAGCTCAAAGAGCGTTAATTGCTGATACATACACACGGTCCTCGAATTACGACACATCCACCATGCACACTGTTTGTTTTTTGTCACTCTCCTTTTTTATTACCGATTTAACCCTTTTGAAGAGGGTGAATGGAAGAAGTGTATTTTAAACTCGCAGTTAAGTCTGTTTATTATCTGGTTGCACAAAGGAGGTGGAATGGCGAACTCCGATGATTTTGTACCTTGTTTTTGTAATCTGCTTTCTGCAGACTGCAGTCTAGCTTCCATCCCAGCCAGCTTGGCTTGTAGCGCCTGTATCGTCCTGGCCTGCTGCTCTACTACATCCTGCAAGGGGGCAGCGTCATCGGCTCTCGCTGTTATCCTCACTTTGCTCTGTACCAGCGACCTCGCAAATGAGCTTGACATCAACAGGCACACGTGTACTAAGAGAATCAGCAACGCCATCAGCAGAGAGACAATGTGGACGATATACTCGCACAGTTAATTGGATTTGCAGGAGATGTCGTGCTGAGCCTCTTTCTTCCTGTTAACGGTTTTCTAAAGCTGGAGCTGGCAACAGGGGTACGTGGTCTTTCTATAAACATCTGGGCGTATCTCTTTTTATAAAAAAAAAAAAAAAAAAAAATTCGCGATAACCATTCCTACACAACAGCAGATGTCTTTCTTTTCTGTCCTTGACCAGCTCCAAAACACAACCCCTTTCAACAGTGGAGTCTGTTTTCCAAGCAACGGACAGTAACCAGCATTTTTTTTTTTTTTGTACCCCGGATTAGTACATTCTTAATTCCTTTTATAAATTGTTAATACGCAGAGCAACTAACCCTGGGAAGATACTAACCGTGAATGCTTCATCAGACGAGCGAATTTTAATGGCCCAAGAGTCGGCATTGATGAAACGAGAGTTCGGTCTCCCTAGAGGCGGCGCCTTTTCTTTTCTTCTCGAGCGCGCATGTGTGTATGTATTCAGAAAACATCAGTTCCTAGCGTCTGTGATTGTGTTGTGTGACTACAGCATAGTGTGTGATCGGTGGATGGCAACCATTTATTGTGAGCACGCGCCGAACTATTTCATGTTTCTCCATCTCAAACCAACAGAAAAACAACTTATTCTTAATCTTAAAAAACTATTTATCGCTATATTACTACTACTACTAATCCTCTTCGTGCATCAGGTTGCACATAAGGCCTCAACCGATGTCGATCGGCTGAAACCCTCTCCAGGTGACCCCATGTCCAGCCCTTTCCTTTCATCTCCCTTTCCACTGTTCTTCTCCAAGTTTCCTTTGGGCGGCCTCGATCGTTTTCTTCGGCCGTCTGGAGTCCATCTTAGGGCGACTCTGGAGAAGTCTGCTGTCTGCTGGCGGAGCACATGTCCAGTCCATCGCCAACGCCTTCGTTGAACTTGCGAGGTGATGAATTATTGCTATATACCAGGCATTGTGAAAGTGGTAAAAAATCGTCTGTCAGCAGTCCAGGGATATTAGTTCGTGGTGAAACACTGAAAACTCCTTTACCTATCTGGGCAGCATTGAAAAATAGAGTGGGAGAGAGATGGCACAGATGCAAATGTCAGAGCCAGAAGGAACTGCATTTGTCTATTGACGTTTGAAACGTGAAATATTCGTAAAAGGTATTACTTCCCATGTAGCTTATTCTCATTTTGACACATTTTATAAACGTAAAGCTGGCTTTTCTTATCCAATATGGCGGGTGATTCAATATTTGCAAAGACGAAATGAAGCGATGGTTTGTTTAAACAAAATTACTTTTCTAAAGAGATGGGGCAGTTTTTGGACGTAATACGCATGTTTTCGTGACTGCATTTTCTAATTATATGTGACCTGTCAAATAGGTTGATCTACAAATAACTCAGGAGTATAAAATATGATAATCATACTGATTCTCATAAATCATTATTTACTTTGTGAGATAAGTATACGAGACCAATTTCAGCATTCACGATCAGTGCCCGTTGGGCAGTGCTGGACTGAAGGACATCAGTGTGGATATCATGTGTAATGATGGTCGTATTATCCATTTCTCTTAATCATTAACTAAATGGATGTTTTAAATTATTGAAGTACATTTACATTTTACGGTTTTCACCGATAATCTGTCCGAAAACAATCAGCGAAATCCGAGGCAATTATTTCCATATGAATCAATGTAAATCTAAATAATTTGTTCTAGATATTCCAAAATACATACCAAAACCACATTTTATAGAATAAATAGACTATTTAAAACTAAAAACAATAAGAAATTAATATAAATGAGTATAAAAGGCCAATGTAAAGAGTTGCTGGCCCTTAAAACTTTCTTATATCCCATGATGGAGTGAAAAGGTTAAACACTTAACAAAGGGAAAAGGGAAACACTTAACAGTGACAATGATATATAGTGTGTTTATGTACATTTTTTAAACTGAAAAAAACTAAATATAAACACTTTACACCAAATACTGTATACACAGTAATCACGTACATGTAATTGTAGTATTACCTCTCACAATCAATAAAAGAAAAAGCTAAACAAGCTAAATTCCTTCAGAGGATATGTTGTCAGTTCAGCCAGTCATGGCTCAGAGCACTATATGTTATGCAACTGTTGTGGCAAATAAATTCTATCCTTACTGGTTTTACAATGTTACGGATTTTCTTATATTTTTGTATGTACAGTATGCTACCATTTTATGGCAAATATTATCAACAAACTAATCTATAAAAGTGTTTTGTTGTGTATTCAAATAAACTGCTAGTTTTGAGATAATATGAAAACTGATGAAGACAGTTATACAGTTACAAATGTAACTTAAAAGAAATAAAACATCACATAGTAAAAGTTTAAACACATCAATTCTTTTGCCACAACAGAATAAAGTATGTTAAAAAATGCATGGAATGTGCTTATGAATGAATTTGAAACATTTGCTTGATGACAAAATAATATTGTAACTGATTAAAGAAGGTTATACATTAAAGTATGTTTGTTTTCTTTTCTTTGAAGAACATAATTTTGCAACAGGAGGCATCACCTTATATTACCAGACTAAACCAGTCTCTTTATTGAAGGCTTGCAACCATATCACAGCGGAAACTTTACATATAATCTGCAAAGGATTGAATGTGTCAGGTTAGTCTATATGTGGTGTTTTCTCTTATTTATAACCTGAAGATGCTTGATTATGTCTATAAAATATCAAGTCATTGCATTTTATATTTAATTTTCAACCACTACCTAAGTAAAATGTGGAAATAAGTTCAAAGCTGTTGGGAAGTTAACAGAACATAGCACTGTCTTTACTACAAAGAGGCATTGTAAACTTGTATTGACCTATAATTTAATGACTGATGTCACTGGAACCTGCAGCAGATACAAGAACTTCACAAACATACTGGAATTAGCAATAATATTGAGATACTGGATGCCATGTTTGTGTAAGCAATACTACTCAGTGTTTAAACCAAACAAGAGGATCATCAAGGCCACAGCTTATAAACACTAGATACAAGGTATACACATTGCTGGTGAAAAAGAAAAACTTACAAAAATTTTTATGTATTATTTCATATCGTCATAGAAAACACTAGTATAGACATTTCAAATCAGCCTAATGCTATGCTGATATGGATGTCCAACTTTAAATTAAATCAGCATTTGGCCCATGTAGTTCCAACATCCTTTGCCCAGCTCTCTGCTGTTCTTTTCCAAGTCTGCTTTGGTCTCCCAGCTCTCCTCTTCCCCTGAGAGTACCACGCATGTGCCTGCCTGGCAAAAGGTGACAGCTGGTTTGCGCAGGGTGTGTCCTGTCCAGCCCCTTTTGCGCTTTTTGATGTCTTGACCAGTGGCATTCTGGTTAGTTCTTTTCCAAAGGCTGCTGTTGGACATCTTTTCAGGCCATCTTATTCCCAGAATATGACGTAGGCATTGGCTGGTAAAGGTCTGGAGCTTCTTGTTGTTGGTGTTTGTCACGCTCCATGTTTCAGAACCATACAATAGGGCAGCTTTCACAGATGCGAGTCTTACTGTGGAAGGATAATGCTCAGATGTTCCAGATGGGGTGTAGGCTTTATGAAAGCATGCCTGGCCTTGTCAATGCAGCTTTTGATGTCATTGTCCGCTCTACCTTCCTTGTTGACAATGCTCCCCAGATACGTGAAGCGGTCTGTTTCTAGGATGTTCTCTCGGAGAAGTTGGATTGGAAGTTCCTGCTTGTTGTTGATTCTTGTCACCTCAGTCTTCTTTCTTTTGACCTTTAAGCCAGTTTTCTCTGCTTGCTCTGTCAGCTTACTCAGTTTGGTTTGTGCATGCTGCTGCCAATGAGACAGGAGACTAATGTCATCGGCAAAGTCCAGGTCCTGTTTGGTGAAGGTCCACAGGATACCGGTGTTGTTGTTTTAGGTTGTCTTTTGTATAATTCAGTCTATGACCATCAGGAAGATTGTTAATGATAATATGCAACCCTGTCTTCATTACAAAAGGTTTAGTGAGTTTGCCGTTGTGGATAACTTGGCAGGGCGAGTCTTTGTACAACTTTGGATAATGTTTATGAGCTTAAGTGGAATGCCATAGTGTATCATCAGCCTGCAGATGATGCCCCTGTCTACAGTGTCAAATGCCTTCTCAAAGTCCACAAAAGTTATATAACAGGAAGACTGCCACTCAGTAGATTGTCCATACTAGTTTTTTCTTATTGTTATGTCATAACTATCATTATTTATCAGATCATCGTCATCATTACCTTTTATCACAAAATGTTTGTCATATCAACAAGTGTTGATGATTTCACCATCTTCATGATTTCAGCAATGTCAGGATCAAGTGACGATCCATTTCACATCGGGCCTTTCTCCAGCAGGTCTACCAAAGAGCAGATAACACCACACAAACTCTCTCTGCTTGTTTTGCTGCATGAATATCAAGTCATGCGGGGCTTCATCCCAGCCACAGACATGGATGATAGCACCTCCTGCAGGGGTGTGGCTTTGGTAAATTTCACAGAGAGGGAGAAACGACATTTTATGACAACAATGCTGGATCTGTTACAGGTTAGTTAAAGATATATAAAAGCAAAGTTATTTGTAAAATGCACAGTTACTAGCAACTTTAGCCACTTGTCCGTGCATCTTCACTTTAAAAGAATACTTTGGTTTTCGTCTCAAAACTAACCAATAAAGAGGATGAAAGTTTACCTTGAGATGAATATATTTATTTTAGGGATATTTGTGGTTTTGTGAAAAAAATAATTCAACAATATGGTTAGAGACTTATCTAGAACGTTTGGGAAAAATTTATTATAATGTTTTCCCTCAGCATTATAATCATAGACCATCATTATAATCACAGACCAAAATTCATTCTTTTGATATAATGTGTTTTTGCTTACAAGGTTCTTTTTTAGGTTTTAGCTTGTGATATTGACAGCTTTACTTGATCAAATTTGTGTAGAAAACTGATATTATGTGAGAACCATATTACATGTCACTTGTGTTTTGACTTTGGTAACTTTTGCGTGTGTGTCAAATGACAGTGTCCTGATCTGAAAATTAAGGACCTCAAAGCCCGTCTTCAGCCTCTATTACATCCACAACTAATGAGTTCATTTCTGTACAGGTAATGAGTTTATTTCTATACAGTTAGTGAGTTTTATCTATAGAGGTTAATTCACAAAGAAAGCAGCATACTGAACATACCCCAGTGGAAGAGAAAGTGCTAGTGACAATAAGCTAGACAGAATGATTTGATCTGATTGCCTACAACAGTACTATGTGAAAGATACCATGGACTTGCATAAAAGTTTGCTTAAAAGTATTACGTTTGCCATAGGAAAGTAAAAGTGTTAATAAGCTTTGGTGTCAAATAATCAACCCAAGAAATTTAAGACATACTGTGACAGAGCATTTATTTCAGTCTTTTGCCATGTTAACCTTTAGATTGCTGGATGTACACACATCAAACTTGTGCATCATAGACTTCTGTTGTTCATTTATTTAGCAATCAATTTTGGCTTTTTAAGTGCTGATGAGCGATAGTCATGTATCAATTCCTAGAAATCTCACAATGTTATTTCAGACTGTACTGTTTTAGGGTGGGGTTTCTTTTTCAGGCTTGAACAGTTTAAGCTTGAAGGGTCAATGGCAGTAATGGACTTTATCGACACTCTGGGCTCCTACGTGTATAGCAATCACAATGACATGCTCATTCATCGCTCCAGTGTTGCAGGTATATTCTTTCATGGTTGACGTTTTCCTGCCAGTTACTAAAATATTTCAAGCGGTAAAGGCGATGAAAATAAACAGCATATTGAAGAGCTTATACAGGCACAAATATTCACCTCTGAACCTGTCTTTAGGTTAGCTTTTAACTGCAGTACTCATGTTGCTTGAGCTGCTTTCTTGTTTGTTTGTTTTTTGTTTTTTTTAACATTTGTCTCCACTCATACAATTATACAATTCCAGGGATTTTTGTTCGACGTCTTTGGCTGTCGTTTAGTCGGCTGTCTTTCAGCCAAGTATGTGATTTCCATGCTCGTCTATGCACTTACATTCAAGAAGGCGAGCAAATGGAAGTGTCATCTGCATGCCTGACGGATTCCTTTATGAATTTTTGTACCTCTCAGTCCATGCCACGTGGGCTGCATCTGGAGGACATCTCCAATGACAGGTGAGATGCAGATAGAAGTTAGGTAAGTTGTAGTTTGCCAACTACTGGTGGATGCAGTATTAGTTATAAACTAAATAAGCAACTTGATCTATCCATGAACTGTGTGGCAGATGCAATATTTTTTTTATCATAGAAGTAAAATTATTGGCTTTCACAGCTTTAAATAATTCTAGAAAACAATCTTAGTGCTTTCTGCATCAAAGATTTTACTCTTGCAGAAGTTTTATATGCTAAGAGAAATCATGAGAGAAGTGATGGGTTATTTAGGATTGCATTAAAATGTCTTCTATTTAAAAACATACTTTTTCCTGAGGGAAAGTTATTTGCAGAACGAAGAGTTTGTTAAAGTTATCAGACAACAGTACTCATGAAAGGGGCAGTCAGAATGGTATTGGATTTACTTATTATATAGATTCAAACATAAACATTTTATTAAATCATTGTTATGTTTGACATCTTCCTTTTCCAAATTAGTCTTTTCATACATTGGTCATTAGCTTTTACAGTTCGTGATTTGTGTGTGTGTGTGTGGTTGGTTAGTGGGCAATACACACATATGAGTATGTCTGCATATTTTTCAGTGATGACACGTGTCAAAATAGAGCATACTTTTCCCAAAAACAGGCAGAATTCTTCATTGCTCAACAGGTCAGACATAAGCTGCTAGAACATCCTGCTCTCCTTGAATAGAATGGCACTATATTCTTGTGTTGATTTTCAATGGTGGATTTTTTCCTGGCAAAAATGAATACTTAAAGTCATGCTATGACATAAAATAGCCTGAAACAAAATTCTTGCTCTATAGAGAAAAACATAGTAAAAGCATTAGTTATCAATTCATACAATTGTGTATCAATTCATTTCTTAATTTTTCAGTCAGGAGTCTTATTTAAATGACACTGAGCCACCAATCTTGATGTAAAATATTCATGTTTTGGTACTAGGCGCAGCTGCTATCACATGATGAGAACAAGGCCTTATCACCAAACAAGCTTCAAGAACAAGTAACTGCTATCCTCCAGGCAAACCCAGACTTGGCAGAAGCAGTAAGGGCACATCTAGACTTTTAGTTAAAAACAAATTTAACAAAAAAGTGCGTTTTTCATTTTTGTTCTTACTGCTGTTTGTTGGAAGAGTTTTTCTTTATAATTTCAAATTTATATGACAAAAGATATTGAATTTTTGTCACTAACTTTGATGGCAAAATTAAACAGTCGGTTTTTTTAATTGCTGGTTTGATTGATTTTAATAACTGCAGATTATCTGACTCTTTGTTGAGGAGAGCAGTTTTCCTGTGGCAGTTAATTTATTTTGCTAATAAAAACTAAGATATATTGATCAGACTATTTATGAACATAGCAGTGTACTATGTGTAGATAATTGTCAAATTGTCTATTTGTCATCATTCTTTGGGGTATATTGTAAAAATGAAGTTTTGTGTTTGTCTGTGGGTGCATGTATGTGTGTGCGTTGGCTTACGTGGCTTTGCTTGTGTGAACGTACATGCAGCATTTCCTAAGTTATCTTAACAGCCTACGAGTGAAGGAGTACTGCTCAGCCTTGCACAGTCTTTACCATTATTTTGATCGCAATGCTCGTCTTATGGGGGAAGTAACTCCATCCAAAAAATGGGAGGAAGAAGTGAGTCGTCGCTATGCAGCTCTGAACTTAGCAGCTCTGCACTCCCAGTTTGATCACAAGTGAGGGCTTGATTTAATCACAAGGGAGTACTTGGTGGAGGGATAGTATACTCGGTGGTAGAAGTTGATGTGACCATGATGTTATGTTTTGTGAATGTGTTGTCTTGGGTACTGTTTATGAAATTCCAATTTGTGTATCCACATGCTTGAAGACCTCAAGACCGACTATACTTCAAATTTCCAAAAACTGTGTTCTGTTGTGACTGATTTGCTGGGTAGCCAAATGTTTCTTTCCACACTCTGCTGTCAGATTATCTGCATGCCATACATGCCAGCCTGAATTCTTAGTTTTTGTTTAGAGTGCATTTTTTTTATAGGGTTGAGGCCAGAGCTGCACTGCTTGAAGCAATCCGAATGGCACAAGAAGCCAATGATCATGTCTGCCTTCAACATGCTCTGGTGTGTGGCCTTTCTAAAATTGTGTTTTGAAATTATTTTTGTTATAATCTGATTGATTTCCAATTATCTTGGTCTTTTGTGGGGAGATTTTAATATTACTGTGTTTTTAAAAAAAAGTATGGAGATTAACAAATTATTTTCATGAAAATTTTATCTTTTGCTACCATATTTAGAATAAAAGAAAGAAGTGTTCTGGTGTAACCCTTCGAATAAAAAACATTCTTCTAGATGATGGCATACTGTGTTCAGTTTGACTAAATGCATATTTTTAGCAGAAACAACAGAGCTTTCAGCATCTTCAAGGAGTGTGCCTAATTTTAACCTTAGACAGTTTGATATGTTTTCATTGGAAACAGTTATTCTTGCTTATTTCTGTGTTTTCTTTCACACAAAAACCAAATCATGCAAAAAGAACCGTTGTTATAGTGAAAGAACAAAAAGTAAAAATTCTTGAAGATAGAGCACTCAAAGTCAAGATGTTTTAGGCTTGAATGGATAATGTTTGGTTTTTTTTTAATGTACAGGCATGGCTTAACCTGTTGTCAGATCAGGGAACACAGAAGACTGCATCACAAATGGAACGTTCCATTGCCAAAAGTGGAGAACTCAGTCTGCCGGTGAGTCCTTTGGATTAATCAGAGTAAACACAATTTCTACACTTCTGCTCACCACATTAAGATCCTGTACATTTAGATCTCATATCACCTAATGCTGCGGTTCTCAAACGGTGGGGCGCGCCTCCCTTGGGGTGAGGGCGCAAAGTGCTTACAAAGGGGGGCGCGAAGGTGGTCATTTTTTAAAAGTTTCTTATGCCGGTATTAGTGAAATTAGCTTACATTGTGTGGCTAAGGGGGACGCGCGGACATACCTTTGTTCGTCAGGGGGCGTCATTAGTAAAAGGTTGAGAACCGCTGACCTAATGTATATTATCAGACATAAAATTAATATAATATAATATAATAGTCTCTCTAGCCTGTGTGATTCTGTTAACAGTAACCTCACTTCCTTCAATATTGATTTGAATAACAACAGACTGAAAGTGGGTTACCAGGTGGAAAGCAATGGTTAACTGTCGTTGGGAACATTGACTAGTCAAGCAGGAGGAGGATAAAGGGTTAAAGATCTAAGAGTTACCAATACATGTACTACACATTTGCATTGGAGCTTTCAGAGACAGGTGTAGTTCATAATATTCCTGTTTGTAAGGTTTATTTACATTTTGGAGCCATTCATCCAGCTTATTTATTTCAGCTTTTATTTTTGTAAGTACTGTTCACCTCTAGTTGGATGGCTATTGCAAAGCACCTTGACCATACCTTTGTTGATACGGAAAGTGCTTTCTAAGTGAACATTTATTATTGTTGTTAATACTCTCAAAGTTTTCTAGGGGATCAGACATAGCTTAGAGGAACTGTTTACATCATATGTGTGTGTGTTTGTTTTCAGTATTTGACATCACTAGGGGTGTTGATGCTGGCGAAACACAATGCCCTAGCTACAGCTAAACCAGCCAGGTGCGTGACTCATTAAGTGCAGTCAAGTCCTTTTGTAGAATGCAGGACGGTAATTTTTTGGGGAGAAGAGGGAAGGGGGAGTAAATAAGCTTGTTGATCTCTAAATCTGTCATTTAAATTTTATGCTGACATTACACAGTTCATTAACATTAACAAGGAAAACAGATCCTGCTTGTTCAATTTATCTTCTGGAAAGAAGGAAGGGATGTCTGAAGTATGAAGAAAGTTTTTTGAACTATTACATAGTTATGCTCAAGCTTTTTGGAATATTTGTGAAGTTAATAGATGTGACCATAACCCTATGTATGTGTATATGTGCATGCTTGTATGCATGTGTTTGTGTTCATGCAAATTGCAGTGTACTGGAGTACATGATGAAGAGCAACGTCATCAACTGTCAACATTCACTGTATGCAATGATGGCAGTCAGTGGAGCACAGAGAGCTGCTCTTTGGAGTTACTATGGCAACAGGTTTCGTGGAGCTTATCATTTTTTAGCACTAACTATGAATGTTGCATGACAAGTTTTATTAATGGTTCATTTCATTGAATACCGAGAGCATGTTATAATGATGAGCATGACTGCATTTCTCATAGTAAAATAAGAGATTTCTTGGTTATCACCTGATTGTTCCTCTTCTGTGACTGTGAAGTTTATTTAATAGTTGGTGGGTGGGTTTTGGGGGGTTTTTTTTGTCTGTAATGTGCACGTCCTCTTCTGATGGTTGTATTCTATGTTTCTAGAAATTGCAGCATATGCAGTTGTTTTCTATCATTCCAACAGAGAATGTGCTTCAATGTGTGCACAAACAGTGCTATGCCTCAATACATCTGAAAGTGGTGTTTTCTACAATGGTGAGCCAATCTGCATGGCACTTTGTCACCTGGCACGTCACCATGCTGACAAGGGAGCCTACTCTTGTGCAATGGAGATTCTGCAACATGCACGGCAGAGATTCCCGCCTCACACAAAGCATGCCTACCTGTGGCAAATGTGTCAGCAGTATATCATGTTTGAGCGAGCGCTGCTGGCTGGGCGATGGGCAGAGGCTGAGAGAGCAGCTGGCAATGTGCGGGCCCTTAATGATGCAGAAGGAAGACTATTGCAAGCCATCTTGCATCGAGAGCAAGGCGAAGTGAACACCAGTCTTTCCCTGTTGCATACACTGGTGGACTTAAGTTCATCAAGCAATGACTTCTTGCCAGACTTGAAATGCAGGTGCGGCATAATCTTCTTGTGACTATAATAAGCACTAATAGAAATGTATAAATGTAGAAAACTAAGGTCTCTTTGTTCTTTGGCCGACTATGCATTACCACACATGATGGATTCCTTTCTGCTATTTCTTAGAGACAAACATGGAACTCCAGAGCTAGAAAACACCATGGGTTTACCATGAATTAAAGGGGAGGAAAGCTGTGAACACAAAGGGTGACAGGGAAGTGGGAGGCTTTCGGTTACTGTCCAGAAATTTACTTTTTCTTTACAAAAATAACCAAAAAATAAGGGCTGTATCCATCTGCATACAAAAGGTAGCTTGGGGTCACTAGAAGGATAAAAATCTCAGTGATTTTCCTTAAATCTTGGCAAACAATGAAAAGACCATGCCAGGCTGAGGTGGACTCTTCCTAATCTAACTAGAATAGTGTCGTACAGTTACATGAAAACTTATTTTTCCATTTTGTGTTTTGTCCAATAATATGCTGTTTAAAAAAAAGAGGATATTTTCAGCTATTTTGTATTGCTGTGTTTTTCCAAGGCCAACTCAAAATATTAAGATTAAGTTACAAGAACAAATTCAAAGTTGTGAATAGAGACCAACACATTATATTTCAGTGGTTTGTCTGTGTCTGTCCTATTTGTTCCTGTACATGCATGTGTTGAATACAGACATGTACTTGTTATCCTTTTGTGCAGAATTCTGTTGGCACTAGCTGAGGTATACCTTCTGACTGGAAACCATACAGCTGCCTTGCCACATCTGGCCAACTGCTTGACCCATGCCAACACCCACCATCTAGTTTACCTGGCTGCTATGTCAACAATGCACCTAGCAGTTATACAGGTAGGTAAAGCATGCATTTATGTTTTTCAGTAATTTTCAAATTAATTTTTTTTATATGTAAAAAACAGGAAAATTTTAATGCTTTTGAAAGAATCAGATCTTGCCAAGTTTCATATTTTCTTTTGGACAATTAGTTTTAGAGAATGCAGTTAACTTTGTTATTGTCCAAGAATATTGGTCTGTTAACAGGCAGTAGTTATTTCCAGGTCTCAAAATGTATATATGTGCACGCTACTTTTTGACTTGATGTCAACAGCTGCGAATGAAGCTGCCAAGCCAGGCTCTTAATCTGCTGGAGACAGTTATGTTGACTGTTCTTTCTCACGGGTCTTCCTATGATCGTGCACGTCTGCTTTTCATTTATGTTCGATGCAAAGTGGCCTCTGCTTCTTTGTCACATTTTACACAAAGAACTTTTGGTGAGTGTGAACATAATGAGCCATTTTTCCCCCCTTGATTTTTAGCAAATGTTGACCACTTTCCTTTTCATGAGTGCCATGAAGGGCTAGGAAAGAAAAATCAGCATTAGCTGCACTCTGTTAAAGAGAGATGGAAGAAAGATACAAGCATGAATAGTTTTCATTTCAGTCTTGACTACCCATCTCAGGATGTACTTTAAGCAGATTTCCACACATTGTGACTGAATAAGAATTTTTAACATTTACATGTTTTTTTGAATCACTTATATTTGTTGCAAATTCATTATTCTTGCAGCCGGGCTGTTGAAATAGCTCTCAAGAGATTCTTTTTTTGCTTAATTTCATTACTTAGTTTGGTAGTTCAGATATATCAATATAGAGAAGAAATTAAAGGCAAAAGGTCAGTTTTCTGAAAAGCAAGGTCATTGAATTGGAATTCTGTTTTGCTATTTTAGTTTTCTCTTACTCCAAGTTGGAGCTGTTTGGGTGTAGTGAGGATGGAGGCTCTGTTCAGTTTTTCTTTCTTGAAACCATTTTATATATTTTGTTGTCATGGTTACTTTACCAGGGTACTTTACCACTTTACCATGGTTACTTTTTCTTTTCTCATCATCCGAATTCATTGGTTAACAGAATTTTATTTTGATTAAAAATAAAATTAGCAGGTAATTCTGATGCATCTGGCTTGCTTACTGCTGATGCCCCGATGGCAGACTGTCCCTTAACTGCACGCAACAGCAACGGTGAGAATATTTGATGCTTCTGATTTTTGAATATTTTGTTAAAACACCGTGCATCACTTAATCATACTTACCATTCCTGAAATTTTGATAAATGACTGCCTGTGATACTTTGAAAGAAGTGTTCTGGTGTTTAACTGAATATGTAACCCATCGATTTTTAAAGATTGTCAAATTTCCATTTCTTTCCCACTAACACGTGCACATTCTCTTTTGTAGCTGATGTTGAAAATCTAAACAAAATTTGTCCAGTCTCATTTGCCTGATGTTTGATGTGTAATATATATGGGTGAACTTGGCTAATCACTTTATTAGGCATGCATACATATGCACATGTGCATGCTAACAGTGCACATACACAGGCATCTATGCATGCATATGCATTCATGCACCCATGAACATACACATATGCCTGCCTGCATGGATAGTTACAGACACAAATCCCAAAGACATTTAATACATTAAGTGACCAGTACACACGTAAAGCCCATTTACAATCAGACACACATTGTGATATACTTGGCCATGGTTATTAAATTTGTTGCAACCCAGTCAGCTGACAGTATCATCAAATGCCTCACACAGATATTCAACAATATCTGACCAGTGAAGAAAGCTAATTCAAGAACAGAAATGTTTGGCTGTCAGCCCACCACCATCTTGGGCCACTTGTAGTAACAGCATCTTGGGTGACTTTTAACCACACCTTTTATAGTGGTGTTGGAGTGGATAGCCAAGTGATTTAAGTTCTGGCATCTAAACCTGGATGTGTTAGTCTGATGGCTATGTGGCAACACAAACTTCCCAGCTGGCAGGAATGGGTACCTGACTTCATAGAGGGTTGGGGAAGGTAAGGCAGCAATGGAGAGGAGAAGGTGCATTGTTCTCACACAGAACTATCTCTAAGTGTGGTCTCTAGCAAAACCCCACCCCTAAACTCTCAACTGAAAGGTTATGGGATTTCCTTTTTTTTTTTTTTTTTTTAAACTTTTGTAGGCAGTGATGCATATATATCTGAACATGTTTTGAAAATATTTTTCTAGTGATGTTGGATGCTTGCTGTCTGATGACAACTGTTGTCCGGCTCTTTGAATCCATTGAGGCCACCAGCAGAGTGAAAGATGCTGTTTACTATCTAGCTCGACTTTATCATCAACTGGGCAACACAGCAGAACGAAACCGTTGTGCACACCGCTTCAAGCAGCTGGACCAGCAAGTGCCCACGCTTGCTGCTGTTCGTGTTAACACCATTTAAGTTGTTGTATACAGGACATGTTATGCTCTATGTATATATTGACGTGTGAGAGCCTAAGATCCAGTGTTGAGTACAAGAGAGAAAAAAGAAAATCATGTTAGCGGTTGAAAAATCCTATCCTGGAATGCAATAAGCTCAGAGGAAGCCATCTCACACCTGGTCAGTAAATCAGTACTGCTGCATGTGCATCATGTCTCAGGAATTGTTTGAGTAGCATTTAAAACTACTCGTCTTAGTTTTGGCAGACCTCTTTTTTATTTAACAAAGGAGGTTGGAGCTTAGGAAGTTAACTGTTTGTGTGTGTATTTATATAGTTGTTTGTTTTTTTGTTTATAGGCACTTGACATCAGTCAACAAAAAATAAAATTATCTCAGTTCAGATTCTTTTGTAAATTTTATTATTTTTTTTTTTAAAGTTTTTGGGGTTTTTTTTTTAAATTCTAGTATCAGAACTATACACATGTAAGATGTCTCCTCGTTTTCTTGATCTACAACTGCCCTCAGTGTAAGAGATTCTGCTTCAAAGCAAAACTTGAGAAGCTGACATCTATTCATACTGATTCCTATGTATCACCTGCCATGCTGTCACCAGACTGATTCTCCAAAGCATACCAAAAAATCCAAAAGTAAAAGGGGAAGTGGAAGAAATTGTTTCAAACTAATCACAAATACCAAACACCAACTCAACACTCCTTTTAGACACATGCACTAAGAATTTCTGATGCTAGGGGTCTAGCACCAAATCTCAATAAAATATGCTTGGACTTGAACATTTGTATATATAATGCTAAAGCAGAATATAATGTTAATTATAATTAAACATTTACACAATTATCACAGAAATTAATACTACTGATTTGATTATTAATCGCATCCAGTAAGCATATATGGTATGATGCAGAATAATCCAATGCTATATTTCTGGATTTCAACAACCACTGACAGCCCATTGCTTTTCCCTCTCATCGTGCATTCAATTACAGTAACGGGTTTTTGTTGGTTTTTTTTTTTGGAGTGGGGGGGGGGGGGGTGCCTTTAAATCTAAGCATTTTTTTTTTTGGCAAAGGAAAACTAAGCTCCCTGATCATGTACATTCCAAGATCATTAAAATAAAGGTTTCATATGAACATATAAAATGAGATCTACCAGACATCTTTTAAAAATATTTTGGCAAAGCATGCACAAACATGTCAACTGACATGGAAACTCAACGTTTTTAAGGTACTAGTTACATCATGACTTGACTACTTTCAGACAACCATTCGTCTAGACAAGGAATTATAAATATGCGGACCTGTGTATCCAAACCATGAAAAGAAAGTAAGGTTTAAAAAATACCACAAGTACCAGAAAAAAAAAAAATAAAGAAAAATGCAACCAATTCTGTTCATTGAACAGAGGGAGAGAGGGTTTTTCCTCATATGTGTGTACACACACATCTCAATCTAAAAAGCACTGGCAATCTATACATATTTTAACTTTCTTGAAGGTCCCAGTTTGTTTAAGTAGAAATATATCTCTAATATAACGAACTTTTGATGAGGCTGAAAAAATATAAGATTATGAGACTCTGGAAGAATGCAATTTTTTTTTTGGGGGGGTGGGGGGTGTTTTTCCCCTTTGCCATTAATACAAGACCTTTTAACTTTAAGTATATCTATAAATCATGCAATGTTAAAAATGCATCAACTATATAAGCTTCTACCAATCAAACCTAGCAGCCCTATGCTCCTCAAAGGAGCAACAAGGAATAAACTAAACTAATCAAACCTTACTGAATACAGTTTCACCCAAACATTTTTTTGCTGATTGGGACTATAAATCTGAATCTGCATGAAGACCGTTGGGCTCATTTGTTGCTGAAGGTTGCCACTAGCATTCTGGTCAAAGCTTAATGTCTTTTGTTGTGAGTGGTTACTTAAAACCTGCTTGAACGAATTTCAGACATTGTTTGTTGGGCTAAGTGCTTCCACTGATGTGAAAGATCTACAGAGCAAAAAAGAAACACTGTTTGCATAAAGCATCTGCACCAAAATCATATCAACAAATGATATGGGCAACAAGTGTGAACTAAAGGATAGTAACTTCTAGATGCAAAAGTTAATTCCTTAAGAATTAAAAAATCTGACTTATTCTGGTAACTTTTTTATCGTAGCCCATTCGTGAACTTGGGCTGACGTACTTCAGCAGATGACTGGTTGAATATCTCCAATATTTGCTCTCTCACATGTTCCGTAAGAGCTGCAACGTCTGTCTGTTTCATCCCTTCTGTTGACACAGGGGGCAGGCAGGTAATTGTCAGCTTTCCTATGAAAAGTCAAAGTTTGTTTTGACAATTGGCCTTGGTGTCTGTAATGGCTGAAAACTATACAACACTGAACTTCCATTTTAACCAAATGCAACTTAAGAGCTTCAAATTGTGTATGGCAACATGGTGAAAAACAAAACTGATGAGACCACAGACAGATTACAAAAAAATTAATCCAAAGATCTAAATGAATCTACAGAATTAAAACAACAAAGAAATTTGCAGGGGGGGGTGTGTGTGTGTTTTGATGTTCAGCCAAGGCATGGGGTTTTAAAAAGATTTACAAATATATCTGAAAAGGGAGATTGTAACAAGGATACAGTAAACTTCAGTCCCCAAGACAGTAGTGAATGATACAGATACCTAAGGTTGACATTTCACACATCAATGCTGGAGTCTTATATTTTAATATTCTCTAATTACTAATGTTAATTCATTCCATATGGATGAAAAGCAAAGGAATTCATCGCTTAGAACTGAACTGGTGGAACAAAGTACAATGTGTTCCAATATTTATACCAATTAACCTACAATAAATACAACTGTCACTGACACGCCATTTTAGAGAGCATTTTTTGGAACATGTAAGTGATATGTTTGCCAAAAAAGTTTTTTTTTTAAGTACTAAATTCAAATCAAAGATTGTAACTGCATGAAATGGAGAGCTGCTGTCACGAAAGGAGGTTACAGAGCAGAAATTAAAAATTATTTACACAACATGATGAAATATTTTATTAGATTTCAAATATTACTATTTTCCTGTCATTTTTGGCTGCTGGAGTACAAATCCAACTCTGAGTAACCAGCAACTGTCTCAAACATGGTGTTTGACAAATGGACTCCTTGTTGGCTTTCAAATATAACAAAATACCTAATTGGTTGGTTATTTTAGCTCCCTAAGTGAAGTAATTCATAGTAGAACAATTGCTAAAGGTACAAACAGTTTCTTTCCTTATTTATTCATTTACACACAATGCAATGTGTTTTGTGACACTACTTTGTTTGCATTGCATTGTGCGAATCAGGTACTAGTTGTGAAAAGTTTACTTCTGCAGACACAAAATGCTAATTAATGGGAAAGAGAAAGAATTTAATAGCTGCAAAATGTGGGAGTGAGAAAATCAATCTCACTACTAAACAGTGCCCAGTAAAACAATCTCTAATCTGTGAATAACCTTATCAGAAGAAGGCACTGACAAGATCATTTTGCCACCTTAACTCCTAAGTAATTATTTTTGCAAGGACTAAAGCAGCATGCACATTTTTTGCCAGCACAGCTCAAACCTAATGGAGAGCTAAATTTAAAAGTGTTTGTGCATTTTACACAATTTAACAATGGCTTCTTATGATATGAGATACACTGGGGTTGCATTCTGAACCATCTTTTCAAACCAGAGAAATTATTATCTGGATCAAATTGGTTTTCCCTTTTGTTGTGGAAGTCATTGAAATACTGGTTCTTACCTGTATCAAATCGTTTTTCCCTCTTATTGTAGAAGTCATTGTAAGAAGAAAACACAACTGGAATAACTGGCACCTAATTATTTTCAAAAAACAGAAACACATTCATAATATAATATCAAATGATACTTTTACAAGAATGCAATTTAAATATCTGGATTAAAAACATTGAAAAAGAAATGTGATGCACTCATATCTAAGTACAGATCTGCAGATCTTGTTCCATGATTTGATAACCTATTATCATAATCCAACACTGCAAAATGCTTGGTTCTCATAGCATTTACCTGAGCCTGAACAGCCAGGTGAAAGGCACCTTTCTTGAAGGGTAAAACCCCTCCATCATGGTTGCGTGTTCCTTCCGGAAATATAAAAACCTTTACCTGCACAAGGTAAAAAAGCCCCCTTTTTTTTATATTGAATATTCTTGGCAAGTATATTCACACAGTATTACAGTTGGCCATGAGAGCAGTCTTGCTGGAAATCTATGACCTACACTGGCAACTACATGACAACTGACACCTTAAATCCTTAAACTTAGTTTCCCACAAATATAAGAAGCATGTGCACTCTAACACATGTACACACACACATAAACATGCACTCTTCGCAAGATTAGTATCATTGCCTTTTTATTGCGGATTCCAGCTGCTGTCTCCTCCATTGTACTCAAAGCTTTTTCACGATTCAAGCGATCGATAAAGATGGTTCCAGTCAGGATAGCCGCCAGACCGAATGAGAACATATAGCGGAGCTCCTTCTTGGCCAGTGCCACACAGCGATCTGGCCAGATCGCCATCATTCCTGTGGTCATGTGAACACTTCAAATATTTGGCAAACAGCTTTCATTCCAGCGAAAGGTTTTATACCAGATAATTTTTCTAACCAGAAGTATAGAATATATAATAAGAATATATTATTTCCACAATCATTTATTTCTTAAGGTTTCTTTCAACCACATCTAACCTAGCCCTATAAGGTTAACAATACACATATTTCACAAAACCAGGAGGCAATGCCTTCAAAATTGAAACAGGTAATCTGAGTATGATAGGTTGCATGACAATAACACTACTCTCAGAGCACAGAAACCCACAAAGATCTGTGATGACACAGTGCTAAAGGTCCAATAATAGCAGAAACAAAATGTTCCAGAATCTGTTTGTTGGTAGCTTACCAAAAAAATCAAGTGAAGTCTGATGATTGGCTACAATGATACATGCCTCACTTCCCTTCAGATGCTCCCGGCCCCGCACCTCAATGTCTATTCCAAACAGCTTTCTCAACTCATTGACAAAAGTGGCCACATAGCTGCATACAGCAAGAAAAGTTAATATATTAGTATGTTTAGATGCTAGCGACCAAAGAAAGTTAAGCCAGTGAATTATTGATAATGCATAAGAAATACAACTAAAATGATATGAAAATGGTTATTATTTTATCCCAAACCATCAATTAAAACTATGGATTTAAAAGCAGTTACTAAATCTTCACAAAAGTATGTTGCCAGAAGCAAAATCCAAATGCACAACCCATAATTTCCACTGTTTTGGTGATAAACCTTTTACTGGTACGTGCTTCATCAAACTTTTCCAGTTTGACAATATCCCTGATACTGCATGGTAATCACAGATTTTGATTATCAAGTTAGTAAGTATTAATGCAAAATTACCATATTATTAAACCTGCTGTGTTGTGTTGCTATTTCAAATACTATTTGTATTGATTATACTTGCCTGTCATACGTCATCAATTTTCATGTTGTTTTCCTAATACATCTAAAACATTTTTTTCTCTCTCTCTTGGTTGCATGAAATTACTTTAGAATTACGCTTAACTCACTGCAAATAATGATTAAGTTTTTAATTTTAACTTCTACAACACTGAGTTTTCTTTCGTTCCCAATACTTTAACTTATGTACTGCTTGCGATTCCCAGAGTTTTTACTCTCATATCTGCTCCCTCTCTCGCACGCGCGCAGACACACACAAACAAGGAACTAAGGGCTCGATTCAGCAGTATCAACACTATTTGTGATTGAACTAAACTCGCTGTTCAAACTTTTTTTTCTACATCATAATCGAAGTTACTCACCGATAATTTTCCACATCGCCTGGACGCCATAGAGAACACAATATAACAGCAACCGCGACAAGTTGTACGCTCGTATAGTAAAGAAATATTTTCGCATAGTATTTGAATGTGCCGTTTAATTCGTACAACAATGGTAAAACTAGAAGAATTGCAATGAAAACCCATTGGACGACTTCAAGCGCCATTTCCACATGGGTCTCGACTGCTCAGTTGTCTATATTGGTTCAAAGGTCGTCTGTCGTGGTGTTGTCTTGTTTTACAACAGGATACGCAAGAATTGATGACGTCCGAAGTCCTGTTTTCCGCTTAGTCTCCACCTAAGCAAATCAGTTTGAATATTTTTGCTATTAACAACAGTTTACGTTTAAATAATTACTTTAACAATCAATCAAAAAATGATTATAAAGTATAATTGCAGAAATCGTGTGCCAAGCAAGGTGTGTGCATTAACATAAGAGTGCACACAGTCATGGAGCTAGGGAGATATTGATAACGATAGTCTAGCATTCTTCTGGTCGCCCTAGGCGACCCAGGGGCAAAGTCCACCTCTGATAGCTGATGATGGTTTTGATAACAAAATTCTACGGCACTAACCGGTTAACTCATCAGCTAATATCAGTGATATGATGATAAAATATTGAAAACTGAAATACTGTTGTGTTTTAAACGTGAAGTTCCGGTGACCGAAATCATGGACGTGGGGTTATAAGTTCGTGCCGAAATGTTATCTTTTGTTTACTATAAACTGGTTTGTGCAACGACTCTTTTCGGCACAGTTTTCTTATCGCGTGAACTCTCGACGACAACAGCAAAAATGGTGTACATGTATGCGGAGTTATCAAATAAATAAATTAAAAAAATATCACTTAACCTCCGTCGTCTGCTCGCTGAAGTCTCCCGCTGTCGTCTGCTACCCGCACCAGACGCTAATATTAACCGGTACAAAAACTAAAATATCCCTATCACGCAGTTTATTAAAGCCAACTCATCGGCACACAACGAAGGTCAGCTCTTATACTATTTTTCGCTAGTGCGAAGTGGAACTGTGCTGCACTCTTTCCTTGTCGAGCCCTCAGATCGGCTTTCATTCAGTCCGTGTTCCCTTCGTGCAAGGAAAATGGCTAAACGCATAGCAGTGATTGGTGGTGGATGCAGTGGGCTTACAGCAACAAAATGTTGTCTGGATGAAGGGTTGGAACCTGTGTGTTTCGAGCGAACAGATGAAATAGGAGGATTATGGAAATACACCATGCACGTAAAAGATGGACAGGCCTGCGTCATGAGGTCTACGGTGATCAACACGAGTAAAGAGATGATGTGCTTCAGCGACTATCCTATTCCTAAACATTACCCAAACTTCATGCACAACTCGCACGTGTGGCAGTATTTCAAGGATTACGCAAAGCACTTCGGTCTCACAGACTACGTCCAATACAACAAAGAGGTGGTGATGGTGAAACGGGCGGAGGACTTCTCAAAAACTGGACGTTGGAATATAGAATGTATGCTTTTAAGGAGAGAAGTTTGCATATGAGTCTTTCATTGCATGTTAATGAGAGCTTTTTTTGTAAGCATTTACATTTTTTACAGGTATTGAGATAAACTTGAAGTCATGGGGGGGTACTTTTGTATGCGGTGCATTAGGCTCCTAACGATATGTTTACATAATATATTCACCAACTTATATATATATACATTACAAAATCTTGCCTTAGGCACCCACAGGACCAAAAGTCAGTTGCTAATAGGAATAGGTCTTTGCCTGTCATATTGTGGTTGATAATGAGAGCTTGCAGGATCTTGCTGCAGTTCATAAAAGGCCTCTGGGTTTAGATGGACAAAATGTCACAATGTGCTTGTTCCTGCAGCAAACTGAAGTCATGTGCTTTGACAAATAAGTCATGTGCTTTGACAAAGTCACTCTTGATATCAATGACTTGAGACTTGAGTGCCTCCTCTGTGAGATAGTCTTAACTCATCATCATCATTGTGATTGGCTGTGGTGACAACTAAAAACAATATACCACTAAATCTTGCCATCTTTGTTTTCTGCCATTATCTAAGTTAAGTTGTGTTGAAGAATGAGGTCAGTTGACTTTTTGAAGTGTATCTGCTTGTATTCCTTCTTTTGTTTCCCTCTTCTTCTGCATCCCTTTTCAGCTCCTCTCATGATTGTCTTCTACATACCTGTACTGTTTCTTACTGTCTCTGAACAGCAGCCCTATTTTTCAGTAATTGACCACAAGAATGGAGAGACATGGAGCGAGAGTTTTGATGCTGTTTTAGTCTGCACTGGCCACCATGCTGAGAAGAATGAACCCTCCTTCCCAGGACTGTCAGACTTCAAAGGCAAGGTTCTGCATTCCCATGACTACAGAGAACCATGGGAATTTGTGGGCAAGAGAATACTTATTATTGGCATTGGAAACTCTGGTGGTGACATGGCTGTTGAACTAAGCCGGGTTGGACAAGTAAGTGTGAGACAGTATTGTCTAAAGATGCTGTGCAATAGGGACTAAGTAATTTAGTTACCTTGAAACTTAAAGCCAATAAAGTATTTGAAAATGCCACAAACTGAGATACAATGTTTTATAAAACTCAAATCTGTGAAATTTTCACATATTAGCTTTTAGTTTCTCCTTGATGTTGTTTCTGTGTTGCTGCCATATTTAAAAATCTGGATATCAGTATTTGGTCTTCATGTTTCTTATTATCTCGGATAGGTTTTAATTGTTTCTCTCTTCTGTTCTGCATTTTTATTCAGTTTAATGCTCACTAGTAAATAGAGTGCAAACTGATTAGATATGCTGTCCAGATTTTCACTTAGGCATACTTCATTTACTATAGCAGTGACCTTAATTGAACTGTAAGGAGTATGCTGATCACCTTTTTGCTATTTAACATGTCACTGGTCAGTTTTCTCCTGCTATCACATTTTCGGCAATGTTTCTGCACATTTCAGACTTTTTTTTAAATGATGAATTTAAATAATACAATTTGTTATGTACATTCATAATATATACACATTAATTTTCTTCAGGTATTTCTTAGCACACGAAGAGGGACATGGATTTTGAGCAGAATCTCAAATGGTGGCATGCCGGTTGATATTGCTTACATTCGCCGATTTATTTTCAAGTTCGTTCACTTTTTACCCAGATCAGTTCTTAACAATTTAGCTGCATCAACTTTGAACAAGCGGATTGATCATGCCATGTTTGGTTTAAAGGCAGATTTTCCTCCCCTTGCTCAACATCCTATGGTCAATGATGACCTTGCTAACCGCATTGTATGTGGTAGTGTGAAGATCAAAACAGACGTCAAGCAATTTACATCCAATGGAGTGGAGTTTGTGGATGGAACTTTTGAAGATAACATTGATGTGGTCTGTATTAGCTTTATTATAACTGAGTTTGTTTTTGTTTTGTTTTTTAAACTCACCTTATTGGGAGTTGAGCACTAAAGTCTAAAGATTTATGCAGGTCAACTTACCATACTGACCAGTCAGACTTTTTAGATGCACAGAAGACTGTTTCTAGAATAATGAGATTTTCACTGTCTTTGGTTCTAATCACTTTGTTGCCTTTTGATACATCAGGTTATCCTTGCCACCGGTTACATCTTTGGCTTCCCTTTCATCGAGAAGGATGTGGTAGATGTCAAGGAAAACCGCCTGCCATTCTTCAAATACATGTTCCCTCCTGACCTGGAGCACAAAACACTAGCCACGATTGGTTGCATCCAGCCTCTTGGTGCCATCATGCCCATTGCCGAGCTGCAGTGCAGACTAGCCACTCGTGTGTTTAAAGTGAGAGCCTTAGCCATTCTCTCTCAAAACTGTTGTATCAAACTACAATAGATTGTTATCCATATTCTTACATACTTAAAATTTTGAGGGAAAAGTTTGAAAAAGGAGTTTATACACAGTGCAAATTACTTTTCGGCTATATTTTTCCTTGCAAATGTTCGGCAGGTGCTGTGAGTCAGATAAACATGGTTCTGGTTTTTCATATTCCTTTTCAAACACTTTGAAGTTGAATACTTTACAGGGAGACGTCACACTGCCGTCTAGAGCACAAATGTGGGAAGATATTCGAGCCAAGGAAGCACACATGGCAAAACAATATGTTAAGAGCCAGCGGCACACAATTCAAGTGGAATACATCCCCTTTATGGATGAGCTTGCAGAATTAGTAGGCTGCAAACCAGACATTGGTAAGCTCCCTTTTCCACTGCTTTTCTATGATGGTTCAAGTTTCTCTGTTTTAGTTACACCATTAAGGTGCCCATTACCTAATTATCACTGCATAATTACTGAGGTTCTGGGATGAAGTCAACGTGAGCAAAGGGCAAAAGAAATAATTATTTCATTATAAATGAAAGATGTTACTATGGTCCATTAAACTGTTACAATGTCACCATACAGATAATGAGAGATGCTACCTCAGGTCTTCAAACTGTTAACAATGTCACTGTAGAAAGGTGTACAGTTAAAAATATTCAAACATTTTTCTGTCCAGTTGAGATTTTTAAGAAAGACCCTAAGCTGGCCATGCACGTCTTCTTTGGTCCTTGCACGCCATATCAATTCCGGCTGACTGGTTCTGGTAGGTGGGAAGGAGCGCGTGATGCAATAATGACTACTATGGACAGAGTAAGGTTTCCACTGGCCACACGATGCAATCCACAGGAAAGCAAAGGTGCACTAGTTCCTCATCTCCTGAAGCTGCTAATCATCATTGCTGCGGTGATTCTTTTGCGTTTCCTTTTTGCTTAGTGTGGATCTTCCTCATTGACTGAAAGTCATATATATTTGTTTTTGTTTGTTTTTTTTTGTTTTGTTTTTTTGAAAGAACTTTATCTTAAAGACTAATGAAAATATAACTTTCAACATGACAAAAACTTTTGTAAATATTCCTGGGGAAACTGACTGGTGTTTCTGGAAAATTAACATGACCTCAGTAATTGTGGAGATTTTGTAATGATGACTCAGGTTCTTTTCACACTGTCCAGTAAATATACCTCAGTGATTACCAAACTTTTTAACTTGTGAATGAATGAATTATTTCAAACAGGGCCCAGTAAATTGTCTAGGAAATATCAAAACTAACTGAAAAATTGCAATGAATTTATGAATGTTATTCAGTAATTTTTTCATGCCAATATTTTCTACCTTCATTTATAGCTTATTGAAGAGTGAAACTTTGAATTAACATGTATTGAAGAGTATTTGCATACATTTTGTTTTAATGTTTATGCATTATGATTGCTGATGATTTATAGGTGATGTTAATAAAACTAATGTTTATACACCTTTTATATATACAGCTTTGCATGTTGAACTTTGCTTTACTCTGTATGCATTTTTAAAAAGCTGATCTTTGGAAATATCTGTGAATAACATGTAATAATGCCAACATTTGGAAGCATTTTAAATGTATCACTATTCAGTATTATATATATTCTAAAATGGATATGATATCCCACCATTTTTGGTTTTCATTTATTTTTTATATTTTTGTCATTCTACCTGTTGATGATTTTTAAGTGGTAGAGAAAGGCAATTCCTATTGTTTTCTGCATAAAAGTCATGAGGAGAAGGTATCCTGGAACACTTTCATTTGTTATAAATTTATATATAGAGAGGGAGAGTTAGCTACATATTACAAATCTTTACAGATGCACGACTGATTTACTTGTTTATGTATTCTGCTAAATCATTCACTATTATCAGCATGTGGTGTTCCTTTGTAAAGTGACCAAAATATTTAAGTCTGCCTGAACCAGAACTAATGGATATTTGTCACTATCAGTTGATCTGGCATGTTTCTTTATGATCAGATGGCATTCCAGTAGCTATCTTCATCAAAACCTGAAGAATCAGGCAGCTATTGTGCTTCACTAGGATTTGTTAATCATAAGAAACGGGTAAAAGTTTTTAGAATGGTGCAAGCCATTCTTGGAGTAGAATGGTGCAAGCCATTCTTGGAGAGAACCAAAAATTTGTGAAATAACCATAGCCGGTGATACAATATAAATAAATATGAAGGATTTTTATTTACACACATTATTAAAATATAATTTACATACATCTTTTACTTTATTTTACAGTTGATAGTACGGAAGTCAGAGGACACTTTTAGCATATTTTGTACAGATAGTAATTTGTACTGATGAAGCTGGAAAATAAATTTGTAATTCATTACAGATAGAATTAGTTTGTGCCCTTTACTAAATATTGTACAAGTAAATGAGATCCAGAGTGTGAATGAAACACTTACCAGTAGCATAGGAACTAGGGGGCAGGTGCCCCCTCAAAAAAAAGATATACTGAGGAGGCAAGAATGTGAACGTCGTTCACTGTCTGCATGGAGTTTGATCCCATCCCTCTTCCTACTCCACTCCAAATTTGTGTGTGTGCGTGTTGCATCAAGTGATAGTCTGTATCTTATCTCACTTCTTTCTCCAATATTCAGTCCACGTTTCGCAAGGACATTCACCGTGACCTGAAGGGGTCAAAATCTGGTTCTGTGTACACGTCTCCAACAGCGTGTCGCTCAGTGCACATGGTATAATAGGTACCTGAGAACTCGATCTTTCGTGTCAGGGACCGTAGACGGTACGTGAGTTCCTAGAAATTGCTCTAAAGGTATGTAGTAGTACAGTGTGGACCAATACCAGCAACTGTCAGATTAACCGTTTTACAATCTCCATCTGTCGCTCATCCAGTTTTGTGTTTTGTTCACAAATACAGTGATACCTCGGTTCTCGAACGCCTTGACTTTCGACCAAATCGGTATTCGACCAGGAAATTCGAGAAAATTTTGTCTTGGAATCCGAACAAATATTTGGAACTCGAACATCCGAACGTCCGAGATGAGCCGAGTTGAGCCGAATGGCGTTCATTCGGCCCAGCGCGCCTTGCTTGCGTCATCACTGTGAGTGCAGAGAGTGAGAGAGTCACGTTTTTGTGGAGAGTCATGAAATGTGTGCAAAATGGGCAGAAATCGCAAATTTTGTTAAATAACATCACCCTGATAAAGTGGTAGCAAATAGAGCAGTTAACATTTTTAATGACAATGTTATGTCCACTTTCCGCAAAATTTTGCAAAGGAGAAAAAAACAGCAAACAATTGACAAATTCTTCCGTAAAGAAATCAGACAAGCAACTGCAGAGCAAGATTCTGATTCTCCTCAGCAAAAGATACAGAGAACAGAAACACCCGAAGAGCAGTTACCCTCTGTTTTTATTGAAGAGGACTCCCCTTCAAAACAATAACTATCCCCCTTCCCTCCTCCCTCCACATTCATTCCCTCCTGCCATAAAGTTTGGGTCAGGTACAGTAAATGAAACACAATTTACTGTACTGTACTGAACTGTACAGTACATTTTTTTGGTTTTGTTTTAATAAATACACTTTTATTTCTTATTTCTTGTTGAGACTCATGTTTTTCTACATATTATATACAAATTAGGCCAGTAAATAGGCATTTTCTGGGGCTTGGAACGAATTAATCCAGTTTCCATTATTTCCTATGGGTTTCATTGCTTCGGTTCTCGAACAATTTGGTTCTCGACCGTCCTCCCGGAACGAATTATGTTCGAGAACCGAGGTATCACTGTACCTCACTTACCCGTCCTTCTCGATGGTATGATGACTGTTGACAAGTCACCATCCCCTACAACGTTTTGATGAGCCATCACGGTCAGTGGACGCAGCCGGTAAAATGGACGCGCTGTATTTTAAATTTATTGTTTTTAACGGAGAGGTTTGTGAAACTATAATATAGTATATAATATACAGGTATACACTCGCCCACTCACAGACACACATAACGCACGCGCGGGTTGTTCACACGCCCACTCTCGATCACACATTCACACCGCAATCGCGGGTGCACACACACATGGAAGAAAAGCGAGCGGTAGATGAGTGAGAAAGTTGACGGGGGAGGCCGGAGTGAGTTGGAGGAAACTACTCGATCTTTCATCTTTTGACCCCAGACAAACATGAGAGGAATATATGATAGCACTTATCTTTCCCTTCACTCAGCCGCACGGCACGAGACAGGGACTACATCTCCTCTAGTTCTGATTTCAAGTACTTCCACAATGGAGACGTCAGTTAAAGTTAGTGAACAAAACACAAAGCTTAGAAAGAAATAATTTTAGAAGTTACAAAGTATTTTAAAGACCAGCCTGAATGGTTTGCGTTTTTTGCACATATCGGTAGATATATGCGATATAATGTATGGCAACACACGACAGCACGAAACCATTTTTGTATTATGTATTTATTTCAAGCCTTTAGTTTTCTCTTTGTCTATAGCCATCACCCCATTTCAGGGTAGACTGCCAGCTGAAGCAGGAAAGGTAACACATTATAAAGTACTGCAGAGCACCATAAAACAGTAACATTAGACATTATTTTCAAGATAAAACCGCAATATGAAACTCGTGACGAAAAAATAGAAAATAATAATAATAAGAAGAATGCGTGATTTGTAAAGAATATATACATATTGACCAAGGGAACATTCAAGAATCACAACAATACTTTGGCGTTATTAAGGAAATTTATCGAAGTTTCTTGCATTAATGAGATGGTTTAAATTTATAATGAGCCTTTTTGATTTATGTATGAGCTGGTAAAACGTACTGCCGATCAGATGACTTAGAAAATATTTTGGAAGGAATCGAATTGAGCGTGAACCTATCAACAATCAATGAAGTCCCCACCACCACCTTCTCCTATTCCCACCATTTCCTTGTTATGTAAAGGTATCTTAATTGGTGTTTAGGTAATTTATCACAACATAACATGTTACATTTCCAACAAACGAAAAGTTAGCGGTAGGGATTTTAAAAATTAAAAATTTTCTTTAAAAAATATGTTTGAACATTTGTCTTTTCTAAATCGTACTTTTCAGTCAGTATACCCCCAAAAAAAAAAAAAATTCCTGCTAATTCAGAAGGTTCATTAACGATTTGCAAATATATCTAGTTAATCTTTGACGATAATGTATAACTACCACTGTGAATAACATTAATAATCAGAGGCAAAAAGAATAAATCCTGTGTACATGGAGCAGCTTAACTGTTAAACATGTTGTTAAACATGTTGTACAGCGGATTTGAAAGTGTCGGTTTTCTCCTGTGTTGTACAAGCCATAATCTCATATAATATTGCCCTGTATCAGCATTTTCTATCATGTGCTTTTAGAGAAAAATAAAAAGTATGAGGATGATAACCACAGCGATGGCTAACAGGTGAGCGAGCAGTCTCAGGTTGGCGTCAAAGCGGCGAGGGACGGGCTTAGTGCTGAACGGGAATCGAACCCTGTCCATGGTGGTAAGGACAGCCTCCCGAGCTCCAGCCCACGACCCCGGACCGTGCAGACGATATGTGTAGGGGGTCACGGGCCCCGTCAACAGGGTCCAGGCTAGTTTCGGGTCAGACAGCAACAAGGAACCTGTGGAGAGAGTTCAGAGACAATGTAAATATGTATTAAGAAACTGTTCATAGGTACATAAGAAAATGTTTCTGTCAGACAGGAACAAGAAACATGTGGAAAGAGGAGACAAAAGTAGGTAAGGAGAATGTTGACAGACTATTGCACGTGCTCTTGCTTTGACTTCTTAGACTGGCCGAGACTAGAGCTGTGGCCTGGGTCAGTCCACAATAGACCGAGTCATTTTGAGAGGGTCATAATTCACATGGACAGCGAATCTTATAATTTTGCAGAACATGAACAATTGTTAGTAACTGATGTTCTCTACTACGTATTAATATGACACATCACCAGCAGTAAGTTAAGTCACGGACGTGCTGCCATACTCACCAATCTGCGGCTTGCAGCCGATGAGATTTGCCAGCTCGTCCATGAAGGGCACCCAGTCCACCTGGATGGTGTGGCGCTGAGTGTGCACGTAGCGTTGTGCCACCTCTGACTCCTTCTTCCTGATGTCCTCCCACATCTCGGACCGCGACGGCAACTGTGCCTCGCCCTGCTCCGCCACCCACAACAACACGAGTCAGAAAAGGTCGAGCTGTGTGTGTCTGTGCGCTTACGTGTACAGTGATTATCATGTTATGTGCGTCTGTCATCATTATCAGTTAATCGCTAATTTGCTTTAACCTGCAAAACAAAAATGTCACTGAAACATTCTAGCAGCCAGTTAACCACTCTGATAACCAGTTGACAACTTTAAACTAGATCACGTGATCACAGCCAGCAGTCCATGAGAAATGTCAGGTCTTGCCTTAAAGACTCTGGCCGCCAGTCGACACTGGAGTTCAGCGGCTGGCATGATGGCGCCCAGAGGCTGGAAGCAGCCAATGAAGGCGATGGTGTTGTGCTGCAGGTCGGGTGGGAAGCAGAACTGGTAGAGCCGAATACGGTTCTGCTGGACGTCGATCACCTCCTTCTCCACGAACGGGAAACCGAAGATGTAACCCGTGGCCAGCAGAACCTGTGCACGAGGCAAATAACATCAACGTGTGTTTGTGTGACGAGAATTTACTGGGTCAAAAAATCCACCTCATAAATAACAGTATATTTGTATTGCATGACAAAACAAAAACAAAAACAAAAAAATGTAGCGTGTGTTGCACTCGACGGTACCCCTCGGGTATTTATATTTTTGTACCATTTGTACCACAGTTATATCGTTTGTAAGTCCTTTGTCCACAGTCCTATATTGTCGTGATCAGTCAATTTATTAACTTGTACATACTGCGTCTATGTTGTCCACGGCACTCTCGTCCACAAACTCCACTCCATGTGAAGTGAATTTCTTGACGTCAGCCATCACCTTCACTCGCCCGGTGATGATGGCATTCGGCAGGTCATCGTTAATTACAGGGTGTTGTGAAAGAGGAGGATCTTCCGGTGCCAGACGATACAGGTAGTGGTCAAATTTCCTGCGACAGAGACGAGTATGCCATCGATCCCTGTCGTCTCTTCATTGGTTTCGTACACGTTACTCATCACCTGTTCCTTTTCTTCAGTCCTTATTTGTTTTCTTTGTTCGACAACTATTCTCGTCTTTATTCATCACCTATTCTCTATATTTCAAGAATTTAGTTTAGGTTTAAAACTCATTTTTTCCATTCAGTTTTTTTTTATAATTGACTAATTTCCCCCTCTTTTCACTTGCCTCAATTAACAAACTAAGGTAGATGAAAACAAAAGTGCCAACACACCTGTTGAGTTTTGCCTTAAGGAGTTGCTGCACCAACCACAATGGAAGAAAGCTTCGTATCACAGAAACTAAACGGCTGCTGAATAAAAGATCGGATGGCAGACCATTTCCTTCGTTGACCCTGTGGAATAACCATCCGCCCCGTCGGGTACTCAAGTACACTTGCTGAAAAATATCAAAGCACAAAAAGGTGGCAACACATGAAGCATACTTTAAATCGAAGACATTCAATCAGTAATCTGCTGCTGTGTTTCTAGGCAACAAATAGGATGTTTCCCTTATTGACTATGTCTGGACCAAATGTGAGGTGTTAGATGCTTATATATAGGAAGAGCAGAGCTGTACTACCAATGGCAGGTACAAAAGATTTTTAAAAAGTATTCTCAAGCTCTCGGTTACTAACAGAATAATATAGAATGTTATGACGAGCGCTAAGAGGATATTGTGCTTGTTAAACGTTTACCGCCGCGGCCTCTGAATTACGCCTGCTGTATTTTGATCTACTGGAAAGAATTTTGTATTATCTAGAGATGGATGAATGAGAATAGTGATTATGTGTGGTTTACATATTATTACATAAAATGGATGAATAAGAATCGTGGCTTGTGATGACATTTTCTAATAGGGGATATGGGAGACGAAGGGGAGGAGACTGGAACACCCGGAGAAAACCTCCGATGGCCAGTCCTTCGAACAGGTGTCACAAAGAGAGAGTGCCCTGAGACGAATTCCGAAATAAGAACAGCTACTGAGCACCACTAGTGTTTTGTTTTGTTTTTTATGTCGATTTTATTCTACTGACATCGATTTGCAATGTTTACCATGGCGACGTCCACGTGTTATTTTTACCTTGGACACTTTGCTGAGCTCCACCGCCAGGTCCACACCGGAGTTGCCAAAGCCCACCACCACAACCCGCTTGTCCTCCAGCCCCTGGGCAGTGCGGTAGTCGTGGGAGTGCTGTACCTTGCCCTGGAAGTCGCTCAGGCCGGCGAAGTGCGGCACGTTCTTGTCCGCGTGGTGGCCCGTGCACACCATCACAGCGTCAAACGTCTCGCGGCTCGTGTCGCCGGTCTTGTGATCTCGCGCTGCAACACGTGACAGTGAACACCCTGAATAAACCGCTGTTTCTTGAATGGCACAAACTCCTTGAAAGGTTGTCTACTTTGAAAGTAATTAAATATGCACGCAATGTATTGACACATTAAAGAATAAATAAAATACTAAGCTGATTCAAGATGAAGATGCGTACACTTCGCCGAACAGACGTGGACATCGTCATTTGAGTGAGTGCCCAGACTGAGTGCGCGTGCATGCGTGCGTGTGAGAGAGAGAAAGAAGAAGATCGAGATATCTTTATTTGCCGCACCCACTAAGCTGCATCACAACATGTCCTCCCCACCGCGAGTCATCGACAATTGACTATGTTATTAAATTCAAGACATATACATGTCCTAGCACACGTGAACTCGTCTCAACCGCTGGTTCCTTTCACTGTAAACAAGATGGCCTCGGCGTGCTACACATCTGCGCACTGTGAGAACATCCAGGTCATCTCATAATTACCAACTTAGATTGTGACATCATCAACGACCGTGTTATCTAATTGACACTGCGGAAAGGGTAGAGGTCGTTGGCGTGTAGACGTTAGAGGCACTGACTCTCTGACTATCCAACAGCAACAACAACAACAACAACAACAACAAGAGGAAAGAGGAGTTTGTAACTTACTGTCAATGAGCCAGCGTCCAGACTCCAGGAAGTCAGGGGCTCGCTTGACGCTCACCACCTCCATGTTGTAGCGAATGTAGTCAGTCAGGCCGAAGTGTTTGGCGTAGTCCTGGAAGTACTGCCACACGTAGGTGTTGTGCATGAAGTTAGGGTACTCCTTGGGGATGGGGTAGTCGCTGTAGCACATCATCTCCTTGCTGGTGTTGATGACCGTTGACCTCATGACGCAGGCTTGGCCGTCCGTCACCTGCTCCGTGTAGTGCCACAGGCCGCCCAGCTCGTCGCTACGCTCGAAACACACGGGTTCCAACCCTTCATCCAGGCAGCACTTGATGGCCGCTAGTCCACTACACCCGCCACCGATCACTGCCACCCGCTTCGCCATGCTGGAAGATCAGCGACCCGCTACGAGATCTCAATAGTGTCAGCTGTAGCGTCCTACACAGTAATGATACAATAATCATTCATAAATTAATTTTAGTAATAAGGAATTATTTGAAAACTGTCACTTGACGGTATCCCGATTATTGTGGTGTCTTAGGTAACTTTGTCTGCCCCTATTATACCAACTTCTTCCAAGTCTTGAAGCCTTGTTCAGTACAGCGTAGTACAAAGGTTTCATAGTTTTATTTCTCAAGATAATGATTATAAACAAGATTTTGCTTCGCGCGAGGTTCGTCAAGTTCCCGAGGGTTTCTGTTGTTCCACTCACTGGAACGTTTAACAACAACAAAAAAAGAAAACCAACAAAACAAAACAAATCAAAAAACAAAAAAAAAAAAAAAAAAGCTCAGCGTCCGAGGTCGTCGGCGGGGCGGGAAAACGACCTGGCTTGACCCGGCTAGTGACTTGCCAGTCTAGTCACGAACTTGTATTCCGTCATCTACTTGAATAAGTAATGTGAGATGCTAAAGGGTGACGATGTAGGCTCATTGGTTTTGGTGACGCATTTCAGATGTACATTGGTGTTGTGATCTGTCTTGGTGCTGTGTTGCGTGTGTGTGGTTGTCACTTTTTCTATTTTAAATAAATTAAATGTATGTATACTGTTAATCCCTGGGGATTGGCTGGAATAGTCCATCGCCTCGGGCGGATCAGCGACCTCTGACGGTGGCAGCTGTGAATTAATTAACCTTTTACTGTGGACCTACATTCAGGACCGAAAGTCGCAGTGCAAAGGTGCACGAAATTTTTAATAGTAGGAACTGGGGCAGACTTTTCAAGCTTTTAAAAACCAGCGAACCAAGTCGTCTCGCTGCCATCTTCCTTCACTCAAGTAAAAAAAAAAAAAAAAAAAAAAAGACTACAAACAAACCGACAATCAACAATTTAATAAAAATAAGCGTCAGCAAACAAATCGAATAAAAAATAAAAGTGCAAGAATTGAGGAGTGAGAGTAGAGCAGATTTTCAAGCCCGTTGTTTGTTTCAGCTGATAATCGCATGTATGTAAACCACTACCAGAGGCTAGCGTTCCTGTCCTAGGACTTAAAAGTACACAATGTGACTATATATATATAGTACACAAGATGACTATGGTGGCTCGAAGCTTCTCTAATCTTGATTCCTTCAAATGAGGTTGTCTCGACCTGCCAATGATCTTTGTTTATGTCTCACGTTCTCAGAGCTGACCTGAGGATGAACTCGATTTTATACCTGCTCGTGCTGGTACTGATGTTACGAAAGCTCAACGAAGTAATGTATGGTTCATTTGCACTGACCAGGGCAGTGTGTATGTTGTATGTGTGTGGAGGGGAGGAGATAGATGGTGTGTGTGTTGTGAAACAATGTCCAGGAAAATTTGATTTCCTTCGAGAAACACCAACAAAGTCGATTTGTCCAATGTTCGATTCTCCTCGTGTAGCGGTGAAGTTTCTGTGTAACTCGCCTGTCAACTTGGTAATGTTCAGATGGGTGGTTTGGTGGTGAGGGCTTGAGTAATGTGAATACATCTTTTCCACCAACGGAACACTGTTTACACAGCCTATACTGATTAACATTAACTCGTTCTTGACCCAACAGCTGCATTGCCTGGACAATGGTAGGCCTCCGTCGAAAAGGAATTTCTGTAAATGGTTAATCTTCTGAAACACAAGTGTAAACTGCTAGTTTATTTTGTTTCGTGAGCAGCTGTTTGTGTGTGTGTGGTCTGCTAATAAACATCTGTTACTTACCTTCGTGTGATGAGAGTCTGCGGAGTAAGATGTTTGTTCTCAACAGTCCTGTGTATCGAGGTCTTCACGCTTTATACAGGCGGCCAACAGCGGGCAACCATTGAAAACTTATCATTGGACGCCGTTTCTTTTAGGTCACGATAAAGAATAAGTAGGCCACACTTGTTTTGTCAACAGGCTTCTTCACCAAAACATACAGCTGACATTTATCAAGGCTAAGGTCGTTCCCTGATTATGTTCGGTTCTTCAGGAAGTGACGTATTAGAGAACCATCTTTTCTCCAGGCCAGCTCTTTTGTGAGGGCAGTACTCACCCATCCACCCGTTACCGTTTCTGGGTCGACTGGGAAAGTTCTCTGTGTCACACTGCGCTGGCAGTACCCGGGGTGTGTTGCCTAGCACGTAGGGAATCGAGTGAAGCTAGTCTAGCGAATCTAGCGGTTAGCGAAAGCTAGCGGTCCCGGTGCAACCGGAAGACAGAGCTTCAAGATGGCCGACATGAGGTGAGGTTTGAATGCAATCTTTGCTTCGGAAGCTACACCCCGAAGTGCTGTAGCCAAGTTGTCGCAAATGAATATCGAGCTTGCGGCCCACCTGTCCACAGAAGTAAATCAGGACAAAAGTGAAAATTCCAACGCGCATGTCGTCGATTTCGTCGCAGTCACCGTTCCACCATACTCTTTCAAATCTCACTTTCGAATATTCCCGAACGCCTTTGATGCATGTTTATGTAATAAAATGTAAATAAAGTAAAATTTAATTAACTTAATAAATAATGTAATAAACTTAATAAAATATAAATAAAAAATGCCAAAATCAATTATACGGAATGTGAATATATTAGATATGTATATATCTCATAAATGCATTTACTAAATGTATCTATAATTATACTCACACACACAAGATATACACAAATTTTCTTTTGAGACCTTTTCTGAAATTGTTCAGTTTATGCAGGCTTGGATTGAGCCTCATCTGCCGCAGGAAAAGGGTTCAACAATAGAACCAAGCTGCTTGCCACCTTGTGGTTGCTGGCACCAGAACCACATCCAAAATATATTCATCTACAGTTGCCATGCCGCGTCTATAGCATCTTTCATCAGTGTCTGCATTTCTTTTCCAACAGCATTTATTGTTTGCATTAAATAATTTGAATATTTTGCATAGATATCTCTTGCATTTGTGTCACCAACAGATGTAATTTTTTTGCCCTGTGCAATGTGTACATGTCTTTGTTTCACCATCATTAATAATTTGTCCACCATGTGCATATATTATATATGTACATTTACATTTATGATTGTGAGTTTATGTTTAACTTTGATGCACCACTTTTCCAGTTATAATTGCTCATTTGATTATTAAAGTTTATAATGCAATCTTTTTTCATTTGATTTTACTAATCCATGGTGGAAACAATTAACTTTGCTTCAGTGTGTACATGCGAACATGATTGTCAGGTAAATCAGAATTGCACGAGACGTGAGACCTACAGTGATGTTATCAAACCGCTTCTCCAAACAAAGTTCCTCCTTTCTTCACATCATCATAATTTGAGTACACTTTCCAACCACTACCTTGGTTGTTTATTTTTATTATTTGACTTTAAAGTCGCCGTTTTCTTTATAACAGGGGGTGGGACTATAATAAAGATGCTTTTAAGCAAAAAGTTTTTAAATATCGATGAGTATAAATATCGTTTCTCAGAGAGAAAAAAAGTTCGTGTGTAACATAAAGTTCGTGTGTAACAAATCTAAAAACACAGCATTAGCTCATTAATATTTTTATATTATTATATAATAACATATATTTTTCAAAGTGACATTGCACAAAGAACATATTTCTGTGATGCCCACCCTCACTAGTCACATACTTGCAGTGTGCCTAATCCTAATCCCATGCACTACTTTATACACAACTGAATGCTGTATTCCACCCTGCACAGCTACATTTTCTGAACCAGTCAAAGGACTGAGGGTGATATCTGACTTAATCACATTTTGAAATACTTCATATTATTTTTACATGTGTCTAGAAAGCGGACGATTGCTGGCCAGCTTGCATCTACACTAAGGCATTCAAAATAGTAAAAATGTAAATCCAATAAAACACAAGCACTGCACAGTACTTCATTTTTAAGCTGCTTTTAGAGAAAAATAAAAAAGTATTAGGATGATAACCACAGCAATGGCTAACAGGTGCGCAAGCAGTCTCAAGTCATAATATATCCTGTGTACATGGAGTAGTTTAACTGTTAAACATAGCGTGCAGCTGTCCGTGGATTTGATAGTGTTGGTTTTCTCCTGTGTTGTACAAGCCATAATCTCATATAATATTGCCCTGTATCAGAATTTTCTATCATGTGCTTTTAGAGAAAAATAAAAAGCATGAGGACGATAACCACAGCGATGGCTAACAGGTGAGCGAGCAGTCTCAAGTTGGCGTCAAAGCGGCGAGGGACGGGCTTAGTGCTGAACGGGAATCGAACCCTGTCCATGGTGGTGAGGACAGCCTCCCGTGCTCCAGCCCACGACCCCGGACCGTGCAGACGATATGTGAAGGGGGTCACGGGCCCCATCAACACGGTCCAGGCTAGTTTGGGGTCAGACAGCAACAAAGAACCTGTGGAGAGAGTTAGATTATTACACGCGCTTCTGCTGTTACTTTGAATGTTTAGACTGGCCGAGACTAGAGCTGTGGTCTGGGTCAGTCCACCATACACACAATACACAATACACAATACAGTCAGTTTAGAGAAGCTCATAGTTCATATGTGCATTCATATAGCAGGTGTTCTACAGCTCCGTATTGTGTTAATGCATCACATCACCAAATTGTCAAAAACTGATCCGGAAGTACTGTATCGTGAAGCCCGCCCCAATATTATTTACAAATTTATAAAACAGCGAAGGTGAACACAGGTCAATTCCGTTGACCAGAAAAATATAAGTAATTCCGGTGAGAATTTGTAATTTTGTTCATCAGCATTCCACCTTGTAGGGATTTCTTACAAAGTTTCTTACAGCAACTTCCGCTTAATTAAGTCACGTGCTGCCATACTCACCAATCTGTGGCTTGCAGCCGATGAGATTTGCCAGCTCGTCCATGAAGGGCAGGGAGTCCACCTGGATTGTGTGGCGCTGAGTGTGCACGTAGCGTTGTGCCATCGCCGCCTCCTTCTTCCTGATGTCCTCCCACATCTCAGACCGCGACGGCAACTTGGCCTCGCCCTGCCCCGCCACCCACAACAACACGAGTCAGAAAGGGAATTTTGTGTGTTTGTGTGTGTGTGTGTGCATCCATAAATACATCTACGGGGACTTTTTCATGTCATGCGTGTCTATCATCAGTTCTCGTCAAAATCATCATCCATCGGCAAAGGCGTTACCATCGAGATAACTCGAAAGAAGTTTCAAACACCGTGAAGGTTACAATCAGCATCCAATAAGCAAAGGTGCTGTTTGAACACCTCGCTCCTACCCTATAACAACTATCTGCCATACTATGAAGATTTTATGTATAACGGTATATAAGGCTATAAAAATGATTTTGTGTGTAGCTTGCACAAAAGTGGCTTATACACTATAACAGCCAGTCAACGCCTTAAGTAAACCAGTCAACTCCTTGAAACTGCGAATATTTTTTTTATTAAATACCTGTCTATGACTGTCTTTAGCTGTCTACCATCTCATTTATTTATTTATTTCTTAATGCCATCCTTCTTTCAAGAGCTTTGGTGTTCGTAAAAATTTTAACAATTATGTAATTTACACTGCGCAGTAGCGAATCGAATATCAACCAATGTTGCAGTGAACAGAAAATAGAAGTAGGTGTATTATGGTTAGATTTCAATAATAGGTTGGAAGTAGGAGAAGGATTTGCTAGATCACGTGACCAGAACCAGCAGTCCATGAGAAATGTCAGGTCTTGCCTTAAAGACTCTGGCCGCCAGTCGACACTGCAGTTCGGCGGCTGGCATGATGGCGCCCAGAGGCTGGAAGAAGCCAATGAAGGCGATTGTGTTGTGCTGCAGGTCGGGTGGGAAGCAGAACTTGAAGAGCGGCAGGCGGTTCTGCTGGACGTCGATCACCTCCTTCTCCACGAACGGGAAACCGAAGATGTAACCCGTGGCCAGCAGAACCTGTGCACGAGACAAATGAGGTCAGCATTTTAACCTCCGAGCAGCAGTTTGGGAGTTAGTTTGCATGCACGCGCGTGCATGGCACAGTCTATTGGAGAATTCAATGAGTTTACAGAAAACTTTAAATATAACAAACCCGCGTGTCATAAAAATAAGACAAGCGTGTCACGTGTTGTACTTCACTGCACCCCATGGATATTCGAAATTTTTTTCATATTTATGTCGTCTCTTTATAGCATTTGTACCATATTTATATTGTTTTCAAGTCCTTCATCCGCCTAGTAAACACTTCATTGCCATCATTCGTTCTTTTCATTAAGTTGTTCATACTGCGTCTATGTTGTCCACGGCACTCCCGTACACAAACTCAACTCCATGTGAAGTGAATTTCTTGATATCAGCCATCACCTTCACTCGCCCGGTGATGATGGCATTCGGCAGGTCATCGTTAATTACAGGTTGCTGTGAAAGAGGAGGATCTTCTGGTGCCAGACGATACAGGTAGTGGTCAAATTTCCTGCGACAGAGACGAGCACGAGACGAATCATCCAGTCTATTCATTTCTTCAGAACACTTTTCTCATCACCTGTTCCCTGTCTTCATTTCTCACCTGTTCTTTATTCATCTTCTTTCTTTATCAGATGTTCTCTTCTTTATTTGATATCTTTGCTCTTATTGGTTCATCGCCTGTCATTTTTGCATAATTTAGTTTAGTTTAAAAATAGTTTTTTAGCTATTTTCATTTATAACTAATGCCCGGAGTAATTGTTAATTCTTCTCACTTATCGTAATTAACAGCCTTGGTTATATATATATAAAATCTGCAACACACCTGTTGAGTTTTGCCTTAATGATTTGCTGCACCAACCAAAACGGAAGAAAGCTTTGTATTGTAGAAAATAAACGGCCGCTGAATTTGAGATCAAAGGGCAGACCACTTCCTTCGTCGATCCTGTTGAATATCCATCCGCCCCGTCGTGTACTCAAGTACACTTGCTGAAAAAGATCAAAGTACAGAAAATGACGACGATACATGAACTGTGCTTGAAGTCAAGGAACTACAAGCAAGAATGCAGTGCCAGGTAACAAACGGGCCGGTTCCTCATCTATGATCGGGAGAAAATGAATGTTTTACGCCAGTTTTACCCAGCAACTTGGACTATCTCATGGCCAAGCAGCGATCCTGGAAACAGTGTCCACAGAGAAAACCCGGATCAATCATTGTCAGATCCACACTTGACCGGTTATACGTCATTCTAAATAAGAAGAGAAAGACTGTACATGTATTACCATCAGAGGGTACAAAGGGTTAAAAAGTGTTTTCTCGAGCTGTGGGTGACCAGTGTCTTCAGCTAAGAGAAGGAACGGGAAACTGTAATGAAGAGCATTCGGGAGTCAATAATGTTGCTAGACGCGTATACCCCGCATCCTCCGAAGTACACCTGTTAATCTAAAGCCTTGTGTCATTTTCTAGAGATGGATAATTGAGAATTGTGATTTGCAATGTTTACCATGGCGACGTCCACGTGTTATTTTTACCTTGGACACTTTGCTGAGCTCCACGGCTAGGTCCACGCCGGAGTTGCCCAAGCCCACCACCACAACCCGCTTGTCCTCCAGCCCCTGGGCAGTGCGGTAGTCGTGGGAGTGCTGTACCTTGCCCTGGAAGTCGCTCAGGCCGGCGAAGTGCGGCACGTTCTTGTCCGCGTGGTGGCCCGTGCACACCATCACAGCGTCAAACGTCTCGCGGCTCGTGTCGCCGGTCTTGTGATCTCGCGCTGCAACACGTGACAGTGAACACCCCGAATAAACCGCTGTTTCTCCTGCGTCACAGATTCACAGCCTTGGGTACATAACTCTTGCATGTCTTGTCTACCTTAACAATAATTCAGGATGTACACAATACATCGTCAAATGTAACTTATAAACAAAATGATGAGAAAAGTGTTGAACGTCGATGATGTGATTTGAGGAAGTGTCGAATGAGTACAATGTGTTTGTGATAGTGTGTGTGTGTCGAGTGAGAGAGAGAGAGAGGAAAAGTGTGTGTGTAAGATAGAGAGAGCCGATTGTCAGTCAATCCTCCCTTGACTGATACAAGTCAGGGTGAGCACATGGATAGACGTGGCAGCTGACAGGGCCCGCCACGACTGGGGTACAGAGGAAGGGAGAAAGCGAACATGTCATTGAGAGAAAGAGAGAGGGAAAGAGTGAGAGGAGCGAGACAGTCGCCAGGAGGAACATAAATTTTACTTTCTCATCAGACTGGAAAAGTCGTGCCCCATCCCCCTGTTTTTCTACACCGATGTCACGCATAAATACGTTTGGCAACAACATGACAGCTGTAACAGTTAGCAGAAGATATCAACCCTGACGAATCCAGGTACAAAACAGGTTCGATTAATTCCATTGCTATTCTAACAAAAAAGTCTTTGGTCAGTCAAAACATAAGCACACACCATAACTACACAATGCAAAGTGTCTTCTACCTTGAACATCTATGCCTACACTTAGGGTGAGTTGTTAAAAAACATTATTCACAATTTTCAGAAGCAACTTTGCATCCTCAACTTCATTGAAACGGGCTAACTGCCATACCAATAATTGCGACTTTTCATCCGACTATCCAACAACAACAACAGGAAAGAGGAGTTTGTAACTTACTGTCTATGAGCCAGCGTCCCGACTCCAGGAAGTCAGGGGCTCGCTTGACGCTCACCACCTCCATGTTGTAGCGAATGTAGTCAGTGAGGCCGAAGTGTTTGGCGTAGTCCTGGAAGTACTGCCACACGTAGGTGTTGTGCATGAAGTTAGGGTACTCCTTGGGGATGGGGTAGTCGCTGTAACACATCATCTCCTTGCTGCTGTTGATGACCGTTGACCTCATGACGCAGGCCTGGCCGTCCTTCACCTGCTCCGTGTAGTGCCACAGGCCGCCCAGCTCGTCGGTGCGCTCGAAACACACGGGTTCCAACCCTTCATCCAGGCAGCACTTGATGGCTGCTAGTCCACTACACCCGCCACCGATCACTGCCACCCGCTTCGCCATGCTGGAAGATCAGCCGATCTGCGGATACAGAGAGGAGAATACAATCATTCAAGGTAACACAGGTAACACATACAAAACCTCCGCTGACCTGTCTATGACCCCGTATCCAAACTTTTTGGGGGTAATTTTCTTCGAGCAGGGCAAGTGTCGGTGTTTTCTTGACTATATATCCCGGTGTCTGTCCTTGAGAGTGAAATTCGGAACTGTGGTGAGGAAAATAAGGCAGTTTTCTGTCTCTTAGGTCTTACCAGGGAGGAGGATCCTAGTTCTCTTCTTTGCAGGCAGTTGTTTGTTTGGCTGGCACTCAATAGATGGCCTGCGTTGTGTTTGTACTTGATGGCTCACACTCTTCTCTTTCATTAGTGAAGGATTGCTCTTATCCTCTCCATTTTCTTTTTCTTTTTCTTTTCTTTTTTCTATTGGTGTTGACTTCATGGCTTCAGTAATTATTCTTAGTCCTTGATTCTGAACTTTGTCTAGGGTTATCACTCAAGCACTTGATCCATGTTCAAGGTGCAGTCTTGCAGTTCCTTAGTTGAGTCAGTATATTCATAGTTAAGCTCAGGGCCGCCGAGAGCCAGCCCGGGCCCCGGGACAGACGACATCTCCGGGCCCCTTGTACTTGTAATCGTAAATTATTTTCCCAGTATATAATGTATGTTTACAATTCGAATCTCAATATGTACACTCAAACTCAACTTCTGCATGTGTAATGCTTGGGTGTTCTGTCCTTAGACCTTTCTTTAAAAGAAAAAGAAAAGGAGAAGAAGGAAAAAAAATCCACTGACCAAGGCCGGGCCCCCTTGACAGCCGCGGGCCCGGGTACACCAGGCCCCTGTCCCCCCCTCTCGTCAGGCCTGGTTAAGCTCACTCATGTACAGAGCATTGCAAGGCCAAGAGACATTCCTGGTAATGCTTTGAAAGTTTGAACAGGCAGAAGCAGGGTAGTGAAGAAATTGGTGGTGGTGGTGCTGGTGGTGGTGGTTGGATTTGTAACGCGTCTTTTTTCATGGGGATACGAGATCAAGGAGCTGCACAAGAAAGACTACAAACGAACCGACAGTCGCCCATGAAGCAAACACAAGTGTCAGTAAACACATAATAAAAACAGTGAATGGATGAGGAACTGAAGTGAGCGGACAATTCTCTAACATGATGGAATCCGGCCCAGAGTTGTCTGTTGTCTAAACGGTTTTGCCAACGTTCATGCTTTAAGCACATACTAGTAAAAAAGTAGAAAACTATTTTCACTAGAAGCTTCTCGAATCTCGAACGTGAGGTTGTACCTCGCGCAGGTCTCAGGCCCTCAACTTTGACCCGAGTTTTGCAGGACAACCTTTCGTACAATAATCTCCCTTGATACTGAGGTCACACATACTTGGCCCTTGTTCCTTCTGCACTGATGGGGAGAAAAGTTTCGCTCCCTTTTTCTGTGGGTGCATGAGTGTGTGTTTGAAACAATCTCCACGAAAACTTTGTTGTTGTTGTTGTTGGGGTTTGTTTTTTTTTGACACAAAAAATGCTAACACCAGAAAACGTATTTTGATAAATGTTTGATTTTCTGATGCAGCGCTTGCAAGCTTGTGTGTAACTTGCTTGTCAACATGGATGCAAAGCATGTTAATATTCAAGTGGGTGTGGTTATAGTGGTGGATACCTTTAGTAACACGAAATACACCTTTGCCCAAACTGAACTGTTTACGAAGTTATTGATGTTAGCTCGTTCTCGACCCGACAGCTACATTGCCTGAATAAGGGTAGGTCTCAATCAGAAGAAATTTCTCTCAACAACAGTGTATATTTATAATATTTTAATGTTATTCTGTGCAGCATATGTGTGTGTGTGTGTGTGTGTGTGTGTGTGTGTGTGTGTGTGTGTGTGTGTGTGTGTGTGTGTGTGTGTGTGTTAAGAGTGGTGGTGATAGAGGTTTACAATAAACTGACTTTCCAATCGTCTGAAAACATTTGTTACTTACCTGTTCGTGTGGTGCGAGCTCGTGAGGTGAAGCGCTTGTGACAACATCCTTGTAATTATAACTAGGCTCCTACCAATATGTTTACACAATATATTCACCAACTTATATATATATTACAAAATCTTGCCTTAGGCACCCATAGGACCAAAAGTCAGTTGCTAATAGGAATACAGTGTTCCCTCGCTACTTCGCGGTTCATCTATCGCGGATTCGCTACTTCGCGGTTTTTTGTTTTTTTTTTTTGAGTGAAGTATCGATCGATACTTCCGCGCTGGGAATTATCGTTCTACAAAATACCATAGATACTTCAACAGGAAAAAGACGAAAAATTTAGCTATATTAGTATTTCTATTAAAATATCATAGTAATTTTGTAAATGGTCAGACGAAAGAAATAACTGTATGAGAAATCCATTGCTATGCGTAAGCGACGAGCCATGATTGTTATCTCCCATCTCGCAGCCAGTTTGCATCAGTTTTTTGGGTTTCTCTGAGTAAAGTTATAATTTTTTTACACTTAAGTTTTATTGTACTGCATTAATACCATGATTAATATATTACTTTACACTAACATGATATTGTTTTACATGTATATATTATTATTGCGTGTATGTCCCTATTTCGCGGAAATTCGTTTATCGCGGCTGGTCTGGGAGCCTATCCCCCGCGATAAACGAGGGAACACTGTAGGTCTTTGCCTGTCATGTTGTGGTTGATAATGAGAGCTTGCAGGATCTTGTTGCAGTTCATAAAAGGCCTCTGGGTTAAGATGACCAGACGTCCCGCTTTTGACCTCGTGTCTCGCCTGCTCATCGGGAGGGACGCCCAATGTCCCGCTTTCTGGTTTTCACCAGATCTGCCGTTGAAAGCACCACTACTCGGCAAAGTCAGAGGAAAGGTTCCCCCCACCTCCTTTTTCGGTGCTCTTTGTCGGTGACGACACCATCATCGGCACGTGTCCCGCTTTCGCTCCCGAAACGTCTGGTCACCTTGCTAATGATGATGATGGAGACCTGGCTATATACCAAGAGGGATAATGTGTATATCACTGTATCGAGGCCTGGATGGAGATCTTTATGATATGATGTCACAGTGACATAGAAAAATGGTTGGATTTTTTTTTCTTTTTTTTTTTTTAGTGGGAGATGAGGCAAAGTCTGGCAGTGAACGGTAAAGCAACACAGCATTTTTGAGGGGGGGGGGGAGGGGCTGCTTCATTGGTTCCTATGCCAATGTGTCATATTTGCAAGGAAAATGAAATTCCATATCTGCAACATCTTGAACTGACGCTGTCCCAACATTATGGTTCAAGCACTATGTAAATCAACTTTATTATTATTATAATTTATGTATTATTTACCTTATTTAATAATCGGTCTTATAAGGCACATGATAACATGGTGACACGATGATAGGTCTGATTATTCTTTCTTTTGTTCTGTGCCTTTTTCATCATCAAGTCAAATTCCGAGTGCAATGTCATGTGGCTAATAAGCAAATTCTTATCTTAACTGCAAACGAGAACAGATACATGTGCTGATTAACACACTATGTCCTGCATGCAGTGATAGTTATCATGCAACTTTTGGTCACTGCACATTAGCACAATAAATGTTACAATTATACAGTAAATGGCCAGTCTCCAGTGAATTAACAATAGCATGCTAGTAAGAAAAATCCATACTTGTCAAGATGCAAAGAATTGACTTGTTATTGGCTGTGGTGACACCTAACAATATACCACTAAATCTTGCCATCTTTGTTTTCTGCCATTATCTAAGTTGTGTTGAAGAATGAGGTCAGTTGACCTTTTGAAGTGTATCTGCTTGTATTCCTTCTTTTGTTTCCCTCTTCTTCTGCATCCCTTTTCAGCTCTTCTCATGATTGTCTTCTACATACCTGTACTGTTTCTTACTGTCTCACTGAACAGCAGCCCTATTTTTCAGTAATCGACCACAAGAATGGAGAGACATGGAGTTTTGATGCTGTTTTAGTCTGCACTGGCCACCATGCTGAGAAGAATGAACCCTCCTTCCCAGGACTGTCAGACTTCAAAGGCAAGGTTCTGCATTCCCATGACTACAGAGAACCATGGGAATTTGTGGGCAAGAGAATGCTTATTATTGGCATTGGAAACTCTGGTGGTGACATGGCTGTTGAACTAAGCCGGGTTGGACAAGTAAGTGTGAGACAGTATTGTCTAAAGATGCTGTGCAATAAGGACTAAGTAATTTAGTGACCTTGAAAGTTAAAGCCAATAAAGTATTTGAAAATGCCACAAACTGAGATACAATGTTTTAGAAAACTCAAATCTGTGCAATTTTCACATATTAGCTTTTAGTTTCTCCTTGATGTTTCTGTGTTGCTGCCATATTTAAAACCTGGATATCAGTATTTGGTCTTCATGTTTCTTATTATCTCAGCTGGGTTTTAATTGTTTCTCTCTTCTGTTCTGCATTTGTATTCAGTTTAATGCTCGCTACTAAATAGAGGGCAAACTGATTAAATTTATGTGTACATGTCTTTGTTTCACCATCATTAATAATTTGTCCACCATGTGCATATATTCTATGATATGTACATTTATGTTTATGATTGGTGTCACTTTACAGTTGTGATTATGCTTTCTGGAAACATTGAAGTTTACACAGCAGCAGTAAAGCATTGCCATGCAACATATAACTCTTTCCTATTTTTTATCACTGTGTACAGTTCTCTCCCAGCAACCTTTATTATTTCCATTACATAATTTGAATACTTTGTCTTATGTATACATATCTCTTGCATCACAACTGTAATTTTTTATTGAGGAGTGTGCATGTGTATAATTTGTGTCACCATCCCTTATAATTTGTTTTGTCACCAGTTGCATATATTATGTCGTGTGCCTTTCAAATGGACTAGATTGTGAGTTTATGTTTAACTTTGATGCACCACTTTTCCAGTTATAATTGCTCATTTGATTATTAAAGTTTATCATGCAATCTTTTTTCATTTGATTTTACTAATCCATGGTGGAAACAACTGTACTTCAGTGTGTATATGCGAACATGATTGTCAGGTAAATCAGAATTAAACTAAATGTGAGACGTACAGTGATGTTATCAAACCGCTTCTCCAAACAAAGATATCTTTGAACTATATAGTTCCTCCTTTCTTCACATCATCATAATTTGAGTGCACTTTCCAACCACTACCTTGGTTTTTTTTTTATTTGACTTTAAAGTCGCCGTTTTCTTTATAACAGGGGGGGAACTATAATAAAGATGCTTTTTAAGCAAAAAATGTATAAATATCGATGAGTATAAATATCGTTTCTGAGAGAAAAAAGTTCCTTGTTTTCAACAAACAGAAACTACATAAAGTTCGTATGTAACAAATCTAAAAACACAGCATTAGCACATTAACATTTTTATATTATTATATAATAACATATTTTTCCAAGTGACATTGCACAAAGAACATTTTTCTGTGATGCCCACCATCACTAGTCACATACTTGCAGTCGCCCTAATCCTAATCCCATGAACTACTTTATACACAACTGAATGCTGTATTCCACCCTGCACAGCTACATTTTCTGAACCAGTCAAAGGACTGTGGGTGATATCTGACTTAATCACATTTTAAAATACTTCATATTATTTTTACGTGTGTCTAGAAAGCGGACGATTGCTGGCCAGCTTGCATCTACACTAAGGCATTCAAAATAGTAGAAATGTAAATGCAATAAAACACATGCACTGCACAGTACTTCATTTTTAAGCTGCTTTTAGAGAAAAATAAAAAGTATGAGGATGATAACCACAGCGATGGCTAACAGGTGAGCGAGCAGTCTCAGGTTGGCGTCAAAGCGGCGAGGGACGGGCTTAGTGCTGAACGGGAATCGAACCCTGTCCATGGTGGTGAGGACAGCCTCCCGGGCTCCGGCCCACGACCCCGGACCGTGCAGACGATATGTGTAGGGGGTCACGGGCCCCATCAACACGGTCCAGGCTAGTTTGGGGTCAGACAGGAACAAAGAACCTGTGGAGAGAGTTCAGACTATTACACGCGCTTCTGCTGTTACTTTGAATTTTTAGACTGGCCGAGACTAGAGCTGCGGCCTGGGTCAGTCCACGATACACACTATACACAATACACAATACAGTCAGTTTAGAGAAGCTCATAGTTCATATGTGCATTCATATAGCAGGTGTTCTACAGCTCCGTATTGTGTTAATACATCACATCACCAAATTGTCAAAGACTAATCCGGAAGTGCTGTATCATAAAGCCCGCCCCAATATTATTTGCAAATTTATGTAACAGCGAAGGTGGACACAATTCCGTTGACCAGAAAAATATAAGTAATTCCGGTGAGAATTTGTAATTTTGTTCATGACCATCAGCATTCCACCTTGTAGGGATTTCTTACAAAGTTTCTTACAGCAACTTCCGCTTAATTAAGTCACGTGCTGCCATACTCACCAATCTGCGGCTTGCAGCCGATGAGATTTGCCAGCTCGTCCATGAAGGGCACCCAGTCCACCTGGATGGTGTGGCGCTGAGTGTGCACGTAGCGTTGTGCCATCGCCGCCTCCTTCTTCCTGATGTCCTCCCACATCTCGGACCGCGACGGCAACTTGGCTTCGCCCTGCCCCGCCACCCACAACAACACGAGTCAGAAAAAGTCGAGCTGTCTATAACTGTCTTTAGCTGACTACCATCTCTCCTCATCTTTTTTTAATGCCGCCTTTCTTTCAAGAGCTTTGGTGTTCGTAAAAATTTTAACAATTATGTAGTTTACGCATGCGCAGTAGCGAATCGAACATAAACCAATGTTGCAGTGAAAAGATAATAAAAGTAGCTGCATTTACGGTTAGAATTCAATTACATTTTAATTCAACTATTACGCATGTGCCGGAGAACATATTCTCTCGAGTAAAGGCTGGAAGTAGGAGAGGGATTGCTAGATCACGTGACCAGAGCCAGCAGTCCATGAGAAATGTCAGGTCTTGCCTTAAAGACTCTGGCCGCCAGTCGACACTGCAGTTCGGCGGCTGGCATGATGGCGCCCAGAGGCTGGAAGCAGCCAATGAAGGCGATGGTGTTGTGCTGCAGGTCGGGTGGGAAGCAGAACTTGAAGAGCGGCAGGCGGTTCTGCTGGACATCGATTACCTCCTTCTCCACGAACGGGAAACCGAAGATGTAACCCGTGGCCAGCAGAACCTGTGCACGAGACATATGACGTCAGCATTTTAACCTCCGAGCAGCAGTTTGCGAGTTAGTTTGCATGCACGCGCGTGCATGGCACAGTCTATTGGAGAATTCAATGAGTTTACAGAAAACTTTAAATATAACAAACCCGCTTGTAACAAGACTTAAAAATAAGACAAGCGTGTCACGTGTTGTATTTCACAGTACCCCATGGACATTCGAAATTTGTGTATCATATTTATATCGTCTCTTTATATCATTTGTACTATATTTATATTGTTTTCAAATCCTTCGTCCCCTTAGTAACTCTGTCCCTCCTTTGTCATCATTCGTCCTTTTTATTATCTTGTTCATACTGCGTCTATGTTGTCCTCGGCACTCCCGTCCACAAACTCCACTCCATGTGAAGTGAATTTCTTGATGTCAGCCATCACTTTCACTCGCCCGGTGATGATGGCATTCGGCAGGTCATCGTTAACGACAGGGTGCTGTGAAAGAGGAGGATCTTCCGGTGCCAGACGATACAGGTAGTGGTCAAATTTCCTGCAACAGAGACGAGTATGCCATTCAGTCTATTCTTTTCTTCCGAACACTTTTCTCACCACCTGTTCCCTGTCTCCATTTCTCACCTGTTCTTTATTCATCTTATTTGTTTATCAGATGTTCTCTTCTTCATTTGATATCTTTGCTCATATTGGTTCATCGCCTGTTAATTTTGCATAATTTAGTTTAGGTTTAAAATATTTTTTCAGCCATTTTCATTTATAACTAATGCCCTGAATAATTGTTTCTTCTTCTCACTTATCCTAATTAACAGCCTTGGTATATATATTTAAAAAATTAAACAACGCACCTGTTGAGTTTTGCCATAACGATTTGCTGCACCAGCCAAAACGGAAGAAAGCTTTGTATTGTAGAAAATAATCGGCCGCTGAATGTGAGATCAAATGGCAGACCACTTCCTTCGTCGACCCTGTTGAATATCCATCCACCCCGTCGTGTACTCAAGTACACTTGCTGAAAAAGATCAAAGTACAGAAAATGAAGACAAGACATGAACTGTGCTTGAAGTCAAGGAACTACAATCAAGAATCTAGTACCAGGTAACAAACGGGCCGGTTCCTCATCTATGATTGGGAGAAAATGTATGTTTTACGCCGACCCAGCAGCTAAGACTATCTCATGGCCAAGCAACGATCCTGGAAACAGGTTGCATAGAGAAAACCCGGATCAATCCGTGTCAGACCCGTGTCATTTTCTAGAGATGGAAAATTGAGAATTGTGATTTATGTTCACCATGGCGACGTCCACTTGATATTTTTTACCTTGGACACTTTGCTGAGCTCCACAGCCAGGTCCACGCCGGAGTTGCCCAAGCCCACCACCACAACCCGCTTGTCCTCCAGCCCCTGGGCAGTGCGGTAGTCGTGGGAGTGCTGTACCTTGCCCTGGAAGTCGCTCAGGCCGGCGAAGTGCGGCACGTTCTTGTCCGCGTGGTGGCCCGTGCACACCATCACAGCGTCAAACGTCTCGCGGCTCGTGTCGCCGGTCTTGTGATCTCGCGCTGCAACACGTGACAGTGAACACCCGGAATAAACCGTTGTTTCTCCTGCGACATAGACTCACAGCCTAGGGTCTTGTCTACCTTAACAATAATTCAGGATGTACGCAATGCATCGTCAAATGTAATTAATAAACAAAATGATGAGAAAACTGTTGAACGTCGATGATGTGATTTGAGTAAGTGTCGATTGAGTACAATGTGTTTGTGATAGTGTGTGTGTGTGAGAGAGAGAGAGAGAGAGAGAGAAAGTGCGTGTGTAAGATAGAGAGAGCCGATTGGTAGTCAATCCTCCCTTGACTGATACAAGTCAGGGTGAGCACATGGATAGACATAAAGAGAAAGAGAAGGGAAAGAGCGAGGGGAGCGAGACAGTCGCCAGAAGGAACAAAAATTTTACTTTCCCATCAAACTGGAAAAGTCGTGCCCCATCCCCCTGTTTTGCTACACCGATGTCACGCATGAATACGTTTGGCAACAACATATGACAGAAGGAACAGTTAGCAGAAGATATCAACCCTGACGAATCCGGGTTCAAAGCAGGTTCTATTAATTCTATTGCTATTCTAACAGAAGGTCCTTGGTCAGTCAAACGTACATAAGCACACACCATAACTACACAATGCAAAGTGTCTTCTACCTTGAACATCTATGCCTACACTTATTTCTTAACAGGTGAGTTGTTAAAAAACATTATTCACAATTTTCAGAAGCAACTTTGCATCCTCAACTTCATTGAAACGAGTTATCTGCCATAGCAATAATTGCCATTTTTCATCCGACTATCCAACAACAACAACAACAACAACAACAGGAAAGAGGAGTTTGTAACTTACTGTCTATGAGCCAGCGTCCAGACTCCAGGAAGTCAGGGGCTCGCTTGACGCTCACCACCTCCATGTTGTAGCGAATGTAGTCAGTCAGGCCGAAGTGTTTGGCGTAGTCTTGGAAGTACTGCCACACGTAGGTGTTGTGCATGAAGTTAGGGTACTCCTTGGGGATGGGGTAGTCGCTGTAGCACATCATCTCTTTGCTGGTGTTGATGACCGTTGACCTCATGACGCAGGCCTGGCCGTCCTTCACCTGCTCCGTGTAGTGCCACAGGCCGCCCAGCTCGTCGGTGCGCTCGAAACACACGGGTTCCAACCCTTCATCCAGGCAGCACTTGATGGCCGCTAGTCCACTACACCCGCCACCGATCACTGCCACCCGCTTCGCCATGCTGGAAGATCAGCCGATCTGCGGATACAGAGAGGAGAATACAATCATTCAAGGCAGGCCCGTTCTTAGCCCCCGCGGGGCCCGAGGCAAAGGGCATGTGCGGGGCCCTCACGCCACGATCACACGGTTTTAGTTGGGATCTAAAGTCACTTTTTTCCTCGGAGTCCAGTGGCATTAACTTTCCTCCCTACCTCCTACCCTACAATCCACCCAGCGTGCCGACACCTTCTCTAGCTCAGTTAGACTAACGTAGTAGTTATTTCTTTCTTTCTTTTTTTTTTTTGGTGGTGGAGAAACGGGAAAAGAAAGTTTCAGTAACTAGGAAATAAAGCACTCGACCTCTCGCTTACAGGCTGCAAAGCCAGGGGCGGGGCCCAATCCGCTCAATTCACAGACTGGCCACACCTCAGTAACATACCTTATACCTACCTCTTCACTCAGTTCCAACTTGCCCCCATAGTGGCACATAAATCCAGCAATAGCTCAATGCACGAACGTTCATGCGCGATAAATCCTCGGTGTCCAGCAGCCTTCTGTCTCCAAGCGCGTCCAGCGACAATGTGATACGGCTGACTACACTTCCATGACCCGGTTGCATTGCTCGGGCGCAAGGCCTTAGTCGGGACGTAGCAGGGGTATAGTACCCGACTAAATTTACGACCGTTGCACTGCTCCCGACTAGGCGAATTTTAGTCCGCAGCTCGGGTGTAACTTTAGTCCAACCAGGGGGTTGGCGTAGCTGCCGACTAGCAAGTGACTAACTGACGAGCGTCCACAGCAACTCGGTTTTCGTTTATAAATTTTACAAAAGAAACATAGGACGACGATGTGAAACTTGTTTTTGGTAGATGAAAGTTATGTACTTTTACAAAATGGACCTTAAACTTGTTAATCATTATCGTGAACTTTAACAAAATACGGCGAAAGCGAGCCTTCGGAGTCACGTTTTCGATTCTATTCTTCGCGATGTTTTCAAACAGTTTCAGGAGATACGATCAACGCGCATAGGTCGACAGTTTCTCGAACAATTCACCGTGTTTCTAAGGCTCTTTACAAATCGTCTAAATAAATCAACTACCTAGCCAGAGGGATGAAAAAAAAGCAGAAATCATAATTTTACGCAATCGCTGGAATTCCAAGCGTGTTTGGGTGCGTAAATGACACACATGTAAAAATACAGGGACCGTCTGAGCACGAAAGTGAATTTGTAAATAAAAAAGGTTATCATTCAATAAATGTACAGCTAGTTTGTGATAGTGGCATAAATATAATTAACTGTGTTGTTAAGTATTCTGGAAATAGTCATGACACCAGGATTTTGACCGAGTCAAAGCTGTACCGAGCTTATGAAGTACATCCTTGATTAGTCACGGGATAAACTCAAGAAAGAATTGAAGATGCAACAGTGTACTGAAAACACGCCTTCCTTGCCTTTTAAAGAAACATCAAGGTATGTCATACTAAATTATATTGGAGTCATAAGTTTTGGAAACAATATTTTTACATTATATTTGAATATTATGTCCACATGAAGGAAGAGAAAATTATAATAACTCCTTATGTTTTTTTTTAAGTTAGTGTCTTACATGTTAATAAATTAATATATTATATTTTGCACAAATAACAAAGAGCGGAAAGTAATGGACATGTTTGAATGTGTTCACATGTGTCTCTTCAGTAAAACTTTTGCATGTATAACACATGCACACCTTTCAAGCCATGTTTCCCCTAAAGAAATAAATTAACATATATTTATGCACTTACATCTAAGCTTTTTCTCATGTATACTGTTCAGTTTTGTTATTAATTTGGTTACTATCATTTTCTAGGTTAAGTAGTTGTTGTGTGCCCATGTCATTTGTATAAAGATGCAGAATATATCATTCCTTTTTGCCTATTTGCAGGTACAGTCCAAAGAGAGCTATAGTTATCATCATGGCATGCATAGTATTGCACAAGTATAGTATGCATTCTGTATGATGAGCATGATGATAATCATGATGTTGAACTTTATGGAGGTCAACCAGCCTTAAGTGCAAGAACAAAGCAAGAGTCCCTTATTCACAGATCCTTCTCCTACAGCTTTAATATTTGATGGTAAAGTACAATTTATTTTTACGCAGAATTTCAAAGTTAAATTAAGACATGTCTTTTTCATCAGATTAAGCAAAACTTGTGATCAGCATAAGTCCTCCTAGAGGTTTAAGATGAAGGCTGGATGAATAACAGCCTCAAACATGCACAGTGTTTGTCATATATGTAGACCAGCCAGCCTTGTCAGTAATTTTAGAAGCTTTTGTATAAAGATGTCCTGGTGAAAGTTCATAAAGAGTTTCAAATATGCGACACAGGACTAGTTTTAAATAATGATTACCCTGTATTTGGTTAATAGTATAGGAAGGTGTGATTACTGTGGGGAGGGATGTGTGGAGGTCAAATGTCCCATCACCATGAAAGGTAGAAACAAAAGTGCTGATGATTTTGGATGGTGAACATCTTCAAACAGTGGGAGCTTTAAACTAAGCACAACACCTAGTTATTTTACCCAGGTACAGCTTCAAATGTTCCTTACTGGAACTTATGATTTTCTTGTATGGTCACCACCCTCACTCATTATTACTAATGCAGTGTATGTTTCCCTGATTCTGGAATGTTGCAGCACAGAGGGACTCTCATTTCCACAAGTGTTGCAGCAGGGACCAGATGATGGAAGTCGTGTGATTCTTTGTGACACTCTCCCTATCAGGGCTTACAATGAAGAGGGTACCAACTGGGAAAAAGATGTGCTTCTAGAAAGTGATTTAAATTTGTATGAAGCCAGATAATTCAAGCAATTTTTTCTTTTTATAATTTTTTTTTACAGTAAAAGAGCTTTTTTCAATGAAAATAGTTTTCTCTTAGTTTTAAATATCTGTGTGGCTCAATAAGCACATATTGTAGGTTTTCGAGCCTACATGTAAATACTGTAGTTCTTAGCGTTTACAGGTGTATATTACAGATTTTAGTGTGCACATGTTTTTTTTCCCCTCTGTTGGACCACCCCTTTGCCATGGTCAAGTGGCATGCTTGTCACAATGACCCCCAGAAATATGCCGACAGGAGCACTAGCTCCTGGCATTGTCACCCATTTTGGAGAGATCAAAAGTGGTTCACTGGTCCTCTAGGTTAAAGGGGTTGGGCAATCGACTAACAATTCATTCATATAAAAGCATATGGTTACTGAAACTGGCGACATCCCAACAAACTGTGGGACATGTCTGAGATGGAAATTACAAGATTGCGTACTGAAAAATATTTCATTTATAATACACAATATGCAAAAAACAGATATACATGAACTACAATTATGTTTGTACCTGGATTCACCTTTTCAACTGAACAATTTTCCTTATCACCTGAATAAAGTAGAGAGGGAGCACTTGAACTGTTATTGAATAGTCCTGAGCTCATTTCAATAGGGGGAGAGAGCAGTAACATTACATTCCTCGCTTGCTGCTGACTAGAATGAAAACCAATACATAGTGTACGGCAGAATTTACTTTTAATGATTGCAAAAAAAAAAAAAAAAAAAAGATTTTATACATATGCAGTTTGTCAACTCCTTTTTCAAGACAAGGATTTAGGATTCTTGCACTTTCTTTTTTTATTCCCTCAAAAAATATGTACATTTTAACATGTTAGAATGTTGTTACCATGCAGCATAACAGACATACAAGTTGCACTCAATTCATCAACCAATACATGAATGCTGACTAAAAGTGACATGATCTAATACACATTCAGCTATGAGGACTTAAGACTGAAAAGTTTAATGAATCAACACAAAAAAAGAACTACAGCTAGTAAGTTCCAACTAATTACAATAATATATAAAGTAAAATAAAAATTACATTAATATTTAAGAACTATAAACGTTGTTTAAAAAACTGCCATGATTCATGATACTGGCTATAAATAGAGAAGAATGATCAATTAACAGAGTGTTTAAATATTTTTTAGTAACTAATGTGTTCAACGCCATTGAAACTTGGATTAATAATGACAAATGCAAAATTTGTAAAGCACATACCCTCCTAAGGAGCTTGCTCTTAGCTCTTAAGAGCAAGAACAAAACATGGACAACATGCGAGGAACAGGAAAACAAATAACATATGAACTATAAAAGAATACACAAAAGTACTAACAAAGAATACAAAATTATTGTATAAATATACAATTCTACGTAAGAGATATATCCCACTCTTTTACCATAAATTCCCCTCATCCTTTAAGGTTCACCTTTTGTGTAAGAACCTTAAGGGTAAAGTAGCTATTAATGTTGCCCTCTATATAACAGAATGTCTGAAAATGAGGACATCATGACAGTGTACATATAATTAGTTAGCATTGAATGTCATTATACTGTTTATCATTTAACTAAAAACCAAATACAACTAAAATGTTGATCATGTACAGCAACCCACTGTTAATATGCATTTAACATACAATATAAGAGGTTGATGTGAACCAAATGGTATTTGGAAATTGTAAACTACACATGTAAGAACCTAGAGTGTAGAGTAGCCATTAGAGTTGTCCTTTACTTAAAAACAAGGTTTGTAAAAGAGATCTGCATGACCATGAGCATTACATCAGGATGAATGTCAGAATCTTGTCTGAATCTTGTCTGATTGTTATTATTATCTGATATTGATGTGGGCCAGATGGCATCCTAAAAACTGAATAAGTAAATAAAGTAACAAAGAATAAATTCAAATACAGAAAACAAAGAGGAACTAAATAACAAGAGCTGAGAGTAACATGTTATTGAAACATATCATGATTATGCAACCCAAACATAATTTAGGATTGCATCAATCCACTCTGCAATCTGAGGTTGTGGACTTCATTTTGTACAGGGACACTTTACATTGTGGACATTGTTTATCACTCGCGGAGCATTTCTTCATTGCCTGAAAATAACAAATCGCAACCTGTGTCAGCCAGAGCGATACTTTATTTTCCAAATTGATTCCACCTATCCAAAAAAACAATTTTTATGCATTACTTTTTTGGTTGTTTACTTGCAAAAAACTTAAAACAGTTTATTTACCTCGTGCATTGATCGTTCTGCCGACGACTGGGCACACACCGTCGTCACCACATCTTTCCGCTGCTTCTTTTAGTTGCAGTCCGTTCGAAATTTTGACAAGAGCAACGTCTGATTTGCAGCGACTGTCACTATTAATCCAAAGACGTTTTATTTTTCAATTTGTCTTTCACTTTTTACCATCTGACAATTTCGAGATTAGAGTGATCTCCCGCGTGAAAATTTCGTTTCGCAGTGGAAGCCCGCGAAGGTTTTTGTAAAACCCTTAGTCCGTAGCTACTAGTTCGGACGTGGCTAGTCGCGAGGCTAGTCCAGAGCAGTGCAACCGGCGTAAGTGAGGAGACTAGCTAGTCGGGTATAAGGGGGTTTAGTCGGGACTAGCAGGGGACTAGCTACGCCCGAGCAATGCAACCGGGTCCATATCAATCAAAAGCGCGGGGCCCCTTGAAGCGCGGGGCCCTAGGCAGATGCCTCGTCCGCCTGCCCCTAAGCACGGCCCTGATTCAAGGTGTGTACAGGTAACACCTCCGCTGACCTGTCTATGACCCCGTATCCATGCTTTTGGCGGGTAATTTTCTTCTAGCAAGGCAAGTGTCGAAGCGGCCTGGTGGCGCAACGGTTAGCGCTGTTAGCGCCTGTCACCAATACAGTGAAGGTTGGCTGCCCTGAGTTCATTTCTCGTCTCGGGCACGCTGTTCTTTCTCTGCACGTGGCATCTGTTTACAGGGCTGGCCGCCCTCCGCCAAGGACGGTCCCAAGCCCGGCTGAAAAAGGAGGAGGGTTGGGCGTGGGGCCAGCACCCCCACCCCGTAAAACAAATCCTTGCTACCGAAACATCGACAACAGTTAAGACTGTAGTCGATGGCCTATGCCCCAGGAGGGGTGAAAGGGCCTTAAAAAAAAAAAAAAAAAAGGCAAGTGTCGGTGTTTTCTTGATATCCCTGTGTCTGTCCTTGAGGGTGAAATTCGGAACTGTGGTGAGGATAATTAAGTAGTTCTCTGTCTCCTACCAGGGAGGAGGATCCTAGTTCTCTACTTTGCAGGCAGTTGTTTGTTTGGCTGGCACTCAATAGATGGCGTGCGTTGTGTTTGTACTTGCATGATGGTTCACAATCTCTTCTTTTTCTAAAGAGAAGGATTGCTGTTATCCTCTCCATTTTTTTCTATTGGTGTTAATTTCATGGCTCCAGTAATTATTCTTAGTCCTTTATTCTGAACTTTGTCCAGGATTATCACCCAAGCACTTGAAACATGTTCAAGGTGCAGTCTTGCAGTTCCTTAGTTGAGTCAGTATATTCATAGTTAAGCTCACTCATGTACAGAACATTGCAAGGCCAAGAGACTCACATTCCTGGTAATGCTGTGAAAGTTTGAACAGTAGAAGCAGGACAGTGAAGAAAGTGGTGTTGTTGGTGGTGGTGGTTGGATTTGTAACTCGTCTTTCTCCATGTGGATACGAGATCAAGGAGCTGCACAAGAAAGACTACAAACGAACCGACAGTCGCCCATGAAGCAAACACAAGTGTCAGTAAACACAGAATAAAAACAGTGAATGGATGAGGAACTGAAGTGAGCGGACAATTCTCTAACATGATGGAATCCGGCCCAGAGCTGTCTGTTGTCTAAACGGTTTTTCCAACGTTCATGCTTTAAGCACATACTAGTAAAAAAGTGGGAAAATATTATCACTAGAAGATTCTCGAATCTCAAATGTGAGGTTGTACTGAGCGCAAGCCTCAGGCCCTCAACTTTGACCCGAGTTTTGCAGGATAACCTTTCGTACAATAATCTCCCTATTGATACTGAGGTCACACATACTTGGCCCTTATTCCTTCTGCACTGATGGGGAGAAATGTTTCACTCCCCTTTTCTGTGGGTGCATGGGTGTGTGTTTGAAACAATCTCCAGAAAAGTTCTTGTTTTTTCGACACAAAAAAATGCTAACACCTTTCTTTTGGTAAATATTTTTCTCATGCAGCGCTTGCAAGCTTGTGTGTAACTTGCTTGTCAACATGGATGCAAAGCATGTTAATATTCAAATGAGTGGGGTTATAGTGGTGGATACCTTTAGTAACACGAAATACACTTTTGTCCAGACTGAACTGTTTACGAAGTTGTTGATGTTAGCTCGTTCTCGACCCGACAGCTACATTGCCTGGTAGGTCTCAATCAGAAGAAATTTCCCTCAACAACAGTGTATATTTATAATATTTTAATGTTATTCTGTGCAGCAGGTGTATGTTAAGAGTGGTGATGACAGAGGTTTACAACAAACTGACTTTCCGATCGTCTGCAAACAAACATTTGTTGCTTACCTGTTCGTGTGGTGCGAGCTCGTGAGGTGAAGCGCTGGTGACAACACCCTTATGTAACGGGGTTTTCAGACTTTATACAAGCGGCCAACAGCAGGCAATCATATAAAACTCACGTATCAGTGTGGATGCACCTTTTTTGAGATTACGATAAAGAATAAGTAGGCCGCACTTATTTTGTCACAAGGTCTCTTCAACAAGGTAGAGGGGCTGACAGCTCGAGTCATTTGGCGAGCAAGTGTTCGACTCTTTTCTCGGGGCCGACTTTTTTATGAGGGCGGTGCCTGTCTCTCCCTCCTCCCTATCCATTCCTGACAGCTGGGTAGACTGGGGAATGTTCCCTATACGCCACACTTTTCATGTTTTGAAGAAAACTTCCTTAACAACAACTTGAAGTACGTTTTCTCAGTTCTTTTAATTTTATTAAACGATGTTTTATAGTCAATAAATGCACAGTAAAGATGCTTCTTAAAAAGTTTATTATTTATGTAAACAAATAATCAATTGTTGAATCTCAGCCTTGAATCCAGCTTGCTCTTGGCCGAGTTTCTTGTAATGACATGTATCTACGAAGTAGGATAAGCTTATGTTTAGCATGGATGTGAACAGTTTACCAAAGCAATAAAGGATAGTAATCCCTCAGTAGTTTGGTCACTAAGGGAATCCTTCTGCTTATATGTATCAAAATTATTTAAACCGCGCACCATTGTGTTGGAATTTCTCTAGTGTGTAGCATGACATTAGGTAGATTAATGATAACTTCTAGCAGCTCTCTTTCAGGAATTTGTAATCTTGGCCACATGATTTATTCCCTTTTTAATTTATTTAAAGAATTACTTTGCGTATACCTTCTCCTTTAAGGCAATTTATGAAGTTTACAAAAACACAAAAAACCCTTTGTTCAGGACAGTTGGAAGTATATGACCTATAAGATTGTGTTACTTTCTTGCTCATACATGAAAATAAAAAACTTGATTCAGCATAATCGTGCAAGGTATGCTGATTAATGCAATTCTCTATTTCCTTTTTTCACTATGCAAACCCTCCCCTTCTCACTGTCTTAGTTTATTCAGCTCCTCTCTTAGTACAAAGAGCATCTTCTGACAAGACACAGTCATCTTGGCCATCATCATCACAATCAAAATGACCATCATCATGATCAATGTCATCATCGTTACCATCAGGTGATCGTCAAACACAAGGCATGTCATGCATACAGGTTAATGGATTTTATTACTTATTGACCCAATAAAAACTGTTTAAAAAATGAAAAGTGTGCAGACAGATGAAGAATGTGTACATGTGACAGCTTTAAAACACAGCATTATGTTGAGAAAGATAAAGGTATGAAGCCTAGAGGATAATATTGCACATAAAAGTTATACATTACATTTGTAAACACATTTTCTCTTCATAAGAACTATATGGACAGTTCATGCTGCAACTGAAGTCACAGAGAATGAGTGAATAGATCCTTGCTTCCAACAGATAATACTTCTCGTTCTATAAGCTGGGATGAGAGGATTTTTGTGTCTTCAACAGATGTACCTTAATGAGAGACCAAAATCTGAATAACAACGAACATTCTGGACATATGTCATAGCAAAGGCATTCTTAGAAGCTAGTTTCTGTAGGACTGCTAAGTAAAATTTCAATCCTCTTCTGCTAAAGAAACTTTCTGCTCTTTAGATTTCTAGATAACCATTGCTAAACTTGTGCTGGATCTTCAGTAATAATGTCAGCAAAAGATGGGTTGCCTAACATCTTGTTAATTTATTCATATAAACAGTCATCCTTTAAAATGATGAGAATACCCCCATAAAAAAACTTCAAAAAAAGTTCTATACAAATACTTGTATATATTCACCACGTTAACTAAATCTATTTTTGTGAACTGCTTTTTACTTCATGCAATATATCATATATCATGTGGAATGTCTGATATTAACTCTTTGCAGTTCTGATTTTCACACAGCTTGCTGTGTGATGTTTCTTGCTCTGTGAATTACTGCATTGATGCAGTTTTTCGACTTGATATGTTTGACTGTACTGTGAAGAGTTATGGCCACTTCCTCTCTTCATTTCCAAAAGCCAGAAATGAAGTTTAATAATGATGCTAGTTAAACACGGCTATGCTGCAAAAATTCCCAGCTTTCTCGCCAGGTGAGACTCTGAATGTCTTCTGCAGATAAATCAGCATTTCCAAAAGAAAAAGGTAAGAACTGCAAGAAAGCATAGGCAGCACCAGCGGTCAGTACGCCCATTCCACCGATCATGAGGCTTGATATGGACACATATCTGCAACCAAAGCCAAATGATGTCTGAAGTCATCTATGATACAATCATTGTAATTACAAGGGTCGTTCAAAATGTTCTCCCTCACCCAGAAAGAAGAGCCATAGCTGAACATTTTTGTTGAGATAACACAATACCACAAAACCTAGAAAAACTTATTTCTATTTCTCCTATGTTTGAGAAGAAGAAATCCATCTTCAGTGTTTTAGACTTACTTTTCAGACCCTTGTTTCTTATAGCAGGTTCTAGGTTAGGATAAGGTATTAAACACTTAAATTTCTTATAGCCGAAATTCATATGCTGGGGCTTCCAATATTGAGGTTTAACTGCACTCTAGAACACTCTAATCTAGAAAGCTCAACAACATACAAGCACAGAGCTATTTGACCCTCCCCCAGCAGCTACTCTCAACCAGAGCGCTGGCCCACGTATCTGCTTACCTGGACTCGATGGTTAACAGGTGATCCATTAATGCTGCCAAGGTGAGAATTTTGAAGACAAGTGCTGGCAGATAGTGGTGGAGAAATAGCGTGCGGTCATCTGTCAGGAACGGGAGGTAGTGCAAAAGATACCCCCCTACCAGCAACTCCCCAACAAAAATAAAGTGCTGCCACTCTGCTGCAAAAACAAAACAAAAAAACCAAAACAAAACAAAATAAGAGACCAATTAAGAACAAGTCTGTGGGCAACAAGTTTTCTTCTGAGACGGCCAAGTGAAATTTTATTATAAATAATGCTGAATGTGGTGGTGTGTGGGGGTTTTGAGCTAGAAGGGTTCTAAGTAATGACACACTGTCCAGTCCTCACCGACTCTGGCAGGGATACTTTATTTGTTTACAGGAAGGTCCGAGACTATATTAAGCTTGTGTTTTTTGTTTATATTTCTATTATAAAACAATATCAGTGGCTCAAAATGAAAATAAACTTTATACACAGCAAACTGCAACACTATTCAGCCAAGCAAATGTAAGTTGAGAGGGTACAATGTAAGCTGAGAGAGACAGACTGATGGGAAGGGAGGGGAACCAAAGGCAGGCGCCACCACAGCTGTTATTGCCTCCTTGACTAGAGGGTGGAAACTCTTTCAAATGTACTTCATTTATTATACATAATATAGGGCAAATGGTCGACCAGAAGCAGTCTAAATGTATCAATTGTTTTTCAAAGTGCGAATTTTGTCCCCCCCCAACCCACAAAAAAAAAAACCAAACCAAAATACAAACTTATAGAGCACAAAACATAGGTCATAAGTTGCATTGGGGAGATAGTGATAATAGAGACAATGTTTACAAAGTGAATTATGTCCATAACATTGTCTGGGTCATATCTAAGTGTGGGTTGCAACAACGATGGACTTATTGGAGGTTTGACCGTATTAACTCTAATGATTCTGGGTTTTTCTTTTCTTAAATTATGTTTTCTTCATTTTCAGATCTGAAAAACTGTTACCAGATATGCTACCTTCTGTGATATCATAAACTGCTCGCTGTCGTCTCAGATAGTAGAACACTCCAAGCAGTAAATACAGCATCACAGAAACAGTGGCTGCAGACCAGATGACAATGTTTCCCAGCAAGTGAATCTGAGCCTAAGAAATGCACCATAACTTTCTATCAGATACTGACAAAATAAATTCAGTTGCTCTATGACAAATCAAGTGTGCAGCACGCACACACACACTCACACACTTTCTCGTGGACACTCACCGTGTGCTTACAATTTGTTTTTTTAATGTTTTTGACTGTCCTTTAAAGACATGAAGTTTGACCATGAACATGTGAAATGAACATTCACAGAACTTGATTTCTGCATGTTTATTCTGCACGGACTATTCACTGATGGGCAAAAAGACATGCTCACATTGCTGTCTGGGCTCATCCAGTAGGCTATATTTCGAGCCATGAAAGGCCATTCTAGTGGCTGCGAGCTGTATTTGTGCTCCATTTCTGCATCCTGCTTAGACGTGAACATCTTGATTTGCAGCTCCCAAAACTTGGCCCAGAATGAAAGCCGTGTGGGTTCAAGAGGAAGTAATTCTGCATCCCTTACTTCTGCTGTCTGGTCTTGTTTTCCTTGGTCTTGAAAGGAAGCAGAACACAAGTCAACCTTTATATTTAAAATGCAAAGCCTTCATATTATAGTAGAGTGCCAAGAATTGTGCTAAATGTGCAAGACAGATAAAATATGACATAAAACAACCCAAGCACTCGAGGTTCTTTCTTCAAAAATCACAAAGCAAACATGCTACAGCTGCATGACCTACTTTTGGTATATCGATGCTCTTCTACATTCCAGATTGTGTCTCGCTGGTTGATAAGGCGATCTGCAGTCACTTCAAGCTGGTGGAAACCCCACTCTGGAAGTTGCTTTCCTGTAATCTGAATAAAACCCACACCACAACAGCAACTATTAGATTAAAAGAATTAGATGAGCAATAATGATGAGGGTGACTCTGTATAAGGCAAAATCCCAACAAAGGCCAGGCTCTCTACTTCACATCATTAGGCTATGCCTCAAGAAAGAAAAAACAACAGTTGATGAAGAAAGTCCCTTCAAAAATTTAGTACTCTCTCTCACAATACACACCAATAGGCAACTTTATGACACATTTTAACCATGAGAAGCTTCAAGCTGTAGAGGTGATACTTCAGGAAATATTTCCAGAACAAGAAAGTCTTTAACACCCATTTAATAATAATAAATGTTTATTTATAGTGCTTTTCCCCCATCAACATAGGCAAACTTAAGTCGCACAAGCATATATTTATCCATAGGCATCAAATGCACCTTAAAAATTCATTCATCATTCAAATCATAACTACTCAGTCTCTCTCTCTCTTTTACACACACATACACACAGAGTGGAGGAAACCAGAATATCCAAAGCTTTTAACTCTCTGTAATTTGTCAGTCAGTCTTTACGTCTGCAATACGTCATTACAGTTTGTCAGTAGTTTTCAAACGAGCAAAGAACTGTTCCAGAGACACCACAGTAGCTCCAGAGAGAATCAGTATCAACTGTGTCTGTCGTCAAATTTTTTTCAGGTGGGTAAATTTTAAAAATTTGATTGTACATTAAAATAGGCCCTACCCACCTTTCCAAAGAAAAAAAAGGGGGGGGGAGAAGAAAACTACTTAGAGTCTAACAATTTCTCTTCATGTGGACGTACTTTTATTGCAGCAGATGTGTTCACATGGATAAGCCTAACCTGACTCTGTATTGTCTGCCAGATGTCGGTGGGGCTTTCACGATTGGTGATGTCCTGAAAGGATTAGGATGTAAATGATGAACAGAAATCTAGGCGCTCAAACAAATGCAAGCAAGCATGTCTATATCTGCTAGTTTTTTCACATTTACTTTAGTCACAATTTACACTCACAAAGTCTAGGTACTACTACAAGGAAACTGTTCATAAGGTGTGGTCACCCACTGTCTATTGTCTTCCCTGTGGTTGCACTGCCTCACTGCCATCCATACATGTGATTTTGCTCTCTCATGTTTCTCTTCTCTCCAGCTTCACACCACAGATACAAGACAATTTTTGCATCTTGATCCACTGTTGTCAGATATACTTTTATTTGTAAAGTGCATTTTATCTATGCCTTTCACTCATAATTTCCAATGTTTTCAACTGTCTTCTATCCATGTATTGTCTGCAAATAATTTCTAGTCTGCTGTACTCACCACCCTCCATAAATTCTGTGCTGGCATGGACACATTGTAATCAATGTAGCATGATACCTCCTGGTTTTGTGGTGTAACTGGAGCAGCTACATCATGGCTGAAAGATAAGAAACTCAAATAACAAAGTAGTAAATAGACAAACTTGAGAAATCCATACAATGAAGTTACTTTAAAGCATGACCAAGTAAGCTCTACATGCATGCATACACTCTTACCTGTTGAGAGCCCGACTTGTTATCCCATGAATTAGCTGCACAACGTCACCATGTCTTACAGGCACAGGCTTTTCATCTACCACCAAGCTGTTTCTGTTTCCCATGATATAAAACAACACAAGGAAATCATACTTGAAAAATATATTTACATATTTATAATCACATTTTAAAAGTTTTACACATTTTTAAATTTTAAGGTACGGATGCACTAGAAGTAATCTAAAATACAGATCACCTATCTGGGTGTTTGACAATCCACCAGTTGTTCACATCTTTGAAGATGTAGCATGTGACCTGCTGCTGATGGGAACTTCCTCGAGAGTCTGGATAACGAATGGGGTACACATGAGCATGGGAGTGCAGCCAGCAAGGACTACTTCCTACATTAGTCGTGTGCCGCAGGGTTATTTGAGATCCATAAACAACATGTAAAGGTTGACCCTTGGTCAAGGCTGCCAGGCCACCCTAAAACAGAAATATTTTCTATGCTTTGCACATCTGTTTTCTATGCACACTTATCACATTCACAAAGTATATAAAGGCAAATTTGAAAGCACAGGTGGTTAAACAGGTCTCTGCATGAATACATGAACATTCCTGAAATGCAAATCATTCAGTCATCTAGGTAGATATGGTACAAATGCACACTCCCTATTCTGAGCAGAGGAAAAAATAGTTTTTAAAAAATGTACCTCAAGGCTGGCCTGAAAAGCGCTGGTCATGGCAGTATCATGTGGTCCTGCTTTGGTCAGTAAACTCAGGTGAATGTAAAATATACCCAGGTAAATGCACACAGGTAGCACAACAAGGGCAAGTGTGCGAACAAACAGATGTTTCACCAAGCAGCTCTGAAGCAGTTTTATGACACAATTCATGTTCCTTGCACTTCTTTTCAGCACACATTAATGACACAGTCACACAGTTAACTACAGTTATGCAATATGGAACTGATATTCTGTCAACATTTTATATCAGCTCAAAAAAAATAACCAAGAGTACTGAAGAAAAAGTTGCTGAAAAAGTGTCCACCTAAACATGTTACATTAAAACCTGTCTTTATAATACAACTTACAGGGAGCAAACAAACAATTTTGTGAACTAAAATAATGCTGGCTAAACTGAGATGTTCAGCTGACAGACATTGTCTTACATCTGAAATAGTAAGGTCATCCAGCATATTCCAGTAGTCCTTGGTGGCTAGATACAGGATCAAGATTCCCGTGAAAGCCCCAGTGTATTTGACACTGCAGATGATATCAAAATATCAATGACAGGTTATGCTTACAAAATGACAACTTGAACTCTTTCTTTTTACAACAAAAAGAATCTTGAAAGTTTTTCCTCCCACTCCTGTTACTCTTACAGATTTACAGGTTTATCGCCATTCCAGTAAGGCCAAGATATAAGTGCAACTTTTTCTCACTACCCCTTCCCAATGGCTGCTACATCCAAAAGGCATCTTTGAGTCAACTTTTGGGGGCTGGATTGGCAGAATGGGTAAAATACTCCCTTCTCATCCATACACTGTATGGGTTTAAACTCTCTAGATCTATAAATAAATAAGTTAATTTCTTTAGTATTATAGGGTTTTTATAGTGGTGCCTTTTCCCACAACTGACATGTTAATAATGCTGAGTATCCAGGCCTCCCAACAGCATAAAATCACCAATAAATGGAAATACTATCTTTACCAACAAATGCTTTGTTTATCCCTGCAGAAAATTATATATTTGCCTGCTCCACTTATACAGTAACAATCCATTTAAAATGCTAAGCTTTGGGTTCAAATGCTTTTACAATCATATGAAAGGCTTTGTGTACAAGTGCTTTACAATCATATATGATATTAGGCTTTGAGATACGTTCTTTTGTAGCAGTTTACACTTAAGCTTCAATCTAATATCAAAATGACATGTTAACACAACATTCAGGTTACACACCTGAGAGAACAGGTAAAGCTAATTCCTGTGAGGCACAGCCAAAACCACCAAGTAACAGAAAATGACCTGGAAAATGAACAGCATTGAGAATTGAATAAATGTTCACTAAGCAAAGATACCAATAAGCACAGAGTAACTAAAACACATCCATACGGAAAAATTGAAAGTGAAACTAGCGCATTCTCTTTAGTTCTGTTTCACCCTTCTCATAATGACTGAATTTATTTAGCATTAATTTTAGTGCAGGTTTGCAGACACTGCTTCTTACATTTTCTTTCTCTGTGCAGAAGCTAATTTTTTAGGTCAATAGATCAGTTTAACAACCATCATTTCTGACCCTGTCTACCCTAGAACAAGCTGGATGTTCTTTGGGAACTAAAGATGGACTTACGTCTAAAATGAGCTGGATGTTAACTTGTCTCTAGGAACTAATGACAGACTAATTTTTATATTTAACCTTCACATACCTGTGAGAAAGACCACGGAACTTCAGAAAAGACATGACAGAAAGGCAAGAGAAAAAAATCATCATGCCTTCCATTAACATGAAACGAGACTGCACCAGCAGAGCATTGTCTGAAATAAGCAGCACATAAGAAGAAACAATGCATTGGGGATACAAATAAACACAGAAATGATATAATACCAATATCTCATTGCCACTGGGACACACATGAACACAAAAATAGTATACTAATACCAATATCTCACCAAAACATATATCAAATATAAAGACATACTGACTGGTCATGGTCTGCTATAAAACTGCAGCAGCAACATTTTGTACTCATTTTCTCAGAAAAAAATCAGTAGGTGTAAAGGGCGGATTCAAGTAACAATTATTTGAAATGACACAAACTGGTTTTTAAAATGCTATTAAAATGCTATTCAAGGTGCTCAACATATTCCATTCAAAACTGTTCAGAAGGACAAAATATCAGGAGGATAACATCTTATTTTTTTTTTTTTTTTTTTAAGTGAATGAGAAATTACAACCAACCAAGTAGGACAAATCCTGCAGCCATGGTTGCAGCCCACCTTGACATCTGCAATTCTGCACAAATCTGATACACCAAGGGCACCACAAGACTGCCTGTGACTGCAGGCACTAGGCGAAGGATCTCCACTGGCACTGTGGGTGGAAACTCTGATCCAATCCTGTCTAGCTTGATGTCACCTTCAAAGCCTGCATAGCTTCCTGTGATGCAATGACAATAAGACAAATATAACTGACAAGTGAATGGTACACTTTACAGAGGAGGGCCCAGTATGGTCTCATACATGCTGTAAAATGCAGGGGTCTTGTCAATTCAACCATGACTCAAAGTTGATTCGACCACAGCCCTTAGTCGATTTGACCACTGCCTATAGTCAATTCAACCGCAGCATTGTCGATGCAACAATTTGGTCACAAAATATATTTGATGTAATCTTCTTTATTGTCCTTGGTTGACCTGCGCAGGTTGATCTTTCTCTCATTTCATTGTTTGTATGCGTTTGTGTGTAAGAGGGAGATGTTGCTTGATAGAAGTAAGTTTTTATAAAACAATTTATTAAGTAGCTTCTATTATTGCTGAAGGCATATTTTCATACATCGCTGTGAAATAGCTTCTAATCCAACTAAGTCAGTCTCCACAAACTCCAATTCGGCTGATTTGACTAACAGAAATGCTGCGTAGTTATTACAAACCTTTCGAAGTTGCACTAAACAGGCCCGCTATGTATGTGCCATATGGCTGTGTGATGCTGATTGCTCTGCTATTGCGTAAATTAAAATTAAACAAAGGAAGGAATGTAACCTTTTTTCTCACTCATACATAGGTATCCATGCACCATATTATTTCAAAGCATCGAGCATCCATTTTTTTTTATTTGATAGTGAGTTGCCTATATAAATATATATCTATCACACAACTAATTTGCATTGAAAAAATGTTGGGATTTTTTTTGACACACAACAAGCAACACATACATCATGACACTAAATGATAATTTCTGTACTTGATCGTCAAATCAACTGAGGCTAGTGGTTGAATCGACTGGGTCAAGTCAGTAAATGGTCAAATCGACTACTGACCTACATGCATGCCCACACCCCTTACACATTCATATTTGTGTACCTGCCAGTGCAAGTAGAAGTTTTCCCAGGGGTGGATGAACATCAAAGAAGAAAACTCTGTTCATGTATAAGGACACAAACTTGGCAAAATGAAGCTCATCAAACCTGCAACAAGATCACATTTAAAACTGAAAGTTAGCCATATTCTATGGCTATATTTCACATGATTAAACAGCAAAAACAGCTGTGGTTTTTTTTAACTTGTTTTTTAGGCCAGGAGATAATAGTTGTCAATTTATTGGGATAGAATACTGACATCTACTTCAAGCAACCAGAAGCAACTTTGGCCATCTTAAATATTGAAACAAGGAATGGAGAAAACTGAAAAGGTAGCAGCAACTTAAAAAGTAGTATTTACAATCTGGAGGGAAAAAACCAAACTCCCAGGCATGAAAGAATGCAATCTCATTGCACCTAACTTAAGAATAATAATTAAACCAGCTGGAAGGTCAGTCTACATAATATATGACAATTAAATTCATTACAGCATATACACTCACTGCAGTAATAAATAAAAATCGACTGAAATCACAATGATGCTTACACGGCGGCACGGGGAAGCCCTAACGCCCACGTCCGTGACACAAGAGAAATAGCTGTCAGCAGCAACTGCATGAGGTCGATATGGACAGTGACAGTGAAAGGCTTGGACATTGTCTGCCTTCTCTTTAGAGCTGATACTTGGCATTGTGAGGTTACATGTTGGGGCTCTCCCTTCTGATGCTCTGGCACTGGTGCACCATCTCCCTGAATAAATAAATAAACAAACAACATTTTAAGGACTGACTCAGTAAAATTTAAAGGAAGACTCAGAATGTTCGACTCATTTCAAACGCCAATGCTCTAACCACTTGGCTATCCGCTTCTAAACTTATGATACTTTAAAAAAGTACATCATCCATAATACGGGAGGCAAATGCTTGTGTACACACCCTCTCTTCCTCTCTCTCCCCTTTGACAAAAATCTGTCTCACCTGTTCTCGCTCTTGAGACTTTTCTACAGCAGTACGCAGTACACCTTGTGCTGAGCTTGTCGGAAACACATCTGCCATCTTTCAATGTCACACTACACTAAGTTCTTCGTTTCTTCATTGAAGCTAAGTTGGCCAGCTTGCTCTCTTTAGTCGATTTCTCCAAACTATAGCACATGTGTAGAGCCTTTCTTTGTGCCTGGCTAGAGTAAGAAAGATACACTTTTATCAAGCATCCTTTAATGTCAGCAAATGAACTGTCTGTGACAAAGTAAGAATTACCTACCATTTCATCAGAAACTGGTGCATGAATACCTATCTGTGTGTTTCGTAAATGTGTTTTAGTGTTTGTGTATGGGGGGTTGTGTATAAATAAATAAAAAATAGACTATAATTAAAATATTACTGATACATTCTGCAATTTACTTCTCTAAGCTGGAAAAATCAGCAGTAAAAACTACTTTTCTGAATGATTGATAGCCCACAAGAGCTGTTCAAAAATTTGTTACTGTCCAGAAAAGAAATCACATGCTGACAATTAAAATCTCATATAAACATAATTTAGAAAGTTTAGAATTAGAAAATAATGCAGTACTTCTTCAGCTTCTCAAGTTGCATAAAATGATACACAGTTCACTGTGCTCTTTCTTGGGTAAGTATTAATTCATTCTTGCATTCTGTGTGCATAAGAGGGTAAAAGCAGATATCAACATCGCCTCCCACTAACACTATCCCACAAGAACCCAGAAGTCTCTTAATGGACATGGAAAAGTGCTGGAGTCAGTTACAGTTATCCCAGAAATAGATCAAAATGATAGACTACACAAATAAGTTACATACTAACAAATAACATCATTGGCTGCTTAAAAAATGATAAAATTACACTAGTCATAAAATTATTAACCATTTCAATGACATTTTGTATATTAGCCATTGCAAAATCATGTCACTGCGACTTAATTAACTTTCATCATTTAATAATTTCTACCCTCATGAAAAGCAGGTAAACAGGTGTATTGATTACACAGCTGACAGCAAAGGCTTAAGCTTCAACAGTTAAAGAAACCTTAATTTCAAAAACTATTTTAACATGAATAATCCGTCATTCTTTATTTTAAACTTTCTAAAACTGTGCTGACTTCCAACAACAGTTATTTATACGCATATATATAACTTATTGTACTACATTTTTATTTTTGATTAATTATGAAAGGTAGTTCTTCGGCAGTGAGAACAAGCATGGACAGAAACATAGCTCATTACTCTGTGCAGGACAAACTAAGCAAATTTTGGTGACTGGCGGTTATTCTGGGTACAGTTGTGCGAGGAGAAACTAAGGACGCATGTGGCGAGAAGCAGAGTTGGCAAGCTAACTTTGCTAGTTAGTTTTCTTAAAACATGTAACAACATCGCAGGGTCTCACTCACTCTGGGGCTAATTTACAGCCAGTCTTTTCCTGACTCAGTGAACTCCAAATTTTAAGACAGTAAAATACCTTTATCTCTGCTACAAAATCCTCAGCAAACTCAAACCAGTAGCAGGATGCTGCAGACATCATCTAAGTGGGATGAACTATTGTTCAAAAATAAACTACTCTAAACAATTCTCAAAATTAAATTTTATTGATAAAAATGGTAAAATATATTTTTAGAAATTTTTTACTTTGTTGAAAACCAATATGTTCATACATGATTATTCGTTCCAAAGGAGTGGTATAAATTTGTCATAAAGAGGGGTTGAAACCCTCCCTTCAAAATGGCGTCTGCGAGCTTCACAAAAATCACTTTTCTTCGGTAACAAGTGGTTTATAATGTCATCTTAACATCATTGAGATGAACAACAGAGGATTTCAGAGACCCCTGGGTCCACGCGTAGGTTTATACATTGTGCTTATTGCTTTTGTCTTTGAGAATTTTATTGTCTTGTCGATTTATCTGAAATGATTTGGCTATTTTTTTTTTAGCACTGTAATTGCCAGATATCGACATGAAGCAGGTGTAAATACATTCTTTTGATAACAGTAGCATAGAAGTTCTAAATAGATATTGGGATGAATTAAAACTTTAAACTTAACAAACTTTTTTCAAAGTCATTTAGATTTTTCTTTATGTCGACGCGGTACGTGATGGTCTTGAAAACTCTTACTTTGGCCAAGTGTGTGGACTAACAAGTGGACACGAATTGCCCGGAAAAACTGCTCTTTTCGTGGCGGATCAATATTTGCAAAGTATTCATACTAAGAGGCAACAAAGAAAGATGTTATCTTAGTAGAATGACACTGCTACATAGTTTTTTGATTGTGATTACAATGTAAATGAAGTTTTAACCTCAGCTACATATAGCTCTCTTTGGCCAAAGAAGGTAAAGTTTGAAAGCATCTCTTGTTATCATGACCAATACAGTATATGAACTACAGTACCAACCTAGCTGAGAAACGTATGAACCCTTCATCAGTTCAAGCAAATGTGAAAGCATACTTATTATGGTGACTGTAGCACTAATTTGTATGTGTGTGTGCTGCTGCTGCCAGGTATGCATCAGTTAATGTGTCCATGCATGTGTTGAGGGGTGGATGAGTGCTTGGTGTATAAGTGTATGTTACCCAGTTTAGTGAGCCATGTCCTTTTTGTGTGTGTGTATTATAGATATAGGCTATAGTGCACTTTTTAAAAGAGCTGGTCATCATTATCACTTTGATCAGCTCTCTTAAAAACTGTTGTTGGGTAGAAAATCAACCAGTCTTTAAATATAGTTTACATCCTAGGCATTTGTGTTATTAATTTAATATATGTGCTTTTAAGTTAAATGCCAGAAGCTCAAATATATTGTGAAATATATTTTGAGTAGCAGTCCAGTTCAGAGTGCCTCCCCTTCCTCCCCAATAGCATTCTTATGTAACCCTTTTAATAGCTTTTAACTTGACTAGCCAGCAGCTGTACATTTTTGGAAATTTATTAAACTCCACTTTACATCTTATATGTACTTTCGTCTTAATCTTTACACTGCTGTACAAGAGAAGTTTCCAGTGTTAATCAGTTATATATAGTTATAATTATAAGTATTTTTTTCCTCCTCACCCATGAAGAAACTTCTGCTTGCATTGGCAGGTACACAACCAAAGATGAATGTGTAAGAAGTGTAGGCATGCATATACATTTCAATATTTTCAGTAGAACTAATGTGTTTTAATATAGTGTCTAGCTAAATGAAAAAATTCTATGTGCAGGGCATGGTGCCCAATGGGGTGCAGGCCTTGGGTGGACTAGGGCCTAGAACACCTCTTATCCTGCAACAACAGGCAGGCAACAGGGCATTGAATCTGCCCTCTGGAGGTCTGCAGAACATGGTCCATCAATTGCAGCTGGGGCTACAGCGGGTGCCACTGGCTGCCGGAAGCCCTGGTGTAAGGATGCAAAATACAGGGTTAAATGCCAGCATTAGTGCTGCTGTCCAGATGCAAGCTCAGATGGTGTCTGCTGCAAACCAAGTTGCTATGGCACAACAGCTGCAGCAGAATCTTCTGGGAACAGGTGGGGCAGCCAGATTTCATGGTCAGTTTCAGCAGCAGCAACAGCAGCTGTTTCAGCACCAGCAGCTGCAACAGCAAAAGTTGCAGCTGGAGCAGCAAAGATTGCAGCAAAGCCAACTTCAGCAACAGTTTAAGCAACAACAGCAACATTTTCAAAGAAGCTTAGGCGCTAGAAGTTTCATGTTAAACAATGGCAGGTTTCCTCTAGTTCTTAACAACAGTGCTAGATTCTCGCAACCTGCTCAGTCTGTCAGACACCCACAGTTAGCAACACTGCAGGCACAAAATGCAGGTGTGGCTTCACAGAGCTTCAGACAACAGCATCGCTTCTCAAAGAAAGTAAACAGCACAGAAGAAACCCAGCGATGGTCAAGTCAAAAAAGAGATTCACCCAGTATAGATCGAGAGATTAAGAGGGAGGAGGATTTGACTGAAAATTCAGTCAGTGACAAAAGCAATAGTATGTTTAGCCACAGTGTAAAGAAACCATGGAAAAGTAATACCAAATCAGATCTTGCCTACAAAAATAAACCTAATAACTGCACAGAGAATGATTATGATAACTCCCTAAGAAATTCTGTGTCAGATGTAAATTCTGACCCGAGAAAGAAGAACGAATCAGAAAAAGAAAGGACTGAAAGTGGCTCGGGACATAAATCAGTGTTATCCACAGACCCAAAGGGAGATGATACAGAAGGTCAGGGTTTGCACAAGTCAAGTCGGATGAACAATCATTCAAGTTCCAGAAGTATAGATCGGACATACAGCCCTTTGTCTTATAACAAGAACTGGAGAGAGAGATATAAAGACAGCCCCAAAGCTGACAAAGAGAAATACAGCCCCTTAGGGGATGGCATTTTAGATGACTTGAATATAAAGCGAGAAAAATTCACTCCAGAGCCTCGGTCACTGTCAGCCTCACCTTACAAAAGGTAACACTTAACATTACAGTACATTTACATTGATATTTACCTTACTAAAGGTAACAATAGGTTTTCGGTCAATATTGATAATTATAATATCTGAAACATTTTATTTTCCTTAAAACAAATTGTGCATGCTCCTTTACTTCAGTAAATAAACATGTCATATTCAGTGCAACAACCATGACATTCCACTGTGTCATTCTTTGTAAAGCACCATAAGCTTACCCATAGGGCTGGGATGTGGCACTATATAAATTGATTTTATTAAATGTCTTACTGTTATTGTGTATGTGAGAGAGAGATTTATTATTTTATATTTGTCTATCTTTGAGCATGTTAACTTCTCATATTTGACGGATCCATTTAGAATCTGCTTTAGTTTCTTCATTATCTAATGTTTGGAATTGAGAAGTTTCTTATTATCACCATTGGGATAGTCCTGATTTATCAAGTGTTAGTATAGACTGATACTTCCAAAAAGACATTTAAAGTTGACAATTCTTTTTGGTTTTCTTTTTTGTTGTTTTTTTTAGGGATGTAAAGAAAGATAACCAAGAGTTTGTCCGGGAGAAAGGAGAGAGCAGGAGACGACGAGAGGAGTTTTATGAGAGCAGAAACAATGACTATGATTATAAGTTTGTATTGCTTCCTTTAGCTTATTTCTTTTAGTATATAATAAATAATAATAAATGTGCAGTTTATATAGGAGCATGCAGTCAGTGCTTGACGTAAAAGCTTTGTCATTATATAGCTAATGGAGGAATGGAAAAATCTGCATTGATGAGGATGAATTACAAAAAACAACAAGGACACAGAGGTAGCAAACACACAGTAAGAATGAAGAGCATATAAAAATAATATTGGTTTGGCCAGGAGAATAATCAGCTTTAAATCGACCAGATCTTTTTGCGACCTGGTGAGAGAACAGCTAGGAGGTTGGGTGCTGATGTATGTGAATGTCGTAGATCTTACAGATGAAGTTGTCGATGAAAATTTGTAGTAGCTCTGAAATGGGTAAACTGTACTGTAGGTTACTTTGCTACATCCAGTCTGTCAACTTTATATGTAGCACAGCTTCCTGGAAGAGGAGATTCCGTTATCTGAGCCTGAATATATGTTATTTGCATCTAGCAACATGTTGTTTTGTGGCATAGTAGAGCTATCTGTGTGTGGTAGGTGGGTAAAAACCTGATTAAGGTGTTAAATAGTAGGGAGGTTGACACCTGTAAGAGAAGATGTGTGGAAGAGTCGGACATGGTTGTCATGGACGCATGTGGAAAGAGATGAAATGAGGGTTGAGGAGTATTGGAAGTGAAAAATTATTTTTACAATAAATAGTAAACATAAATAGAAGTGTAAAACCACCAATAGCAAAATTAATATTTGAAAAAAAAAACCCTTGGCAGTTGGTAATATTGTAGTGTGCAGAGTTTGGTGTCTATGTTGTTATCACAGAATTTATTCCTAAATTCATGTACAAATTGTATTTTATGTACGTATCCCTAGTGTCATTTTTCTTGAGGTTTTCTTGTCAGTTTGTGCAGTGTGTTTATATTACAGACAAGGAAGACGAACAGAGGATGATGACTTCTTTGAGCATGAGAGGATAAGGAGAAGTCGCAAAAGGAGACACTCTCCAGACAGAGAGAGCAGGTATGCTACATAGGCTGTTTCGCTAATACTGAATATAGAAAACTCTCTTTGAAGACAGCAAATTTGGCAAAAGTGAAAACTGCAATGTGAATAATAAAACTTATTCTGTATGTGTGTGTGTTGTGTGCTGTGCTACATATGTAAAGGGCTTTAAGTCAGCTGGTGCTGGTGATAAAAGCTATGTAAGTGCATTGTGTTTGTTTCTCTTGACATTAAAAGACTTGAAACAAAGTTCTTTGTTTTCATCCCGATTGGCTTATTGTGTCCACTAAGGTTCATTTACGTATTTCTCTTTGATGGTGCTTATCCAAAACTTTTGTGCTGGAAAAGATAAATTTGTTCTCTACAATGGAGGATTCATCAAAGTAACTACAGAACTGTCTGAAACATGTTTTTACATTGTGGCTGAATATGTATGTACTTTTTTCAGCAGGGACCGCAGACCAGAAAAACAGACATATATGGAGCGAAGAGATACAAAACGGAGTTCTTTGGACAGACCAGAACCTCTAGAAGCCATTTCCTTTAAGGATTCTGAGCCGGTGTCTTCAGAACCTGTGGTTGACGAGGACATCACACCTTGCTGGATTCGCAGCTCACCTGCTGACTTGTATTTTGCTCGCAGTTCAGAGGTATTTTGATGTTAATATATGGCTTCATTTTTTTCCACAGGGCAGTTAGTAGCAGCTCCGTAACAAAGACTGCTTTCAGCCCTTTGGTGTTTTTGTCTCAATACTGTGATGTGCTGTGGGAGGTCTTGTATTATTTTGTGTGTTAATGGTGTCTTTGAGTGGTTGTGTCAGTCGAATGACTTTGTTTTGAGATATCATAAAAAGAACAGTTGGATCATGGACAAGTTACCAAAATCCAGTTATGGCAATGGTCTTTTCTTGATTTTACAAATAATGTAAATAGCTCTCATTTTTGACACATTGATGCTGGTGAAACAATCTAAGTAGTTGACAGTGTAGTTAACCGAAGCAGCTGAAATGGGCTGAATGAAACTTTAGCAGTGTAGTTGACCAAAACAGTTTTTAGGAGGACCTTCTGATAGATGTGCAAGCAAGGTGGACAAAGGATAGAGAATGGTACACTGGCTCAAATGAGATGAGGGCTAGCCCCTCATGACCCGTGCTGGTAACCTTGGCTGAGGAGTCTTGTACACATGGGAAAATTTGACACAGATGACCACTGAGCAACTCCTGAAAAGAAGCTGTGACAAAGGTAACAGGGCTTATTCAGCATCTATAGGGACAGTGGGCATCTTTCAAACACAAGCCCATGTAAGATGAAGCAGCACAGATCTCCCCTTTTTCCCACTCTACCTCCAGCCTTGTCAAAGGTCAATGACTCCACTACCTTATGGTTAATCTTAGAAAAGAGAGGCTGAGAGTAAATTCCTACAACAAATCATGATGTAAACAATATGCAAGTACCACAATCAGGGCCCAGGGTACATATATTTGTAACCAGGTGACCTTTTAGGGCATCAGCAAACTTCAGGATGGGGACAGTAAATATGTGCTACTGGAGCTATTAAGGTGAGAGAAGGAACATCCATCAGTTCAGGTAATGTCCACACATTACACCAGTTCAGCAAGAGTTCACCTATCATACTGATGGGGGAATGGCAGAGGTCAGGTGGCCAGGGTTTTGAGGTCAGATAGCCAGGGTTTTGAGGTTGGATGACCAGTAGTTTTGAGGTCAGATGACCAGGGTTTGGAGAGAAGTCAACTGATGAAGGCCACAGGTTCTGGTATAGAGGGCAGGAAAACAGACATCATCATGGCATGGGCTTCCTCATACACTGCATCCATAAAGAAGTGGTCAGAGTCGTACACCTATTTCCAGCAGGCTGATCTTTATTCAGATCATGTTAGTTTCAGCTCTTATTTGGTTCCTCTTTGTGTTTTCTGCATTTGATTTTATTCTTCGTTTAGTATGGTTGTTTATTCTTTTATAGTTCATATGTTATTTGTTTTCCTGTCCTTGATATGCTGTCCATGTTTCGTTCTTGTTCTTAAGTGCTAAGAGCATTGTCCTTAGGAGTGTGAGTATGCGCTTTACAAATTTTGCATTTATTATTATTATAAATCTCTCCCTATAAAGTTTAGTAATCATAGCTTGTTGAATAATCAAAGTTGTCCATATGAAGTCTAGTAATCGGTGGTATATTGAATATTGAGCGTTACTGGCTATCACTATTAGTCAGCTGAAATAACATTTCTGCTGTATGATGGAGCAAGACTGTGTCAGTACACTGATGTCATTCCAAATTAAAGTAATTCTAATTAACCATAATTTCCATTTATAAAATTGCAAATCCTAGACTAAGAACAATTGCACATTGTCTGTCCAGGGCTGTCTAACTGCCACACAGAAAATGAAAGAACTGGAAGACCTTTTTGAAGAGGAAATTGTAAAACGTGCTGAAACAGTTCGCAGTTCCCAGCCTGTAGTAGAGCTGCCACCTCGCCCTCAACCAGTGTGTCACCACCACCACCACCATCACCATGGAGACAAATCAGGTAAACAGTGTGATAACTCTTCTGTCCATGTTGGGATATCAACAAGGGATAGTATGCATTAAGGTTATTTCAATATCTAAAAAATTTCTCGTAAAGAATAAATAGTTTTGATTTGCTTTAATAACAATTATTATCATGTTGTTATTACTGCTTACTTTGTCGGAGGTATGCTGCATTTGTTGTACTTTGCTTTGTTCAGGTACTCCTAGTAGGGAGAGTGTACATTTATTAATGTTTTGAATGAGCAGGAGTCCTAGAAGTAATTAGTTTGAGTAAACTAGTAAGTTAAAATATGAGACTGAAATTTTTTCATGATGGGGAGGTGGGTATCAGGTATTTTTTTCTTCGGTAGATGTTTGCAGTTGATGCAGACTCGAACATGTCCTCTTGGGTTTTTCTTTCTTACAACTTGCTGTGGATTTTCTAGACACCAGCAGCAGCAGCAGTAGCTCAGACTCAGACTCGGACTCAGACTCAGAGGATGAAGAGTCAGTTTGTACGCGATGGATGGAAGAGATGGAGAGAAAGAAGAAACATCCTCACTGTCTGCACCCAGAACTGTGGTATAATGATCCAGGAGAGGTGAGCAACAAAAGATTGCAAAAGTTGCAGTTTTTAACTCTTGCTAATGAAGTTGAACACAGCATCATTCTTGATGAATTATCAGTCCTCAAAGGACGGTGCATTTTTTTATGTAAAAGAAAAATAACTGTAGTACTAAATTTATCCTTAAACAATAATTTAGGCACTAAAGGGCTGATCAAAAAGGACATTTAAGAATCTGTATCTAGCTGTCACACCAACAAAACTGCTGCCTTTACATATTTTTAAGAGTAAACTTTATGTCTTCAAGAGAAGATAGCTTTGTGACTACATCCACACTATAGCCAGACTTTGAATGATAATATTTACTTTCAAAGAAGAGAGAGAAATCGTTGTTTCAGATGAACAATGGTCCACTTTGTCGATGCAGCATTAAGGCCAGAAGAACGGGTATACGACATGATATATATCCTGGAGAAATGGTAAACACAGACACAGATTCCTTTTCTTTTACCATTTTTGTCTGCTATCTTCCTGCTGAACTTGAGTCTTACTAGGTTTTGAGAGAAAATATGGAATTTGAAATTCTTCAGATGCTGTATATTTTGTGTATATCTTAATGACTAGATCACTTTTAAAGTTAAAAAAACCCATAGCTAATACTGAATTATATATTTTTTATGATGTTGCATCACTTTTACACTATTGAGTGGTGTTTTCTTTTTATTTCTTATATTGCAGTATGTAGAACCATGTGAACCCTCTAGCAACAACATGAAACAGCTGTTTCACTATCGCATCACCATGTCACCTTCCACCAACTTTTTGGTGTGTTGCTTGAAACATTTACACATTTGGCTTTAGACATTTGTTTCTGTTAATATTTAGTAGATATGATCTACTCTTGTGCTTTGTATTAGTTTGTCATCATTTTTGTGGTTAGCAGAGATTACTTAAAAATACATTTATCATTTTCACAGGTTTGATAAATAGCATGGTGAAAACTTCATTACCGCTAGTCACAAACTGAACTCTTATTATCTTTTCCTTGTTTGCAGAAATAATTTCCGCTTTTTTCTTTTTCTACTTTATACAACTAAGGCATGAGACCCACCATTAGTTTCCATTAACCTTATGTCAAGCTGTACACTACTGGCACAACCTCCATCCAGGAATTCAATTATAGGTGTAGCTTATTTATTGGTGGATTTCTGTCTTTTTGTTTGCAGACAAACAGTCCTACTGTGATAGAATTCGACAACCATGAGTTTATTTTTGAGGGATTTTCTCTCTTTACTCATGAGAAGTTAGAAAATGTGAGTAATACATATAATAAATGCAAAATTTGTAAAGCACTTACTTACATTCCTAAGTAGTATCCTCTTAGAGCTTAAGAACAAGAACAAAACACGGACAGCACACAAGGGACAGGAAAACAGACAAATAATATATGAGCTATAAAAGAATAAGCAACCTTACTAAAGGAAGAATAAAATCAAATACAGAAAACACAAGAAGGAATCAAATAACAAGAGCTGAGAGTAACATGATATTGCTAAAGGAAGGGTGTGAAAAAGGACTAGCATTATGGGAAAGTTGTTAGGAGTAATGTTTACGGAAGAGGTGCGTTTTTGGTGCATGTGTAAACGATTCAATAGTGGGTAGGTGGCGGATATGAAAAGGGAGAGAGTTCCATTGTTTCGCTGCACAAAACTAAAAATCCTGTGGCGATATATTGTTGTTTTTGTGACAGGAAGAATAAGGAGACAAGTACAGAACTTGAGTTATTATTTTAGAGATTGTTGATTACTAAACTAGTTACCTCTCTTTTTGTAAACTTAAGAACATTTTAATAGGCTAGAAAACCCTTATAGAGTCCTGATTTCATTGTTTAATTAACAAATTTAAAAAAAAAAATTGTATATCCTCTTTCAAGGAGTGGGAGTTAAGATGAAATTCTAAAGAATGACTATTAATACTTCTTTTCTTTGTTTTAAAGATTTTTTTAATTGTAATTGTTTTTATTGTTATGTTGTTGCAAAGATGTATATTCTGTTGGTCAATGACAGGTCCCACTGTGTAAGGTGATAAGATTCCACATTGAGTACACCATTCACTTCTTTGAGGAGCAAGCTCCTGAGGTTTGTCTTCTGCTCTAGTACATATTATCACGTTAATGGGGAAGGTGGTCCCATAATCCTTCTCTCGTTTGGGTGTGAGGCACTTGAGACCGCTAGTATCTCAAAGCCAGCCTTTCTTCTTTCTATGGAGTCTGGTACCCATTGAACAGCTGGCTCAGCTGGAGAAAGTATCCTGCACCATTATGTGCTGAATGATGAATATATTGTTTTTTTTCCTCTCTCATTTTCCTTTTTTTAAACTTTATTCATTAATCTTTATTAGTTTCTTTCCTGCACAGTCGCAAGTATTGTATGTTTTTGCAAAAAAAAATTTATTGTCAAAGTTAATATATTTACTGAGTATACCACATGTCCTGTGAGTATATCACAAGTATTCCATTTTAACAGAACTTCACCATTCGAAGTTTGGACCTCCTGAATAGGTTTTTATTTGTGGAAATCCTGGAACTGGTTGATATGGACTGGAAGGGATTTGGAAGTGGTTGTAACCGGTTCCATCTAATGCCACGCTTTGCGAGATCACTGCCAGGTTTGTTGTTAGTGTTTTACAACGTTCCAGCAACTAAGGCTATATCACAGCAACGATCACTCCAGGTACTGAAGGGCAATAAAGCTTTTGTGTATAAGCATGAAAGAAATGTGTGTGCAAGTACACATGCTTGAATGTAAACACACACACAAATACAGAGGTCTTTGCTGTCAAAAATAAGCTATTTTTAACAAATGATAATTATCATAAATACTTTCGTACCCACAGTTTAATTCCAGAAGTGTTTGAATTTTTGTGTAAACTTCAACTCTCTATACACACAAAATAGACAGCTTCTAGATTTTTATTAACCTATTTTGTTACTAATATTATTTTGATAACTGTTTTTTCAGAAAATGGAAAAGAAATCCTCTCGATAAATGAAGTATTGAAATATCTGTTGAGAAGTTCACGGCCCTTAGTAGCAGAGAGTGATCTTCCTTTGATAGCAAAGATGACAAAGGAAGAGTGGCAGTCTTGGGTAGATGTGGTGTGTGGCATGATCATCACTTACCCTAGCAAGGTCTGAACTTCTCTTTATCATTTTTTTTCTCTCTTGTCAACTTTTTGTTCTCCATTAAATGGCATCTGATTTCTGTGGAGGACACAAAGATTATTTGTTGATAAAAGATTTTGCATTTATGTTTGGTACTGCATATAAACTATTCACCTATTTCACTTACTTTTCATGTCCGCATATCCAAAGGCCTTTATTACATTGCAGACAAGAAACATAATGTGCTGAGTTACCCTGCTGAATCTGTTCTGTGTTTTCTGTTGGCTCTTTGTACTGAAGTTACACATTTCCAGTTTGTGACATTAGATGGTCTTCAACCTGAAATATTTGGTAGGTTTCTCATTTTGCAGAAACCTAGCTCTGTGCGTGTGGACCAGCTGGACCGAACCAAGCTGTTAGAAGGAGAACAAGTGCCTCCCCTTGTTGTTCATTTTGGAATTCGTCCAGCCCAGCTTAGCTATGCCGGTGATCCAGCGTAAGTAGTCAAGAAACTGCATTGAGGTGGCTTCAAGAAATTTTTGTTGTAAATCTACTTGGCATGATCAATATGCTTGCTCATTTATGCATTGACTCCTGCCAGAAGTCATCATTTATGTCTAAATTATCTTTTCATCAATTAGATCAATGTAAAATCATTGTGGATTAGATCTTAAGAACCAATGCTTGCAATTCCCAGCTAGTCTCAGAAATTGTGAAAGAAGTTTGTTTTGGCTGTGAAACTATAGATACCAGAAGGCATGGAAGCAATACGTAAAATTCAAACACCTCCTCAACTCAAAACCCAAGGTCAGCCGTGAAGACAAGGTCAAGCTTAAGAACAAGGAAGCCCATCTGCAAGAGATTCAGATGAAAAGGTCAGTCTTCCTGTGCCATAAAGTGATTGTTGGCATCATGGTGGTAGAGAGCTGAAGCTATTAATGATTTCTGGTAGAAACAAGAACAGTTTAATAAGTGATGCCTGCATAAGAATATACATGAGGCACTGATTTGTAGGTTTCTTTTGGGTATTGTTCTCTAACTTGGAGAATTAATTTGAAATGATGCAGTGGAAAGAGTCAAGACGAATAGTGGGAGATATGTTAGTGTATTCTGTTTGCTTAATCAGTAAATCAGAATGCATTGTTGCGACATCTTGCTCAGATGCATTTGTTCATGTATCTGCTTACTGATCAATTAGGAGAGGACAGCTGAAATTAAGATAACTAGTCAGGATAACTCCATATAATCATATCATGATAAGTACTCGAAGAAAGTCCGGAAAAATAGTATTTTTCTAATAGCAGTTTGTAAAAAAGATATTTAAATGTTATTGATTTATGTTTCATGCTGCCCTGAAAGAAAAGTGATTTTGCACAAATACAAAAGTGTTTTGATCAGCAATTGTTATTTCAGTAAAGAAGTTGCTTTCAAAATGTATATTTTTCTTTACACCAACCAGTACAATGAAAAGGGAGGTTACAGTTGAGCTACCCAGTGAAGGATTCATCCGCACCGGCTTAAAGTCTGATATTTGTCAAGTGAGTGGTTTATAAACCATTTTATAGTACTGCAGTATAAATTACTGTAGAATTCATAGTATATAGACAGGATCTATCCTGCCATGCTTTTGTTTTATTTATGTTGACTTCGTGACATCAGTTTTCTCTCAATGGCTCAGTGTGGAATTGTTAATGTTTCTTTTGCTTTGACTGGAACATAAGTTTTGTCCATGCAGCTAAGTTTGTGTCATAAGAAAATCTTCAGCTCATTTGTCCAACCAAACAGATTTTAGTTGCAGCGAGTTAACATCATCTACAACAAAGAAAATAAACTCAAGAGCAGTCCATTCAGTGTGTTTATTATTTAGCTTACATTTCAAGGTGTTGATGTCCTTTATACTGACTGCTCACAAAAGGTACACTCATTGTATTGATACACTTATACTTAAAATGAATTCACAGTTCATATTAATAATATTTTGTACAAACTTTTAAATATATATTTCATGTTCTAAGATATTTTCTGCAAATTTACCATGCCAGTACATAACCTGTGTCGTATGTCTTCTGCAGCATGCACTGCTTTTGCCTGTGCTTCTTAGCCATCTGCGACTACATGCCTGTTTAAGAGTCTTGGAGGATAACTTGCAATACAAGTTTAAAGACAGAGCATTGTTGCAGGTATTTACATATCTTGGCTGAAATTAGGCCATTATTTAGTTTGCTTACTGGTAGAATAGGACTGTCTTTGCTGACCTCAATTTTATTTTCTCTATATTATATAAGATCTAGCATCTTTTTCAACGTGATCTGACATTTACATCATGTTTATGCTTTTGGGGATTTTTATTTTTTAACAGCTTTCCTTAACGCACACCTCTTTTCGCACAAATTATGGCACCAATCCTGCCCACGCACGCAATTCCTTGACAAACTGTGGCCTACGACAGGTGGAATATGGTGATCGTCGTGTGTATTACCAAAACACAAGAAAAAGAGGTACCCTTTTGTTAATTAAATCTCATGTCTGATCACAGACACATGAATGTACACGCTGACCTATTACATAAAGAATTTATTTTTTCCCACATACACCACATAGTATTTTCTTTCTTATTTGCTGTTATTAGCTAATCAGTTTTTTCTCTTGAAACTAGCTTTCTAAATCTATTGCTTCCAAATTCACAAAAATTTAGTCACTTGGAAAGAGTAGAGTGTGTATAGCAACTGACCCAGTTAGAAAACAAGTACTGTCAGGGACATAATCTTGATCTTTGCCTAATTCACAGGCATCAACATTCTGGTGGACATCATGTCTCGCATGGGAAAGAAAGAGGAGACCATGTCTGACATACCTCACAATGAACGGCTTGAGTTTCTTGGTGATGCTGTTGTAGAGTTTCTTTCCAGGTCAGTTTATCGCCAATTTTTTAAGAGTCCTGATGTAGTATTGTGTTTTCCTCCATTGCAATGCTAACCATCTGTAACTTCAAGTGCAAAAATCTCTCATCTTTGGTTTGGTTCTTAAAATTTCTTATTCTGCTCAGCCTGCACAAGGTAACAAGTGGATAGTCATAAAAGTTTTTTAATGTTTTTTTTAATTGAAGAAAGAAGATAATTCTGGCAGCTTCATGACATTGTTAAAATGTGGTCTTCTCTGTTCTAGAAAATAAGTTTTTTTGTTCTGTTATAGCGTCCACCTTTTCTACATGTTTCCCTGGCTTGAAGAGGGAGGGTTGTCAACTTACAGAACAGCCATTGTGCAAAATCAGCATCTAGCCGTGTTAGCAAAGGCAAGTCACCAGCACCGTCTGGCTATTTTTTGTTGTTTGGGGGTATTTGTATACTCATAATGTTTTATAATATGCCACAAGTGCCATGCCTTTTTCTTTTTTTTTTTTTTTCTTTTTTTGTTTTGGCAAGGCTCTAAAGTCTAAACTATGAAAACAAACCCAAAAAGTGTGGTGTGGATATTTTTTCTGACATGGATCTTAAAATTGTCATTGTGGTAGTGGCATTCTTCTTCAAGGTCAAAAGCTAAATCAGTGCTTTTAGCTTTCTGGTCATGAAGGTAAGGTAGCTTGCAGCTTTTAAAGTAGGAGTTGATGTGACAGTACCAAGCTTATATAGTATGCAGTCTGAGGTCAGCTCACATGATTTTGCTTTTCTTACACAGCACCTCCACCTTCAGGACTTCATGCTCTATGTTCATGGCCCTGACCTGTGCCATGAGTCAGACCTCCGACATGCCATGGCCAACTGTTTTGAGGCTCTAATGGGTAGGTGTTTTTAAGGTGTTCAGGTTGTAACTGATAGGGCTGATGGAGAGGGAGTTTTGAGGGTGGTTGTGTAACTTTATTTGGGTGGGTGTCTGCATACACAAACTGCTATATTTGTAAATTAGAACCATCAAATGATTAGAAGAAGAACTTGTGAAATTGTTTTCTTGTAAATCTTTTCAGTAGAATGGGTGTTCGTGATTCTTAGCATAGATATTATACCAAAAGCTATTTTTGGTCTTTAGAATCTGTGGTTGAATTTTCCAGCGTTTGCTTAAATCATTTAACATAAATGGTATTTCTGTTACAATAGGTGCCTTGTTCGTTGATGGAGGAGTTGAAGTTGTGGACAAGATATTTGCACAGACACTGTTTGGAGATGATGGTGTGTGTCTCAAGACATGGATGGAGCTGCCACTCCACCCTCTCCAGGAAGATGAGCCAGGTGGAGATCGACACTGGATAGAGTCCAGCCCTGCTCTCCAGGTGAAATGTTAGCTGCATGTGAGGTTACATGAGCTGCATAGAAAATTAGTTACATAGTTAGAGAATTAGTTACATGAGCTACATAGAGAATTATTTACATGAGCTACTTAGAGAAGTAGTTTCAGAAGCTACGTAGCTAGAGTATTAGTTGCATAGAGAATTACAGAAACTTGATTGGAGCAGGCGTTTGAGTAGGTCAGGGTACTTAATTAAGTTAATAGTATTACTGTGATAGTATTAATCTAACAGTACAAATCTAATTGTGTTAAATTGCTGTAAAGACACAGACGGGGGTGGGGTGGGGGGTGGAGTATAGGAGTAATTTTCTTATGATGAAGAAGTCTAACAGATATAAATAAAAATCACAAGTTTCTGTTTGCATTTTGTATCACTTGTAGCTTTGTATATAGAAGATTGTGAAGAATAGACAATGGAGTTTCTTACTTTATTAATGTGCAGAAATTGGTGGGGTTTGAAGATGCCATTGGTGTGATATTTGCACACATTCGTCTGCTGGCCAAGGCTTTCACTCACAGAAATGTTGGCTACAATTTACTTACAATGTGAGTCTTTCAGTTTTTGTTATGAGATAGAGGAAATGTGTTTGTTTGCAGGTATCATGCTGACAGAGCATTTCACCCTTTGTGTGTTTTTATTTATGTGAACAATTTCCTGAAAAGAATTAATAATTAATAAATGTTTTATGTCTGTATTTAACAAATTGTTGCCTATCAGGTTGTAAGCTCTGCAAATGCATAACTACTTTACCTTCAGTGAATATGATTTGCACAAATATTGAGATTTTGTGAAATGTTGATACAACTGATCTCAGAAAAGCAAAAGTAACTATAAGCAAAAAACCGCTTTCTATTTGACATTGTAATGGAGGTTATAATGGTGCTATGGGGTGTTTTACTGATCAGGGGACACAATCAAAGGTTGGAGTTCCTGGGGGACACAGTACTGCAGTTGATTGCCTCTGAGTACTTATATCACCATTTTCCTGAACACCATGAAGGGCACCTCTCTGTACGTAGTGGTGATTTATTGCTATTCGATTTTGTTCTTCTTTTCACTGCAACATTTAATGGTTTTGTTTTCAGAAACTAGACTTTTGACCAAGGTATATGCCATTTCAAAGCTTGGTTTGGTTCCAAATAGTGTGCGATATTACTTTCCAAAAAAAAAAGCATTTAGATCATTCTTCTTCTTAGAAAATGGTTTATATCTGTGGGGGTATTCCTAGCATGGTCAGTGTGCAGTATTGTGGAAATTTCTTTTAGAGAAACAAAATTTAGATGTGCTGTAGGAAGAACTCCACATTTCACATGCCCTATACATAGGGAACCAGTCACATTTACTGCCCCTATGGCCACAAGGTCACACAACCTTTACCTCAGGGGATTTTTTTTTTTCGACCTTTTAGAATCTGCTGAAAAGGGAAGGTAGGATTTACAATGTTTGTTTTAATCTGATGTGTTGTGCAGTTCTTGACAGTGAGAGAGGATTTATATTTTTTTAATTTTGTTATTGCCTTTTGAATGATAAAAGGTCTTGCATATCTCTAAAGAGTGAGAGGAGGATTTACAATGTTTTTGTTTATTTTATTTTTGGCTTTTGAATCTAATGGAGGGCCTTGTAATCTACAGCTGTTAAGAAGTTCCCTCGTCAACAGCCGCACCCAGAGCATTGTGTGTGATGACCTTGGGATGACAGACTATGTCATCTACAGTAATACTGGAAGTGATAAGATTGACATGAAGACCAAACAGAAAGCTGACCTTTTGGAATGTGAGTCACTTATATCTACCATAAATGTTTTCACTGTTCGGTTGAAAATGCATGGTCTACAGTTGAGCAGGAAACTGAACTGTTAAGAGTGAAATTTTCACCTTGCGTCTGCCATTTATTAATGCAGAATATTGTGTGCATGTTTGGCAGTGTTTTTTAAATACTGAATACAGTTTTGTGCTATTCAGAGCCCTTGGTATAGATTGTTATGATTAATTGTATTATATTTTTTTTATGAATTGAAAAGTAAAAATTTGTATGCGTTTTGCATCTGTTTTATTCTCTCTCTACAGCATTTCTAGGGGCCCTCTATGTTGACAGTGGTATGGACTACTGTAAAACATTTTGCAATGTCTGCTTCTTCCCTCGGCTTGAGGTAGATTTGTTGGTCCTAATTTTTAAGAACCAAATCATCTTACATCTTCTGTGCTAATCATATGTGGTAACGCAGGAAGTCATAAGATTGATTTGGTGAATAAACAGAATGCTGATTATTGACTTTAGTTCATGTAGTCAAGACATTGTAGCACGAGAGAGTTTTTGCACAGATTGGTATAGTGTGGTATGTATATGTGTACCTTTATATTTGAATGTGGTGATAGCATGGTATAGTATTCAGTTGTGCACACACAGGTGCATGTGTGTGAGTGTGGGAGTACATGTGCTTGTGTGCATATTCACTTAACTAATAAACAGAGTGATAATATGTGCTCCTGTGCAGGATTGCTTTCAATCAAATTATGCATACGTGTACAGGACTTCATTTTGAATCAAGACTGGAATGACCCCAAGTCTCAGCTACAACAGTGCTGTCTAACCTTGCGGAAGATGGGTGGGGGCGAGCCTGACATTCCTGTGTATAAGTAAGTCTCACCTCTCTGGAGAGGAGATGGGATATCTTACCAGTATCTTACCGGTACATCATTATTTTTTTACCTCTTTGCTTCCTTCCTTCAAAACTAACTTTCACTCAAAAAAATAAACGGCAAAGAGTTATATTTGCTTATTCCCCACTAAATAAATGCACAAAAAGGCATAAAAAAAAACACAATGAAGGTAAAAATTTGATGATTTTCCCTGACAGATTTCTGGGTTGAGGCATTGTTTTTCTGCAAGAATTTTTTTTTTGGGGGGTCTTTTGTTGTGTGTGTTTTTTTTTAAAGAGGGTGAGTTGGTATGAATTATACACTTTATACTAAAAAAGTCTTTACATTGCTAATACCCTGGGTGTTTGTGTCATCAAGGGTAATTGAATCACTGGGACCATCCAATACAAGGAAATATGTGGTTGCTGTATACTTTCGAGGGGAGAGACTGGCTACTGGCACAGGACACAGCATACAGCAAGCAGAAATGTCTGCTGCAAACAACGCCTTAGAGATACGATCAGGTGACCTTTTTAGAAATGGCAATGGTCAAGAGTGTCTACGTATAAGCAGCCAGAAACAAAATTTTAAATTACAGTAGATATTTGAATTATTTTATCATATTTCTCAGCTATCCAATTTAAATACATAAAATTAGATGTTAATGCAAGTTTTTGTTGTGTACCCTAGATTCTGCTCAGTTTTGTTTTTTTTAAATCCTCTTCATCCTCTTTTTAATTTTTTTTTTTTATGCAGAATTGTTCCCTATACTACAGCATCAGAAACGATTTCTTGATCGGCGACTCAGTTTGAGTGATCGCTCGCATCGATCCCGCTCCTACAAGTCCAAGACCCGTAACTCCTGTCAGCCTTCTCCCTCCTCTACAGAACCTGGATCAGAGCGAGGCAGAAGGGGAGCCATGGACTGAGGTGTTGTTGCTCAATTTTTTTATTGTGAATAATGTTGAAATTCCCTCAGGAATCCTGTTACATGCCAGCGTGGGCAGAATGTGCCACAGCTTTTGACTGAGATATTCTCGTACTGAAATTGTCTCATACTGTTGTTTCAAATGGGCACTGTACATGATGAGTATAGTCTTCAGCCACTAACGGTTTAATATATGCATATTTTGGGGTACATCCATCCACCTTCTGTGGCCTGCAGTTATGAATGTATTCTTATTCTTTTTTTAATGTCTTGGGCAAAGTGCTCCTTCTCTCCAGCAGGCATATCAAATTTTTTTATTGATTCACTATCAATGTAACAATTTTTATGAACATGACTGTCATGAAGATGCTGCTTTATTCAGCTCTTTGCTTCTAGTCTGTCCCATGTATGCGTCTCATTTTGTTATCTTTCCTGCCTTCGCTGGCCTGCTGCATCGCCATATCATGAGAAGACAGCCATGAAAACAGCTGTTCAGGCAAAACTGTGATTCAAAATATATTTAGATTTTTTAAATTTTCTATTTAACTTTTATTCTTTTGTAGTTTTTACTGCTACATTTAATTGGGGCAGTCAAATGCTGGCAGGATCAAGACCTTTGAAGATAACTCCTAAATAAAATGTTAGGAAAAGAATGATAAAAGTAGTTGTAAGAAGTAGATTTTTAGTTATTTTAACAAATATTTAATGTGTCTTCACTGCTTTGTGTGCTGTTGCTGCCCTATGCTCCTCAGAGGAGCAATAAGGAATAAACTAAACTAAACTCACTACTTTGTAAACATTGAATTTCTTGGGAAGTAAAAGCAACCCGAAAAGAAAACACCAGTCAGAATGATGCAATCTTGAAACAGAATCTTGATCATATATGATAATCTTCAACAAAGATATTTGCAAGCTGCCAGATTTTCATTAAAAATAAAGTCACTTGAAGCTGCATTTTGAAAATGAATTCAGCATGATTATACATACTTGGATTTTTGAATGCAGTAAGACTGAATATCTAATGCAGTGACTACTCAGGGATGAAATCCCCAGCATGATGTTAAGTTGATGTGGACCAAGCATTTAGAGTTGCATGGTTTTGCTAAATTAAACTGCAGCAGTGTTTCAATTTACAACAAAAAAAAAGTTTCTAAGTATCTCTTTTCATTCCAAATTTTTTTCATGCATATACCTGCGTGTGCATGTGTATCTCTATGTGTACACATCAGCATGAGAATAAAGGGCATAATAAGTGTAAAAATATCATCAAAACCACAGATCTGTGGATTATTTAGTCATGCACTTCTTCACAGTGGGGCCATGATTTTTAAGAACTTTCCACAGTTTTATCTTAGCCATTGAATCTAGATATTTCTTTCGCATTCATATAAGAATCTCAAATGTTGGTCTACTTTCAAAGTGACTTCCTCCAACTAGGCACAAGTGCTGTTTTAGAATTAGTTTCATTTTCTTCCTAGGGACACCCCTACAATAAGGTTAAATATGCTTGATCTTAAGAGGCTTGAATTAGGCTCCTGCGGTGTGTAGCTTTGCCTGTGAAGGTGACTGCCTCGGCCCTGGCCTATGGTAGTATGGATTTGACCATGGAAACATGGTAAGATTCCATCTGATATTGTCAGTTATGACAAGAGGTCCAATGTTATTGCCTCATACATGGCACTGGTTGTGCAATATCGGCTACCTCCAGAGGTTCAGTATCAAATTAAACATTTTATCTTTTGACTCCTGTGAAACCATTTGAACTGTCCAGTGGCACCAGTGCACGGATGATCAACTGTCCTAGGTTCAGGTCTTATTTCATGTAGCCTTTATTGCTAGCTCTGTCTACAACACCACCTCTCACCTGTCTGGTAAACCATCTCCTGTAGTTATCTCCTCCATCTGCATTTTTTAAATTTTCTGTTCTGCATTTTTTAAATTTTCTGTTCTGCATTTTTTAAATTTTCTGTTCCTAGCCTGTTTTTTCCCTAATCAGCATCCCCAGTCTCACAATTTTTCTTTCCTCTTGAACAATGCTATTCCTTGTAAAACATTTGTAACTATCCAGTTTTGACCATTCCATGATACTGCCAGTGGTTTTGAGATTATTCATAACTGGAATGCGCAGAACAAACATTCTTGGATGATCTTTCTGTGATGCTGAGCACTCAGGTTGAAACACCCAGTTACAGCACTAACAACAGTGTCCAAACTGAAGATGGAAATTCTAATGACTAGTATGTATCCAGTTAGCAGTTAAGCATCTCAACAGTTAAAGAGGGTATAATGCATTTATCAGTGACCGCCAAAGATGTTTTGACCTCCATAGACAAAAGGTCATTCCCTTACATTTGTACATATGCAATCACCAAAAACAATCGTTAAAATCATCACGCACAAAAAAAAAAAACAAATAGATGCATGTCATGCAGAATTGCTAGTCTTCATGTACTCAGGTTCAGAAGATCAAGAAGTGTGAAAGTCACATGCGTAAGTGTGTGTCAAAGTCACATGCATAAGTGAAACATTAGTATTGCAATCAAGAAAGTCAGTAACTTAATAATAAAGTATCAGTGATACATGTTTTAAATGATGTGTCTTCAAAACAACAGACTGTGAAGAGAAAAGATATAAATAGCATAATACATTTTCAGAAAGTCTGTTCCTTGCCAGCATATCACAATCATAGATCCCTTAAAATAATATTACCATTTCCCAACATGCCAGCTCCCTTACTATATAAACTGATATGCATGAATACACTTGTTAATACATTGACAACAAAGGGAAATTATAAATTTTTGAGTGAAGCTGATTGAGAATGAATTACATTTCTTACAATTGTATAAACATCATGAACTGAACTGTGAGTGAGATAAAGTGAAGGGAGATGTAATGCTGTGAGAAAGTCTTTGTGTATGCTACTGATCTCTTGATTTGAAAAAATCATGCAAAGATTGTATAAGCAATGCATAATTTTTTATGTGTGTCAAACTGCAGAGATGCTACAAATACAAAAAAATTAAATGATGGCAGTTGATTTGAAATTCTAATTTGAAAAAATCATGCACAAATTGCTCGTGCAGGTTGTTGTCTCCAGTTGTTGTCAAATCTCATAGCACAGGAGACAATAATAGCAGTTGATTGGATAATTTGATGTTTATTGCATTTTAATTTTTACTGCAGTTGTGATAATGAAAATGGCAGAATCAATGACAGTTGACTGAAAGAAAAAGCTATCGAAACATGGTGCCCACAGATGTTTACTGTTTTTATGGAATAACAATACCTAGCTATTGGTGTGGAGAGGATGCAAGAGACATTGATGGGTGACCAATGTTGCAATGATTGATTAAAAAAGCTATTGATGGCATAAAACTATCAGAATTGTGATCATAATTTAGAAGACAATTTAACTGCCTTGCTGTAAAATCTTGTAACCTTTTGCGCTTCTTTGAATGTAAACAGTAGCAGAAGAAATGGTGGGGAGATTATTTGTTTTGTAAAAACAGTTGAAATAGAAAATTCTCGAACTATATTTAATCCTGCATTCAGTGTTTTCATGTCTCCTCAGGTAAGCATTGGAAAGATCATTGCTGCATTCTTTGTTTCTCAATATATGTTTGCACAATTTTGAATATGACATGCTTTGTTACGTTTCCAATCCTCCTGTCTGAGAAGATTGCTAGAACATAGTGGTCCAAATATTTCATCCATTCCTGCATCTGTATTTGTTTGCCCTATGCACCATTTCCAGCAGAGTTTTGTTTTCTTAAAAGCTTTCAAATGCAGATGGATGTTGGGCACCACCCAGATCTGCTTCTTTCTCAAGATCTGCCTGCTTTGATCCCTCTGATACCTGAGATACCCTGTTTTTATCTCCATGTCTGTACACATAAAAAATAAATCAACAGAGACTATGTAAGGTTAGCTCGTTTTTACCATTCATACATTTGATGACAGGTTTGGCTTAGACCTAAACTGTAGATGTGCAAGTCATCATAAAGGTCAAGATCTTTTGACAATATTTCTACAAATTTTAGGAAGTTTTACAATCTGAATTTTTTTGGTTCCAACAGTAAAGATTATAAAGCAAAACTTTAGCTAGATTGTTAAAAGGCTGACACGGGGAACTATATCACTAGCCTTCATCTACTTGCATTGCTTCATGTTGCTGCGTGATTCCAACCGCAACTTTTTTCTGCTTTACTAACTGCACGTGTCTGTGATGGTCTTCATTGTGACCTCCAATTCCTGGTTTAGCCATTGTCATTGTGGGCTTATTGTTTAAGTGTGGGTATTGAAACAGTCTTTAATTGTAGACAGTGGTTGTGGCAAAACAGTTGTAACAAAAACTTCATTGAGCAATTCCCCATTTTTCATCCCTTATTATTATTATTATGAATTTTATCAATTGTGGCTATGCTTGTAGTTTTCATTATCTAAAGTATTCAAGATATTCATGCTTTACGTCTTTGATCATGATCAGTCCAAATTGTGGTGTGTGTATGTGCGTGTGCGTGTGTAACAACACATTGACCACAGACATTTCCAGACTTTTTTTCCAGTGTGTGGAGCGGATGCAAAATCTCTTGATGGGATCATTCTCTTGCTGCCTATGGCAGCGATGCCAGTAGCAGTTTGGAAGGAAATTTGAATCTGTCTGTAAGCTTAAAGAGAATGTTTATGTATGTTGACATGATTGAATCTGTAAGCCTTAGGAGAATGTTTATATGTGTGAATCTGTAAGTTTTAGGAGAATGTTTGTGTGTGTTGACATGATTGAATCTGTAAGCTTTAAGAGAATGTTTGTTTGTTGGCATGATTGACTGGATGACAAAGGTGAGAGGAGGCAAATTTAAAGACAGTATGTTGTTTGATTCAGTAAAATATGAATGTCACCACTATGAATTTGTGATCTGTGTGTGTCCATGACTTTTTATGTGGTTTGACAGTACCTGTTCATGATATAAGAGCTTTAGCGTGTAATTTAACTATGCCCGTGTGTGTGTGCACCTTTCAATGAAATCATGATTTTCTCTGTTCACACCTGTCCATGTTGTTATATGTGTAGTGTGCTGGTTGGGATTGTAATATGGCTTGTGAATCAGACACAAATAAATGTATGCTACATATCTTTTCTCTTGTTTTTTTTTAATTATTATTCATGTAGACGCAGTTGGAAACTGACATTTTTGTGATTAAGACCGAATTAAATTTGCATTGACTTGGAAGCAGCAGAAGCATAGACAAAATGAATATTCCTGCCAAATGTACTAAAAGTCGATCTAAAGATGGGGTTTTGAGTAATCTTCAAGCACTGCCACAAACACCACCACAATGTTTTATTTATAAGATGCATGTGTAAACACGCGTATGCAGTACAGCATATATATAGCATGCAAGTCTCTCCTCTTTACCAGTCTTGCATTTTTAGCCTCCAGCCACAGAGACTTGTTTTAAACTATGGCAACCAGGGGCAGACACCTGTAAATGTATTTATGTTTGGTGTGAGCTTCATGGCTTGGGTACTTATACAGAGATCCTTCTGTGCTGAAATATGTCATCTGTTCATTTCCTTTATCTGGAGTGGTTGATCAGTTGACTGGGTTGGGGTGGACAAACACAGCTGCAAGGCTCACTCAGGCCTGTCGTGTAAGCAGCGAGAAGCGAACCCCATTTCTTAATGTTTGTCAGCCAGTTTTTCTTCTGTTCAGCTTGCTGTCTGCCTCTGTAGTCTTAAAAGTGTTGTGCCTGGTCACATAGTCACAAGACTGCATTGTTTTATTTTTGCGACACACCAAGAAGGCTACTCTGCTTCTTGGTAGCAAATCTGTTTCTTGTACATCTGCTACCACAACTAAGATGCAAAGGAATTAATGGTTTCCATAAAACACATTCTCATGTGTGTACCTTGTGAAGACATTAAAATAAAATAAAAATTGCTTAATAGAGGAGTTTCATTTTTTGTTTGTTTTGGAGGGGGAGATGGTGATGGCTATAAAGTGTTTGCGGGAAAAATGCCACAGTCAAACTAAGACAAACCATGAAAGACCATTAAGAAACATGGAAATAATTTGGTTCTCTTTTAAGCTCCAGTTCTTTATTCTCAAAATAAATATCAAAAGATGAACAACACCCTGTCACTTTTCAGGAAACTGGAAAAAAGGGTTTGGAATTGCATAAAGTATTAGATGTCTAACCCTAACTCCCTGACATCACATAGTGCATATATTTAAACATCCCCCACCACCATTAAGGTTTGGGGTTGCATACCATGAAGACCTTAACAACCTACATGTATATGCAATGAGCCCTTCCAAACGTAGCAGAAAATCGTTGACTTTTATGAGAGTTGTATCAAAATAATAACCAAAAAATGTAAATGTAATAATGACATGACCAGAATCTGGTTCTAGGTAATATTTATTACCTTATAGTGAGAACAGCACAAGCAAATGATGCAACTAAGCAATATCAAAGACTTTTAAAAACAGATAATCAACTACTGTTTTGAAGCTGTCATTGGGTCAGGTATTTAATCAGCATGGACCATAGTCCCAGAGAAAGTTGTCCACCTGTCGCCAAAGAGACTTGGCAGCCCGGCGTTATGGCGCACCCAGACCTTCTCACCTGAGCTCAGGTGAACAGTTACGTGACACATGGCTGTGTCCAGGGCATCCCCATTAAAGCTGTTGCCATATGTCACTGCTGCAATGTTTTACATTAAGACGAAAGTAAAGATTATTCTAATGTCTGATCTAGGACATACTTATTGTTTGTAAAATTCAATTCATTCACTGTAATAATACTAATCTGAATTAGTCATAAAGGACTTTAATAAATAAGTTATATTTGTAATAAATTCCAAGTAAATACTAATTAAAACTTACCTAACAACGTCTGGTATTTCTCAACGGCAACCTGGGTGAAGTTGTTGTAGTCAGGTACCATGATGCTGAGCAGAAAAAAGTAGTTCCCCGAAAATGGGGCGGTGAAGATGCCAGTCTGGGTATCGTAGCCACCGCCGATGTTTGATATAGCCGCATCAAACACGAAGATCCCGTTGTCCACGGCCGTGACCATAGTTTTGGAGGAATACACAGTGAAAGCCACTGAAAAGAAGATGTCCTCGAGGTGAAATCACGGACGTGTATCAATACAAGTTTGTGGTCAAATGAAACAAGTCTTTCTGAAGAATGTCTTGGAATGACAATGACAATGACAATGACAATTCTTTATTAACGAGGGGTAAAATAAGCAACTGCATGAGCGCTTTTTTCCACTTAGCCCTCGCCCTTTTCAGGGAAGGAAATTAACTATATAAATGAATTAATTAAGCATTAAATATAAAAAGATAATAAGCACAGAGAAGGGTGGATATACGTACAAGGTGATGGTTAAAGAAGAGATTAGCATATATTCACAAGGTCACCTGGAGTTCGTAGGAATTAGAGGGCTTATCTATATATCTTGAACGTATTGCGAACAGCCATGCAAAGGTAAGAGGAAAATACGTCGATTGATCTCTGCCTACCTCATCTCACATTAATCACCACCTACATCTAATGGGGCGATACGTAGATCACATGGATCACCTTGTAGACTAGGATCACTACGAGGTCACGTGGGTCTACGCGTCGAGCACACATCAACATTTTCTCTGTGTAATAAGATGTTTTTAAATTTAGCGCCACTAGCAACATATAGGGTACCCGCGTTGGGCGGCTGATACCCCGTCTTTCGACAGGGTACACTGCTCGCGGGCGGATTCAAGGGCAGTGAGCGAGAGGCGAGATCAAGCTCCTCAAACCCCTCTAATGAAGGGGAGATAACATTTGCGGAGATGACACGGAACTCTTGCTTACTTCCCCTTCCTTCCTGTCTGCCACTCTCTGTCCCTATCCAATGTATAACCAGTCTCAAATTACGCTGCCGGACTTTGCTAGGAGTAGGAGAGGAAACGTTGCAACATATTCTAGTAAGATAGTTGTTTACACACACAGCCACTCACATCAGACACATTGTTACTCGCCTACTCATCGCCATTCGCCACACTCATCTAGCCCCTTGCCCTCCACGCTCTCGAGGAGGGACTTGGTTTAATCTTTGGTCTTTTTTTTGTGGGGGGGAAGGGTCTGTTGCAAAACGCATAGAGTTGCGATGATAACTATACCTTCCTCCCTCTCTTCATTCATTCACTCACCAGCCTTTTCAGCTCTTGCCCTCAGCTCTGTTATCAGCTCTACCCTCAGTTCATTGAATGCGTTCTGCAGTGCCGTCAGTTTTGCTGCTTGTTGCTGGATGATCAACGATTGTTGCTGCACCACTTGTTGCAGGGGATTCACGTCGTCGGATCGCTTCTGCAGTCCATCAACAAGTCCGTCACCGACGAACGTTAAAAAAAAGCACAGCAAGACTTTCCACCGCATCGTCCCGAGTTCTCGCCGATAGTCGCTGTCCATTTTCCGTGAAGCTGCCTTAGATGGTGTGTTGATCTCACCTGTCGCATGGAGTGCCTACTAGGCTCAATGAACCACTTGATAATGATGACAACGTTATCGAAAATGTTATCGCGAGGCAGTTTCGCTCTTCAGTCTACATGTCTCTGATGTGGTAAGTTATTATCTCATGATGAACTGTTGCAGGTATTCATGATGCAAGGATAAGTCGATGCCCAGGGGAAAAAGTGAGAGAATCAAGGTAAATGTGTTGTCTCTGTCATTATGGCTTGCTGTCTAGATTCCGCGGTTATTGCTTTTCCCTCCCACCTCCCCAAACATTTCTGCCACTGATGTAAAACCACGGTTCCAGGGTTAAGACAGCATCCATCCACAGTCTGGACAGTCAGTCGTAACTACGACAAGATTTATCGGCGACGACTTACCTTCTCTTTGTGAATACGACCCCTTCACCGACAAAGGCATGCTGGAAGGTGTAGTTTCCGTGTCCGATCTGATTAAAGGAGATTACAATCAAATCAACTTGTTTGCTCCATGGTCCTCTGTTTACTCATACTTTGTGCATGATTGACTGACAGTGTTTGTTTGTAGTCTTTCGTGTACAGCGAATTGAGCTCGCATCCACACGGGGAAGCGAACTTAACAAATTCAAGCACCATCACCGCCGTCGTAGTAGTTGTCATCATCGTCGTCGTCATCATATCTGATAAAAGTAACAAACTATATCTCGTCTGCTCGTAATGGCGATGATATCATTGTTTTGACCTTACTTTTTCAACCCTCACACACACACACATAACCTATATTTTGACATTAATAAGCTTCAAGTTCTGTAAGCGTTGTTTCACATGCTGGCGGTGAACACCCATTGGTGAATGAGCTGTCCTTTATTTTATGTGTATTTTTTTTCCCCGGACATTCATCAACCAGAAAAAGAGAAAGAGAGAAAGAAGCGCGTAAGTCCGTGTTTATGTGTCCAGTTGCTGAGTTGTTTACGTCTGTTTACATGAGTGGAAAAGTGATCCAGAAAGCCCAACACAAGTAGAATAAGGTAGACTGTGAGAGAAAGTTACCGCTAAGCACATCCGTGGTATGAGAATACTTTGTTTTCAACTTCAACTTTGTAATAATATTTTCAATAATATTTTATATAATCAAATGAATGAAAACACACATATATATATATATAACTTTTTAATCTGCAGATATATATGAATGCGTTTATCTATTATAGGATATTTCAGTTTCACATTGCGGGCATTTATAGTACCTGGTGGCCTCATAATCGGTTCAAATTTCGTCAGGCAGTACAATGGGCTAATAGTTATTCTTGTTAATGATATTCCTCACTCTGGAGATAGCGAAATTTTTGTCCGATAATTCCGTTATTTTCAAAGGGGAGTGAGCTAGAGAGGCTGCAAGGCATCTGGTCGACAAAAATATGTGAGCAAACAAATGGTAGAGAAACGAAAGACGGAGGCGAGATTTCTTACACTAGAGGTCGTTGGAACAAAAACTATCAAAGTGACAGTTTCAAAGCCGTGTTCTGATTTAATGTTTAGTCAGCGTGGACCAGGATGCCAGAGAAAGATGACCATCTCTCGCCAAAGAGCTCTGGCAGCCCGGCGTTGTGGCGCACATACACCCTGTCGCCAGAGTTCAGGTGAGCAGTCACGTGACACATACCCTTGTCCCAGGGGTCATTGATGCTGTCGGCATGTGTCAGGGCTGCAATGATATGAATGAAAGCTCGGGTATTTTAAGATTTCTATTATAAGTCACAGTTACTTCTTTTAATTTACTTCGTTAACCAAAATTATACTAATTTTAAATTACCGAAAGAGTAATTTTTGACAATTAAAAACAACTGATTATTTCAAAAGCGTGAAAAAAAAGAGATGATCATACACATACCCAGCAGTGTTCCGGATTTGTCAATGGCGACCTGGATATATTTGTTGTTGTTGTCTACCATAATGTTGAGGACAAATAGGTAGGTCCCTGAGTATGGGGCGGTGAAGACTCCAGTGAGAGCGTCGTAGCCATTAGCAATGTTAGATACAACCATGTCAAACACGAAGATTCCCTGGTTTATTGCTGTCATCGTGGGCTTGGAGGAGTACACAGTAAAAGACACTGAAAGCAAGAAGTCTTAAAAGGTAAAAAGTATAAAGAGCTCTTGGAAAAAAGAAGACCAGAAAATACAGAGAGCAAGTAGCAGGTAGAAGTAGAAAGTGGATTATCATAGTATTCGTGGTCTCAGCGTCACTTCAATCAAACACAACCGATAAATTCATCCCCATATACTTCTAGTTAATCACCCTAATTTAACTGGGGAAGAACCAGTGTGGGGCAACGACATCTCAAGGGCAACTCTTCACCGGGAAGATGTCGTCGATCGAGTTTGGCAAAATTATGTCGAAGACTATTTTGATATAGTCTTTGGCTAGGTGTCACAGAAAACAACTGGTTTCGGGGCTAACTCAGGAACTTGCTACTTGTCTGTATTGTTTCAGAATGATTAAGAACTATCTATCTATTCCTCTTCGTGCATCAGGTTGCACATAAGGCCTCAACCAGAGTTCGCCACCGATGTCGATCGGCTGAAACCCGCTCTAGGTGACCCCATGTCCAGCCCTTTCCCTTCATCTCCCTTTCTACTGTTCTTCTCCAAGTTTCCTTTGGGCGGACTCGTTTTCTTCGGCCGTCTGGAGTCCATCGTAGGGCGACTCTGGAGAGGTCTGCTGTCTGCTGGCGGAGCACATGTCCAATCCATCGCCAACGCCTTCGTTGAACCTGCGTGGTGATGGACTCGGTTTCAGTTCTTTGGTGGAGTTCTTCGTTGGTGATGGTGTTTGGCCAAAAGATGTTAAGTATGCGCCTGAGGCATCTGTTTTGGAAGACGTCAAGCTTGTTACTGATGGTTTTGGTCATCTTCCAAGATTCTGATCCATAAAGGAGGGTGCTGATCACATTTGACTTGAAGATTCTCAGCTTGATCTTCTGGCTGATGTTTTTTGCCTTCCATGTGCTCCTGAGTGAGGCGAAGGCCTGGCTGGCTTTCGCCAGTCGGGCTCGAATCTCCACCTCCGCATCCCCGGTGTTTGACATTTTGGACCCAAGATAGGAGAAACTGTCGACTTCCTCAATCTCTTCTCCATTTAGTTTGATGCTGTCTTGGACTCTGGCGTTCACTCTCATACTTTTCGTTTTCTTTGCGCTGACCTTCAAGCCAAGGTTTCCAGCTGTTTCTGAGAAGGCCTTTGTTTTTTCCTGCATGTCTTGGTGGCGGTGTGACAGCAGGGCAATGTCATCAGCAAAGTCTAAGTCTTCCAGCGCTGTTGTCGCTGTCATAGTCATGGTCCATCTGATCCCTCTCCTCTCACTGTCGGTGGAAGTCTTCATGATCCAGTCCATGGCCAGGATGAAGAGGAACGGCGACAGAATGCAGCCCTGCTTCACCCCAGTACTGACGTTGAAGGGGTCTGTGAGCTCCGTGTCACAGACAACCTGGGATTTGAAATCGCTGTACAGCATTGCAATGACCTGAACAAGTTTTGCAGGGACTCCGTAATGCCTCAGGATCTTCCATAAGGACTCGCGGTGGATGCTGTCAAAAGCCTTCTCCAAGTCGATGAAATTGATGTAAAGCGGTGTGTTCCATTCGTTGCTTTGCTCCAGAATCTGTCGCAGAATGAAGATGTGTTCGGAGCAGGATCGTCCAGGACGAAATCCTGCTTGCTGTGGTCGGAGGTCTTTCTCAAGAGTTGCCATCAGTCTTGACAAAACAATCTTGCTGAAGACCTTGCTGGTGAGGGAAAGAAGTGTTATGCCCCTCCAATTATTGCAGTCTCCAAGATCTCCTTTCTTGGGTAACTTGAAGATGAGCCCTGTCTTCCACGCAACAGGGACCTGCCCTGATTCCCAAATTTGCCTGAATATTTCAGTCAGCTTGGGAGCTGTCACATTTATATCTCCTTTCAACATCTCTGCTGTTATTCCATCTGCCCCTGGTGCTTTGCCGCTCTTCATTGTCTTGACTGCTGCTGTCACTTCTTCCAGGCTTGGTGGGTCTGTGCAGATGTCAAGGTCTATAGCTGCTGGCTGGATGTCTGCAAGCTGAGGGGGATCTGGTCTGTTCAGAACCGACTCAAAATGTTCCCACCAGCGCTGTAGTTTTCCTGCCTCTCCCTCGACGACATTACTGTTCACGTCTTTCACTGGCACATCACTGTTCTTAAACCCGTTGTTTAGCTGTTTGTTTATCTTGTACAGTGTCTTCAGGTCATTTTTACTTGCTGCATTTTCTGCTTCATCTGCCAGTTTCTCTATATGGTCTCTTTTGTCGGTTCTTGCCATCCTCTTTACCTCTTTGTTTAGTTTTGTATATCTTTGTCTGAGTTGTTCCTTCAGGCGTTCAGATCTGGTGCTGTTGATTCTTTGTTTGGCTGACTTTCTCTCTTCTATCTTCTTCCATGTCTCTTCTCTGATCCACTGTTCTTTCTTTTTCCGTTGGAAGCCCAGTATTTTCTCTCCTGATTCCTGTAAGACTCGATTGAAGTCGTCTAAGGTCATCTCTTGTTGGTCTCCTAGTGCCTGGAACCTGTTCTTTACTTCCATAGCAAAGGCCCTTTCGGTGGCTGGATTTTTTAGTTTGCCGGAGTCCACTCTCTGCTGACGTGCCTGTTTTCCTCGTGATCGACGCAGCTTCAGAGAAACTGTGGCTATCACAAGAGTGTGGTCACTGGCAATGTCTGCTCCTCTGTAGGCTCTAACATCTTGAAGTGAGCTCCTCCATTTTCGGTTGATGATGACATGGTCTATCTGGTTCTTTGTGATCCCATCTGGTGATGTCCATGTTGCCTTGTGGATGTCTTTGTGTGGGAAGAGTGTGCCTCCAATCAGTAGGTTGTTTTCTTCACAAAAGTCTGCCAGTCTCTCTCCGTTGTCATTGATGGTTCCGATTCCATGTTTGCCCATGACATGCTCTCTGTAGGTGTTGTCACTTCCCACCTTGGCATTGAGATCGCCGATGATGAGCAACATGTCGTGGGCTGGAACGCTCTCTGAGGCTGCCTGGAGCTGATCGTAAAAAGCATCCTTGTCTTCTGCCTCGGAGTCATTTGTTGGTGCATAGCAAGCTAGCACTGTCAGCTTGGTGTACTTTGAATGGAATCTTGCTCTCAAAAGCCTGGGTCCATAAGGCTTCCATTCCAGCAGTGCCTTTTCAGTTTTCTTGTTGAGGAGTAGAGCTACTCCTTCAAAGTGCTGAGCGTCTGATCTTCCTGAGAACAAGATGGTATGTCCTGATGCTAGTCTCCTCTTTCCCGTGCCGGTCCATCTGACCTCACTGACTCCCAGGATGTCCAAGTTGTAGTTGTCAAACTCCTTGACTAATTGGAGCATCCTGCCAGTCTGGTACAAGGTCTGGACGTTCCAGCACCCAACCCTCAACTTTTGCCTCGGCTTCAGTAAATCCGCTGTCGGGGCGCCAGCTCCCTTTCGGGTTTGGCTGTCGTCCGTCATTAGTCCAGTCTCCTGGTGTGCTTCATTACCTTCGCCATCTGTGACGAGTTCTCTGGTTTTAGTTTCTGTAACATGATTTTTTTTTACATGGTGGGGTTGTTAGCCCTACCACAACCTATTTTACCTCTAGGTGAGGTATCCACCTTAGTCGCCTCTTACGACATGCCTGGCTGGATGGCAGAGACCCTATTCTTACAATGCTTGCTAGGCAAGCATACCCCGGGGTCCCACAGGGGTAAGAACTAACTAGATCACTCTCTACTCACTCACTCAGTCACTCACTCACACTCGCTCACCGGCCTTGGCAGCTCGTGCCTTCAGTTTGTTGACCTCACGTTGCAGCGCGATGACCTGTGTCTGCAGCCCACCGATGCCCACTGCTTGTTGATCCAGGGAGATTTCCTCGACTGCTGGCTGTTGCAGTCCATCAACAATGCCGCCACCACCACCGAGCATCATCAGAATGAAGCACAACAAGGCTGTCGAGGTACCCGACACAACTCGCCGCCTACTGCTGCAGGACATTTTGCTTGAAACAAAAACATTCACACGATACACCACATGATAATCGCGGCGATAATGATGAGAGGTAAACGACTGATACAGTTGAGGGGATGTCGCTCTCTGACAGTCGTTTCACGCATGAAGTGCTTAGAAATGATGTTAATAACCTACAGTGAATTCTAGAAGATGAAAGGCTGCGGTACCCGTGTTGACTCAAGGTTTACTACACAACTGAACAAATCCTCTCCCCACAGATGTTAGGATAGCTTGTGAATGTTTGCTGCCAGTGGGAAAAATGACTAGGGTTGTATTTTAACTACATACCTGAGCGAATGGTCTCCCCAAGGATAAGGGTTATATTGTGAATGTTAGAGTAGATTGTGAATGTTCCACAAAAGTCAGATGCGATTAGGTTGTGAAGGTCTGATCTGCGAAGCTGAGACATGGCAATCGTCACCAGTCAAAGATTTGCTTCATTTAAAAAAAAGTTATCATGGTTATAAGATATTTTTATGGTTAATATTTTGGAAGATTTTTAATCACTGTAACAGGACCTCTCGGTCGGCGGTAAAACTTGACAGCCAGTAAAATATCAAACGGCTAATAGCGCCCACACAGACAGGTGAATGGCAAAGTCTTTAATAGTCTTTGAAATGCACCGACATCAAAACTGAATACATACCTGAGAAAATCCTCGTCCTCGTTCAGTAGCTAAACGGAGAATGGTATAATAACTGCAGTTAAACTATTTATATATTGTTCACACCTGATGTTTTCTTAGCTGCATCCTGTCACGGAGTTGGACAATGCACACGCGCAAGGTTGTGCTGCGCTCGAGCCGAAAGAATAAATAGTGCGCCCACCTTTCCTAAACAAAGTCAACCTAGCTGGCTGGGAGAGGGAGGGGCAAAGTCCTGTTACATTTTCATCTTACCTGACATCTTCCTCGTGTTACTTGTGATCAAGTGTGCTTTAGACGGATTTCGTGTAGAATGTGGAGCTTGTTCCGTTTCGGAATAATACAGTTCCTTGTTGACGATGGGCGCAGTTCAGCAGTTCAGATGAGGTTCATGTCCGCTTGACCTTTGTTCATCAGTGAACTTTGCGTGTGCTGGGGTCATTCGTGGTGCCAGTGGTGCCGTCTGTTGGGTGTGCTGTGGCTTATTTTTCTCATGTATACTTCTACAGTAAACCCCAAAAGAAAACTTACATTTATGAAGTTTAAAACACTTGGAACGTCAAATGTTTTATTACAAAATGTTATCAAATAAATAATATTATTTATTGAAAATAATATTCAAAAGGCTATAATCTTGAACTCCTCCCCCCAACATTCAGAAAGTTTAAAAAAATAAATGTCAATCAAACAGATGCAGAGATGTGCACGCAGGGATCAGAAACAATTTACTGTCCATAGCTCTCGACAATCGCTAACAGTACAAAACTCTCAAAACTTAACTAACTGTTTTGTGCACGTGTCTGCACGAAGTTGTATGAATGTGTGACTGAAAACTCGACAAAGATGGTTGGAAGAAAGTTAAAAGATTCCGAGTACAATAATCTTAGAAAGAAGCTACTGAATTAGCTTTTCTGCAAGAGAACACGTCAACGGTCCAAGAATACTTCATGTAGTCTGGCAGCACCTGTCTGACATGTCACAACACCTGAGCCGATGTTCTGACCACCCTCGCATACCCACCCTGTCACCACCAAGAACATTATGGAATTTCAGGTCTCCTTAAACTGCCATGGATGAAACTCTTCAGTCGGGAGACGAAATTTCGTGGGTTTTATAAAATCTCATGGAGGGAAATTTCGAGGTTTTTGTGGGTGGGGTGAGGATGTGGGTGCGTGGGTGGGTGGTTAAGATGGCCGCCTTCTGTCCAGAGTTCATGAACAGTGTCACCTGCCACAGGCCCGTGCCCCAGGTGTCTTTAATAGTGTTGCTATGTGTCACAGCTGTAACAAGTCACTAAAATCTTAAGTTTCATTATTCTAATTTTAATTCCTTTTATTTAGTGACTGTAGATAAAATGACACAAACATTTCTCAAATTGTCCTTGTTTACAGACATCGTCAACATGTGCTCAGAGGGATCGGGGTTAATCGTGTCATTCATGTTCGCCCTTGTTTGTGTGATGATAGATAAGGAACAAATAAAGATGACCACAAATGACTGAGTTTCAGATAAGGGTCTCTCTCTCTCAGTTAATGATACAAATACTATTATTTTAGTAATGTACATATGATACCAGAATAAGCTGCAATACAGTTCTAGTACGAGGCTGAAAGCTGATACAAGTTCACGGCCACACCAGACACAACAAAGACTGATTACACACATACTTAACTCCATTAGCTCTGCTTTCATCACGGGATCTGCCTCAGGTTTCTTTCTCTGTTTTAGTCTGATTGCAACGAGGTTAATTATACCGGCCTTGACCCCTTGCACAGACACAGTGGGAGCCAAGGTGAGAAGCATCTAGACATTATCGGTCAAACTGCCTGTTCAACTGGAGAAGATGTTCTCAGAAACTTTACCAGCTTTAGACAAGAGAAGGAGGGTGGAATCAATAACTTTATTGACAAACCCGTGAGGAGAACGGGGTTCATGTCGTTGTTACAATGCACCTGCCTGCGTGAAGAGGTCCTTCTGCCGAGAGTTATTGAGAACCGCCGGACCACAAAAGGTCATGTTTCACAGACAAAAGGTCATGTTTCACAGAATATAGAGAGCCAGTGTAATTAAGGGAGGACAGAGCAGACTGTCGTGCCAGAACGAGGCCAGGGAGACGGTTGACGTGGGCGTTTTCCCCAGGCCAGGCTGGTACTAGTAATGAGTGTCACGTCACGTATTAAAACATTTTGTCACGTCACGTGTTAAACATTTCTTTCTCAAGAGTACAAGACATTACATTTCTCAGGTTTATGAGGAAAACCGTTGGCACTGTATTTTAAATAACTGAAATATTAACCATTAAAATGTTGAAGGATTATACTAAAAGAAAAAATAAACAAAGAAAGAAATAAAGAAAGACAAAAAAAAAAAAAAAAAAAAAAAGATAACAGAAAAAAAGGACAACTTTTACTTGGCGTCTGCTTGACGGCAAAACAGGATTAAACAAATGATAACAAAATCAGAAAATCTAGAAAATCTTGATGGGTTAAAGCTTCTTAAGCCAACAAGGTCTCTTCAACAAAGCTCAGCGGATGCTGACGAAGATTGGAACATAAATCGAAAGGGTTTTCACTTGACAAAACTTTAAATACTGAGAGCTCGTTGCTAGGCGACGGGGGTTCGATCTGTGTCTGACTGCAGCAGCAGCTTCTGAAGTATGGAGCTAAATTTAAATCTTGTCTGTTCACATCGTTTTCTTGAACCTTAACGATAATCAGAAATGTCAACAGTTCGTTGCCACTATTTGAAGAAAGTATTCTTGACATTCGATTACTCCCTCTGCCATCTTTTTCTTCCTTTATTGTCTTAGTTCTCTTTATTTCTATTGATTTTGTCTGTTTTTATTTTTAAAATCCTTCTTTTAATTCTCTTTCTCTCCCTCTCATTCTTATCTTTCTGTTATAGTTTATTTTGTTTCTTCTTTTCGTTCATTAATTCCTTCGTTTATTTGAGCTTTCGATTTTCTTCTTCTTTTTCCTGTTTTTCTGTTCTCTGTCGCTCCATATTTGTTCTTATTTATCCAGTTTACTTTTTCTTTTCTTCTTTCGTATTACCGCTTGTAAATCACAGGCCTGCTGAAACAATGTCTTTCTGGTTGAGATCATAGTTGCAGACTTGCAGTACAGTTCAACCTCGTTATCTCAATAAATGTCGTTTAGAAAAGTAAAATAATTTGGATAGCCAATATTCAGACAGCGAAAGCGCTGTTATATATAGATATATCAGCAAAATACAAACGTAAAAAATAAATAAATAAAAAGCCACTGGAAAAAATAAAAGGTAAGGTTGTTCATCAATAGAAGACAAGTGGATGGTGAGGTGCGAAGCAAGTATGTCAGTTGCACCTTCTTATATTTCTTAATGAGGACGAATAAAGTCATTTAAAATGTAACAAAAGCTTTGAATCAGCTTACAACCAGACTGGTCGATTCCTCCCCACGGCGAGCACACATTTGTCTGGAAAATGGTCACGATGTCATTGACCAATCACAACGCCTCCTATAGTTAGATCGATGCGTGCACATCCTCACCCGACGGCGGAGAACTTCCGGTGCGCCATTCTTATAGCGGGTATGGAGTGTTTTAACAAACATTCAGTGTTTCGAGAATTCTGTTTTTTCGAGAGTTCAGATAAAGAGTTTCGACGACATTCTGACAATTTAGATAATCACAGATTACTTGAGATAATGTCTAGTGTCGCGAACAAAGGGCAGACAACTGATCCTGTGGAGGATAAACTTCCTCCTAACCTCTACACAGATCATCAGCTTTCATCTCAGCACATGTTTCTTGAAGGAGGGACAAAGAAGAGATTCAAGACTAAACAAGACGCGCCAAGGCAGACAATAAAGTGCAGCGCAAAGGCTCTCCTCCCTATCTCAAATATTATGGGATTGAATGTCTGGTAGAGAGGCAATAATAAGGCCAGCGGATGATTAACCCGCCATGTTGTAGAGTGGCGGTAATCAGGGCCATGCTTAGGGGCAGGCGGACGAGGCATCTGCCTAGGGCCCCGCGCTTTGATTGAGATATGCGACTTTAGATCCCAACTAAAACCGTGTGATCGTGGCGTGAGGGCCCCGCACATGCCCTTTGCCTCGGGCCCCGCGGGGGCTAAGAACTGGCCTGGCGGTAATTATACAGGTCACCTGATGCTCAAGCGTGCTTCCTTTTCCTTCGTTCATTCCTGTCTCTCTTCACTCCTTTTTCTTCTTCGTTTGGATCCTATCTTCCTACCTTCATTACAAATACCACGTCACAAGGCACATAGGTAACAATATCCCGTTGCACAAGGTCCCATCACGTGACATCACGTCACACCATTCTTACTGCCTTGGTGGTAACGATCACATGACATAATGTCATAGGAAATAATGAGAAGGAATAAATAAATAAAATTTGCACTGTCATGACAAGCAAGACATAACACGATCTGAAGTTTCTCGCGAGCCATTCACATCTCATGTGCGAATCCTCATCTCGCCTTCTGTCAAGCTATTAGCCATTCTCTCTTGTCTGAGCATGCGTGTGTTTTGCTGGCCGGCGCATGCGCACTTTCAGTTGCAAACGGCTATCTCGTGCGAAAGTTCAGATCGTGACACCGGCACTAATAAAAGACTACACAACATTAACTGTGTGTGTATGTAAGCGGCTCACTGTTTCTAACATGTTGTAAATGGAAATGTCGGACGGCAACATTCTGTTGTAACCAGGAGTCCTACTTATTCAACCTTCGCGCCATTTTAGGTCACTCGCTTTCGTGGGTCACGAGCGGCGCGCGACCCGAGGACGCTGCGAGAGAGAGTACGCAGCTCAGTTGACAGGAGAGGTCGGCGCGAGACCAACAGATGGTTCAGCAGGCCACGCCTGGTCATCATGGTGCTCCATAGCTGAAAACCTCGTTAGTGGAGGGAAGTCCTCAAGGTTAGTTTTCCTGCTTCTTTGTTCCTGTCTTCTCATCCTTTTCTGTTTGTTGAGCTGTATGTGCGCGTGCGTGTACATATGTGAGAGCGTGCGTGTATGTGTGTGTGAGAGTGATTGTTTATATGTGTGTGTGGTTGTGTGTAGGTGTGTCTATGTACGTGTTTGTGCCTTTCACGTGTGTTCACATGAGTGCTTGCCTGATGTATGTGCGTGGAAAATCACAACGACAAAGACGCAATAAGATACAGCGGACACCCTGTGTGATGGTGTGTCTGCAATTATCAGTCTTGTTTGTCGCGCCGTCCGTTATCACAAAAGTAAAACCAAGATTAGAAACCGGATGTTTTCATGATGAACACCAGATGATTTAATTCCTAGGTAGGAATTATATACATAATATAATAATGTACATAATACTACTCATAATAATATAGTACATAATAATTATAAGAAGAAGAACTTTTTATTGTCCATTAAAACCAACTTGTGTTGCAATGAAAATTTTTTACCTGCAGGAAGTTAATGTCTAAAAAAGAAACGAGACCGAGTAACCCGAGGAACAATAAAGACAGCAAGTTCTTTAACTATACACAAATGTATTCATCAGCACACAATGGGAGGTGTTGGACATCCGTGTTATTTATGTACATTCAACCTTTCACGGTGTTGATTATTTTTACCAACATGTCGGTGCTAGAAGGTTTGTATGTCTAACTCCGAAAGAAAAGCTCACCCAGAGCGAGGCACTTAGGATATGATAACGAACTTCACTGAGGGACTGAAAGGCAAACACTGTCCTGTGGGAAACTTTTAGTAAACATGTCACGGCCAACGACTGAGTTAAAAGTCTGGAAAAAATTCAGTGTGATGCAGAATAAGGTTACATAGAATCAGTTTAAATTAAGAATTGCAATCATTGCAATCATGTATTATTAATTGGAATAATCTACCCTCCTTGGATATCCTTGCTCGACACGTTTGTCGAGGGTTTAAACATTGATGACAATTGTTAAGACAGATGAGCATGGCAGACGACGGCCGCCACACTCCTGGCCTTGACCACTGGGGGGACATCACAGTTGTGGCTGTGTACTTCGTTCTGGTACTGGCTGTGGGCTTGTGGGTAAGTGAGGATGACATGGCGAGGACGTACATACGTCTTGCTGTAGGTGGGAACCAGGGGAGATAATACAGAAGGAGATAATCAGCTGGCAACTGTGTTGATTACTTGTGTCGACGCCTGCGCTTGATCGGTAGTCACGTGACAGCCACAGACAGTTTTACTGACTGACCAGCTATCCAAAACGACCTGTCATACGAAAAAAGGATTTGTGTGTGTGAGAGAGAGAGATTATGTTGGCATAGAGGGAGAGAGAAAATGAGCTCAGTCATCTATGATAACAAATATAACAAAATAATTGCATTAGCTCAGCTAGGAAAGGTGGGAGGAAGATAATAGTTGTCCATTTTATGCGGAAGTCAAACCAGTGGACTAGAGTATGTCTGCGGTGTATATCTGTCCTCCACACCCACCAAAGGTTGCGTGGTTTTGTCTGATGTTGCAGACGCTGTGTCGACCCAACCGTGAAAGCATATCCGGGTACTTTCTTGCCGGGCGCAACATAAAATGGTGGCCGGTAGGCAAAGCTTATCGATGACCAGAATAAATCCACACGAATAACTCGTCAAATGACAAGTGACAAATGTCCAGTGTGCTCTACTTTAAGAATTTTGGTTTCCATAACAACCTGTCGTACTGTTTCAGTTCAAAGAATGCCAGTTCCACTTTTACTTTGCTTTTTCTTTGGGTTTTTTTTTTTTTTTTTGGGGGGGGGGAGGGTTTAAAATTTTTGTCTGCCCTTCAAAAGCCGCATTACATCCTCCTCATCACTGTAGATGTCCACCTGTGCTAGTGTCACTGTGCAATACAGACCAGGATGTCTTACCTGTCCAATTTTTACCTGCACCAGGTGGGGGCGTCTTTGTTCTCCAGCAACATCGGCTCGGAGCACTTTGTAGGCCTGGCAGGGACCGGAGCTGCTGCGGGAATCGCCATGGTGATGTATGAATGGAATGTGAGTACTACGAGGTTTCAGAGATACTGGTGAGAGTATTTTACTTACTGACAATCTCATTATTTGTTTACATGTACAAGTCTGCGTGTTTGTGTGTGTGTATACGATGAACCTGTTTCTATTTTTACAGTCTATGTTCCTGGTGATTCTGCTTGGCTGGCTGTTTCTTCCAGTCTACATGTCAGCTGGGGTAGGTGACGTCACTTCCTCTATGCCGTTTATATCACAGCCACTCCATAAACCCGTAATGTACTCAATGACCCCGTCACCAACATACCGCTCGGTTATTATCAACAGCCATAACAATCAAACTCATAATATTTTATGAAAACTATAAAATAGTTCTCAATATTCCTCACAGAAAACTAACGTTTCCTGGATTCTTCTGTCTGATCCCTTATCGAGTTCGGTAACTGCTGACAGGTATTCACCTTACCTGAGTACATGGGCAAGCGATTTGGAGGAACGAGGCTGAGAGTTTACCTCAGCTGTCTGTCGCTAGTGCTGTACATCGTCACCAAACTGGCGGTAAGGCTACAATCATCATCCCTGTCGTCATCATGATTGCCATCTCTGTCATCATCGTCCTCGTGAGCAGCAGACACATCAACAACAGTTTCAATGTTACAAGGAGAGGAGAAATAAAAATAGTAACAGCATACATAGTAACACCGTTATTGTTAAAAACATGAATGATTGAGAGACAAAACGGTCGTCTTGATAAATAAGTTTATAAATAATTGTTTGAAGATAGGGAATGTTATACAGAGCTTGTCTTAGTGCCAGACATTCTATTTTATCAGGGGTGGGCAATTAATTTTCCCAAGGGGCCGCATGAGAAATTGGGATGGTTTTAGAGGGATGGACTAATATAGTTAACTCAGTTTTACCCAATACTGTATATATAGTATATATACTGGCGGGCGTGCCAGCGAGCGAGCCGGTCAGAGACAGGAGGCGGGCCGGGTGAGGCCCGCGGGCCGCCCATTGCCCAGGTCTGTATTAGATCGTCTGTTAGCACGCTGTATGGAATGTAATCGAACCCTGGCAGACATTCGCTCATGTGAACATCTTATGTGAACAGGTGAGTATCTATGCCGGGGCACTGTTCATCAAACTGGCGCTGGCCTGGGACATGTACATATCTGTAGTGGGGCTACTGGCTATCACTGGCCTCTACACTATCTTGGGTGAGTGATGAACATCTCTTTAACTAGATTACTCCCCCAGAGATAACTGATGATAAACTGGATGTAAACTCATACTCAAGGCAGAGTACAATCATCTAATATTTATTTACATATATATGTAGCCAGTGGTGAAGTTATATCCTGTCACGTGACTCTGCAGGTGGACTGGCTGCGGTGATCTACACCGACACCTTCCAGACGGCGGTCATGACATGTGGTGCTGTCGTCCTCTCAGTTATCAGTAAGACCTTTTCATCTGAGTTATCTCCCCTTCTCAGCTCCAGCTTCCAGAGTTATTGCGTTTGTTTACCATGGATGTTTTACACAGTAATAGTATACACATGCATCTATACATACACTATTTTTTCATACATCCCAAAACTATTCCTACACACAGAGTAAACAGAAACTTGTCATACATATTAGGGATTACTTTAACGTTTAACACAATAACTGATCCATGCCGAACATTCTGGACATGCTATATTTTATTATTTCATAGCATAATCTTTGTTATAGTGGTTTCTCTGTGATGTAGTCCTCGCGTCTTCTGTGGATTTACTGTGGTTCAGTTCTCAACCCTGTGAACGTGTTTCTATGGCTCAGTCCTCGTGTCTATTGTGTGGAGGTTTCCAGAAAGTGGGCGGTTATGATGCGCTGCGTCAGCGCTACATGGAGGCTATCCCCGCCAGTCGCCCTAGCAACACGTCCACCTGCGGGGTGCCACCCGCCGACGCCTTCCACATCTTCCACTCGCCACTGAGTGACGACAACCCATGGCCTGGCCTCATGCTGCAGTCCAGCCTCGGCTGCATGTGGTACTGGTGCTGCGACCAGGTCAGTGCGCCATGTCAAAGGTCAAGACTAGCCCAAGTCCAGGATGACGATGTCATCACTATGACTGCTACTAGCTATTATGACTGCTACTATTCAGGTGTTCGGGGATCCCTTGTTGTCATAATGATTATTTGTACATGTTATGATCGTGTAGATATCATCTTCTACACTTCTGTAGATATTCACAGGCATATGCGTCTCTTGCTGTGATCAGGTGATCGTGCAGCGCTCCCTAGCGGCCAAGAACCTTACGCACGCCAAAGCAGGCTCCATCATGGCGGGCTACCTAAAACTGACCCCGCTATTCTTCATGATCTTCCCCGGCATGATTTCCCGTGCTCTCTTTCCAGGTCAGTGCTTCTGTTGGTGGTTGCTGTCAAAACAAAACAAAAACTTATAAATAACAATATATTTCATCTTATAATTTAAAATATTGTGTATAAATTTCTTTTATCGTCCACAGACTCGGTGGCATGTGTCGATCCACAAGCCTGTCAGCACTTTTGTGAAAATGCCGTCGGCTGTTCCAACATCGCCTACCCAAAGCTGGTACTTGAGCTACTTCCGGTTGGTAAGTAAAGGGAGAGAACTGTTTTGATTGGCGCTTTTTTTAATACTATTTAGATCAGTTCATTCTCTTCCCTTGCAGTGAAGAAGCAGCTTACAGGGTTTCTGCTGTGGATATTTGTAAACATTTTTTTTATTATAAGAGAGCGAGGACAGCATCGCCAAGTCTAGACACCAACATCCTGCTACTGCTCATTGTCATCAGCATGATCCTCTCACTATCAATCATCGCCTAAACAATCATCATTATCAGCATCAACAGCAGTACCGTGTGAAGATGATGAAACAGTCACCCGTTAGCCTAGTCGATGTGCTGTTTGGTTTCCAGGGTTACGCGGTCTGCTAATGGCGGTGATGCTGTCTGCCATCATGTCATCATTGACGTCCATCTTTAACTCCTCCTCCACGCTGTTCACCATGGACCTGTGGCGCCGCCTGCGCCTCACCGCCACGGAGCGCGAGCTCCTCATCGTGGGCAGGTAACTCCCTATGCCCGTCTTTGTTATCTCAAGACAGACAAAGACAGTCAGACTGACGAAAGGAAGTTTTATTTTCTCCATCAGATATTATGTTTTCTTTTCATCGCAGGTTCTTTGTGCTTATCTTATGTGTGGTGGCCATTCTGTGGATCCCACTGGTTAAGTCTTCGCAAGGAGGACAACTCTTTAACTATATCCAGGCCGTGCAGGGTTATCTTGGTACTCCTATCGGAGCTCTTTTCATCCTGGGAGTTCTGTGGACGAGAATGAACGAAAGAGTGAGTTTCATAATTCCTAGAATACATTCAATTTTTATCTTGACTTTGACATATTTACAAAATGTTTAACAGTTATGTTTGTTTACATCTACCTGTCTAGAAATTATTTTCTAGTTCTTTATCTGTCTGTATATGTTACACTCCAAATTAATCAGTCAGGTTGTCTTTTTCTTTAATCTGTCTGCATCTATTTCCATTGGCACCGTCGATCTCCTCGATTTTTGTAACTAGTTTGATCATTCTACTACCCTGTTACTGGACTTTTGTTTGCTCTGTCGGTTATCTTTGTTACTTGTCTGTTATTGTTTGTTCCCCTTATCTCTTAGATTGATTGCTCGCTTATCTGTGAGTGCATAATTGCACTGCGGCTGCGCAGTATTATCATAGGTTTTGATATTCACTGCACTTGAACAGGGCGCCTTCTACGGGACGATGGTGGGACACACCTGTGGGGTCATACGCATGGCCCTCGATTTCACCTTTCCTGCCCCGGGGTGCGATCAGATGGACAGCCGCCCACGGGTTCTGTCAGCTGTACACTACACCTACTTTGGAGTGCTGAACTTCTTCATCACAGCCATCGCTATCGTCGTCTTCAGCTACACTGGCAAGAAACAGACAGATGAACAGGTGTGTTGAGTTGTAATGCACGAGACACATTAACATGGCGGTCGAGGTCGAGGTCGAGGTGGTGGTCTTGTGGTTGTTGATCTTGTTGTTGAGATGAGCAGTAGGGACGATTTTCCCTATACCTCGATGTTTCAAGATCAGGAAGACGATGTTAAATTGCACCTCTGCATACACTTAGGTGAAAGTGGCAAAGCGCCGACTGGTTCTTTAGTATCCTGTACCCCTTAGCCTACCTCACCGACGGTCTTCAATGCAGCACAAACATTTTTATCAGTAATTATTTAAAATATTTTGATAACAGTAATCATTTAAAACACGTTGATAACAGTAATCATTTAGAACGTCTAAAACTGTTGCGAATCATTAAAAAGAGGATGAACTATGAAATTCGAAAACAAAAACTGTTGAAACACATATAACATTCAAAGAGCATAAACAGTTGAAGGCAACACTAAATGGTCTTGATGGGGCATTTTAAAAAAACTGAGAATGATGATCAACACAAGGACATCTTGTGGTTTGTGATTTTAGCTGCGAGGTGTCACATGGTGGACCCGCCTGGACAAGCTTAAGGAGACCTTTGACAAGGAGCCTGACGATGACATGAACAGAAATAACCACGGTATGTTCCCTTTGTAATTTAACTTGTAATAACCAATAATGTAACAAACACTTCTGTCTGTTAGACTCTGTGTGTGTGCTTTGGCAATACGCTTTTCAATACTTTTTATCAAATAAAAGTTTTTTACGATGAAAACCGTTTGCTGCTGTGCAGAAATGAATATAGCAGACGATAATCAAGCCAACCATCAGCAGAACGACATCGACGAGGACAGTGAAGGCAGGTGCCATCGATGGTTTGACGTCATATGCGGAATTCCCAGTGCGCATGCGCGGTCTCGCACTAGACCGGAAATAACGGAGGAGCAGAGACTGGAGTTCCTGTACGAAAAACCCAAGTGGGTGAAGATCTTGAACATCAACGCTGCCATAGGGATGACAGTGATGGCGTTTCTCACTGGATTCTACCGCTGAAGATGTGTCCTGCGGGTGTGGTCTTCATGTGCTGTGGGTCAGTTTATTCCTCGACAGGGGAGTTGTTACAGAAATGCTTCTTTTATTTCTCACAATTGAGTCAGTCTTTTTTTTTTTTTTGGTTCATTTTAGTCATCGAAAACAATTTATTCATAACACTACATATACAGAACGACAGAAAGATATAATCATTTTCTCCGCCATGTACTGGAGCAGGAAAAGACTGGACGTGTGGAAAGTGTGGCATGGTTGGCTGTTAGGAAAATGCCTCCAACTAGCAATGTTTTTGTACTACGATAGAAACGGGAGGAAATTGGAGCACTTCTCTCACCCTGAATGGCAGTTCTGTGAACAGGAATCCTCCCATGGAGAAATACATATTCCCCGAGACGAAATCCTCCATCGATCTGCACTATCATCATGGACATGTTTGATACAAGTTTGTGCTGTGATTGTACCCAACGAACATCCACATCATAACATCAGACACGTGTAGCTCGAAATTCGATCTGCAGTATGTGAAAATTGTTTTAATGCATATATTTTTTCTTGATTCATTAAGTTTAGGAATTGGCTTGTTCGTGGCTAGAGATATTAGTCCCACAGCCTAGAGTGCTGTAAGGGCAGTGAAGCAAAGTAGTTTTAGGGTCTTCCGCCTCGTTTAGCTCCCCTTATATATATATACATCAGATAACCAGTTTGGTTCAGCTTACCAGCCACAGACCTCGAATCAATAAATAATTGCACTAACCACCAACCCGTTACCGCCCCCAACCCCTCATAGAGAAGAATAGAGGAACGATGAAATAGAGGTTGATATTAATCATTTTATTGCTTTAAGCGGATAAAAAAAAATTTTAATTGCCAGAAACTGATATTGAACTTTAGTTAAATCATCATTACATTGATATTAAAATTTTCAATAATCACAATTACATTTATATTGAAACGTGCGCAGGAAGTATGTATAGCGCATATTGTAAGTAAAACAAGTTTTTAAACAAAATAAAAGTTTAAAAATCTCTTATTTCTCACTTAATTTCGTTGTACACGTGTGTGTGATTGAGAGATAAAACAGAAAGATATCAAATGGACTACAAAAGAAGAAAAGATTTGTGAAAACTTTCAACAGCTTGAGATCATTTAATCATATAGAAGTTGTACCCGTACAACAATCACTCCAACGTCCAGCATTACTGACATTCAGAGGAAACGATCAGTCAATATTGTTATAAATATATACTCACACAAAAATGGATTTTGTAAAAAGCTTTCGAAGACATAAGTACGTAGAGCAGCAGCATGTCTAAATACACTTATTAATCATTTACAAAACTACTCTCAGTGGCAAGTACAGCAAACCAGTCGCTGTGATGACTTCTGGGAAAAAAACGGTTTTTATCCTGTACACACACTCCGTGGTTACAATATCACAGCCAGTTGTTGGATACCTCGTGAAGACAACGGGCAAGGATTTGCAGGTCAATGTGTAATTGTATTTTTTATTTATTAGTCTTTTTGTGTTTATTCTTCAATTTTTATGAGTATAGATTGTGAGTGAGTCTGTCTGTGTGTGTGTGTGTGTGTGCCAGTCCTACAATCTGTTCTTGTATGAGTCGCTATGCATGTTTCCCCCATCCTTCTATAAAGATCACCTAACTATATCATTGATACAAAACTATCGCTGGTCTCAAATGACCATTAGTGTAAGAATGGCCTACACAGCCAGACCACGAGCACGTGGAGAGTTACAACGAGTGTTGAGTGTCCAGCTGTACTCGAGGCACTGTTTCCATCACCCACGCTATGAATCTCAGTCTCAACCCCTGTTTCCCCCCCACCATTTCCCTCTGCTCCCGACTTGGGAAACTCCATCACAGCCAGTGTTGTACTCCGGGGTTCGGTAACTGGTAGCGAGGTCGATGATGTATTTCCTGCCGACAAAGTATTCGCGGATGTCGCTGTAGCTCCAGGTGAAGCCGTCAGCCTTGGCTGGTCAGCAGCAAGGGTTGTCGTCATACTCATCTCTGAGGTGCGTATAGATGTAGGCGATGATGAAGATGATGTAAACGAGGTGGTTGAGGTTCTCAAAGTTGGAAGATCTGTCACTGCCGAGGCCAAATTGAAATAAGTAAATGAAAACTTTTACAGAAAACATCGTAGAAGGGGAAAATTATATTTTTTGTATTATTTACATTTTTTTATACTTTAAAAAGAGAGGGAGTTAAGGGCAGACAGGAAAGAGGAAGAAAAGGAAGAAAAAGGAAAGAAGGTAGAGGAGAAATAACAAGATGTGATGCTGGCTAGCTTGCCTGGGACAGTCAGTAACCTCGGCTACATCACGGCAAGCTGGACCAGGCCAAAGTGGAAGTATATGTGTTGAAATGTCTACTGTCTGCACCATCTGTTGGTATACAAGGTGCGAACGTACCTGGCTCGTCCGTCACCACGATGTTGATGATGTCCGTGGTGACGGTGTAGACAGGACGAGACTCCGCTGCTCGACGTCGTCGTGTGGCGACAGGCTTGGAGTTGTTGCAGCTTCGGTCGCACTCCTGAGTGACCTCAGAGTCGAGGCAGACGATAGCATTGCACACAAGGGCCACGGTGGGCTTGCCCACGAAGAGAACTGGCTGCAGCCTCATGGCGAATTTGGACAGACTCAGCGGGTAGACTTCCAGGGTGCTGTCCTTTACAACACACCTGACAGAAGATAAATGGTTGCTAACAGCAACATTGTGAAGGGACCAAACAATACTCACTGTCAGAATAACCCGAGCAGTCAGCTAAACTACAAACACTATACAAGGATTTTAGCATGTAGCTAGGGCCAGGATTCGACCCCAGATCCCCTGGTTGACTTACTTCGTTTTGTAGAGTGAGTACATATTACTACTATTGTAGTACGAGGCATTCGGGGTAGAAAAGCAGTCTGTGACAACCAGCTTCAAGCGAGAGTCCGCAGACTGTAGCTCCACGGCTGCATTGATCCAGCTACCCAGGGTTATCTGATACGGGTAGGACACTACTGGGTTTGAGAACTGCATGTCCTGTAATAAATGAAGGAAACATCACATTTAAGAAAACATGGAACATCGCACTTCCCTGTGCACTCGACACAAAACACTCAGCATCGCAAACCAGTAGGAAGGGCAGTCACACACTCCTGCTAATTAACATATTAACTCCTTATTCCCCTGAAACTTCCTAGTTAAAGTCAGTTTAATAACTCCTTATTTATACTTCATTAATGACCTTTTTTAATTCATCTCACCAAGTCTCAATTCTGGCTTATATTCATTTACCTTCTTGCTCATACTTTCTTCACAGTTCCTTATTTATAATCAGTAACTATTTCTTTTTTTTTCATACATTATTTCGCTCAATAATAATTTATTTATGCTTATTTAAGTAACTCTGTGCTCCTTATACATTCTCTCTTGAATAATACCTTTTCTATCGATATCTACTTCATAGTTTATTTACACTCTTCATTCCTGTTTTACGGCCTCTCTCTCTCTCTTTACATTCATGTAATAACTGCTCATTTACAACCACTTCCTCACTACTTATTTGTACTCCCATTTTTTGTGATTATTTTATTATCATTTTGCCGTAGAGGTGAAGGTCTTAAAGGAGAGTAGATAAAGTTTATATCAAAATACGATCCTCTAATCTCACTCTCCTTCTCTCTTTCCACTGCACTACTGTTACCAGTTATTATCATTCTCTTTCTACTACTATTAGCTATTACTATTGTCGGAGTGATTATACGGCCCACTCACCGTGTACAGGGTCAAGGTGACCACAAACTGCCCCAGTGTCTTCTGGGTCACGGTCTCTGTCAGCGGCTGGACGTACTTGTTCACGGAGGCGTTACGTGGTACGTCACACTCGAGCTCCACGCGGTAAGTGTTGGAGCGAGTGACGAGTCCAAGTATAGTTGATGTAGATGAAACCAAAATAGCGTTTCTGTATATGATGTGAGTCGCGTTTTGCTGGTAGAGAACAAAACAATGACTTTTGTCACCGGTCACGTGATGGTATTTACACAGACCACACATACTAAGGAACACCGTTCAAACTTCAACCTTCATTTTTCGAGATTTTGTAAAAGAATTAACTTCTTCTGAAGCCGAATTTGTGCTTGATTACTCTCTCGTGTAACTCGCTTCCAAACATGTGTCTAAGGGGTTAAAACTTACTTCTGACATCCTGTGTCAAATATTTTCAAGTGTTCTAATCCATATTACAAGACAGGCAGTTGTGTACTTCATTTATAATATTATTTGCATGAACTATCTGAGTAATTTTACTTCGATGATTATGTATAAATGTTTGTAACTGTAGACTCTTCCTACAACTTGTCCCGAACTATTTCATCAAAAACAACCTGTCTTTTCTAAAATAAAAAATCGTTTCTTCCGGACGTTTTTAACTTTTCAACTCTAAATAATTATCATGGCAACAAAGTCATTAATTCCGTGTCGTTGGTGGGTGTCAGAATTGTGAAATCAGTCCCTTAAAGTCCGGTGGCATCTGCAAATGTAACTAATGGGCCGTCTTCATTTGTGAACCTACAGTCAGCAGTGTACAAGGTGTAGAGGGCCGGATGTCATTTGGGAAGTTCCTTGAGCAAATGACATACGTCATAAGGTGTGACGTCAAAATAAGGTGACGACAAACGTGACGACAGAAGTAAAAGGAATTGGAAGAGGGCAGACGACTAGAGATACGATGATCAAGAGAGGTCTGTTGGTTAGATAATCTAGATTCTAACATGTGTCGCGGTGGTTCGGACTAGCAGCTGACATATAACAGTGGTCATGCTTTGCAGCTGACATGTCACACCGTTTAGGACCAACACTAACATGTTTACCAGCTGACATGACAGAATAGTTCGGATTTACCTCCTGCATGTCTGTTTCTGAAACCCTTTGCATCGCCTGGCTGATACAGCAAGAAGCAAACATTGTAAAGATTATTTTATATGTCAACCTATAGTTATCATATGAAATATATCTCCAACATATTAGACTACAAAAAGCAGCCATAAAAAATAGAAACAAAACAAATTCTAGCAAACACATATTGTGGACTTAAAAACCCTTGACTCGAACATCAACAAAATAGTTGACACTCACGGTGACCTTTGTGCCGCACTGTTGAAGGGGGATCTTGAGGGAAAAGAAGTCACCTGCTGAGTCCTTTACTAAGTTGCAGTCCCCGGTGTAAGGGTCGGCTATTGTCAGGAATTTTAAATCGAGATTTTGGTCCCAGCTTTTGTTAAACAATGCAAGAAGGCTGTCATTCAGACACTGCAAAATTGGAATCGGCGCTGAAATGAAAAGATGGGAGATCATGTAATATCATGTGCTGGTTCACATCTGACAGCAGTGTCAACTCCACACAAAGACCTAGAAACAGAGATCTTACAAAATTTATTAAATGATAGGAGTCAGGTGTGCATTACCCCAATTACCGTGTGTATTACCCCAATAATTTTCAATCCGAGGTAAAAATGCTCTTTAAGGTAAATTTTTGAGTGCTTTATTATAACTTTGGGTATAGCAATATGAAGCAGATAAAATATGAGTGAATTCCATTTTTGGAGGCAGCACATATCAGCGACTTAAGAGAGTTCAGAGTTTGATCATCATCTCTTGTACAATCACATGGCTCGTGTCATCAGGATACAAACAGGAAGGACCAGCTACTCACGCTGGGGTGTGGTGTACACCGGCTGCACGCACGAGACGGTCATTAGCTCTGTGGGGCCGCAGTTGCTGGTGAAGAAAGGCGCATGCGCACACCGGACGAGCTGAGTCTCGGTGCCGGAACAACGGGTGTCGTCCTGGACGATCAGCGGGTTCGTGATAGCTACCTGGTACTCGGTCTTGATGCCTGGCTCTACTATTGACATGCTGCAAAGAAACATGTTGACACCAGTGATGCTATATGTTGACAATCAGTGATGCTATATTCCAACCCGCTAACCTCCAGAGAATTTACATTTCTTCTTGAGCCCATTTTGTAAATAATTGGGAATAATCAACGCGTCTTTTTGCACAGGTACAGAATAAAGGGTAGCCAAGGTACCTACTCAGTATAGCAGAGTTCCTTGCAGACGGTCTTGGCCACGTTGATGTCCAGCCCGTCGTCGCAGACGAAGCCCCAGGTGCCGTTGTCTGTCCTCACCTGCACGTAGCCCGCGCCCTGTAGGCCTGGGATGCCAAAGAAACGGACTGACTGGGACGTACCTGTGGCCACACAAACGTCTTGAACAGTCTTCAATGAGACGAAGGTGGCACCAGTCATGTTAAAATTGCAAAGCCAGAATTTTTTTAAAACTTGCAGCTCACATCTGTTATTAAAGTAAAATTCTGGAAAATTTAAATAAAAGAAAACCATGTGAACAAAACTCCAAAACACACACACACACTGTGAGAGGAGAAAAACGCAAGAGTTGCAGGAGCTGATACGACAAGGGAGACCACTTTCGTGTTGGTATCAGCAATCACAAATAAAACTGGTAATATCGGAGAGCTAGAGAGAGAGAGGGAGCGAGGCTTGCTGTAAAAATGTCGATGCCAGATACCAAAATCTCATTTAGCAGACAGACCTTGCGTGCAGTTGGTCGGCAGTGTGGCCCCAGCCTGTGGAGTGGTGGTGACTGGAGCCGGAGTTGTCTGCCCTGCTGCTGGCGCTGGACCGCAAACCACTGACGCGTCTTCGCCGTGATCACAGTTGACGTTGCTGCCGGTGACGAAGTAACAATCGCCAAGACTGGCCTCTGACCCCGTGCACTCTGTGTCGTCTACGAGGATTGGCCAACTCGGATTCCCTTGGCCGAACCGTGCTAATGAATAGGCTGTCCCTCCCCTTAATAAAAATACATCGGAATAATCCACAAAATGAGACGGCTGTATAGGCAATGCTTCCGCAAATTATTTTCTTTTTCTTTTTTTTTTATTTCAAGAACTACAGAGTTCTACAGAAGAAAAATCCAATAAAAGTAAATCAGAAAAAGTCAGTTAAAAGATTGCTTACGAAAGTCCCAGGCTTCTGCAGACGACAGTGGCTTCACGACTGTCCCAATTATCATCACAGACTGTACTCCATACGCCGTCGACCATCACCTCCACCCGACCAGCTGTGGCATTGCCATTGACCAGGACGGTGCTATTAATTCGCGGTCTCGTCTGACCTAGAATAACAGGCACACTCGTCACTATCACACTCCTGAATCTCACACTCCTCAATATCAGTTAAATGAACATTTATTTCTAAGTGTGTGTATGTGTGCCATATGCCACTATAACAATTTCAATGGACACGTGATCCAACAAGTCCCAGCGCTGGCGTGGGAGAAAAACTAAGATAGTCCTAGTGTGTGTAATCTGTTAAACGTTTATAGAACTCCACACATCAAAAAACAATAAAAAACAAAACAAAACAAAACAAAACAAAGATAAATAATTTCTTTGCAACAGGCTTCTGCTGAAAAATCAACATGTATAAGACATACTCGGTGTTGGGCGTTCGCTCATCACTGTCAGGGACGCGTTCACTTCACACTTTCATACACCGTCACACATCACTCGAACTCATTGACGGCCATATGTATGCACGTCCCCACGCGTGTTCTTTTCATACAGATATCACAGAGATTTGTCGTGGGCAAATAAGAGTTATATAATTCAACATTTAACATTAAACACATACATTATTAAAAGCATATACGGTGTAACATCGATATAAATGTCTTTTGTGGCGTCGTTCAATTAAGTGGTCGTCCGTTTTTCTTTCGAAAAGTTCTCAAATTGCTACTTACAGTTTGGCTTCTGCTATTCACACTTATTCATACTTCCACACTGCCCGAAACAATCGCCCAAGAATAAACTGTCTGGTAAAATCCTCCTTGAACTGCACATACACTATTCTGCTTCCCAATGTTAATGATCGTAGTCACTCTCCTTTTCTGACTACACATTGAACAACGATAAGTCCTTTTCCTTTACGACATGTCCTTTCTTAAAATCCACAGTTGTAGGCTCCTTGTGTTCTCCGTCTTAACAGAGTCGTACATTGATTAGTTTTACAGTTCTTCTCTTCTTGATAACTCTCACAATTTTCAGTTCTTATAAGGGGTAGATGCTTTCTTGGCCGACATCTAGGTGGCGACCACGAATAGTTATTCTGGAACAACACACAAGTTCCCCAAAAAGGACAATCCCTCTGTCCGCTACTCGTCCTTTCTCCCAACCGTCTCTGTATCCACACGTACAGTCAGACAGCTCCTCAGTTTTCCGTCTGTCCCCTCTCTCCAAAAATCTTCTCCGTCCGCTTCTCATCACCTCTCCGGCGGTTACGTTGGGATTCCACACTCCCAGTGAGTCCCTTCGTAGTTCCTTGACTGGGCAAGCAACTAATTTACTTATTACCGGTCCCTGTATCCACACGTACAGTCCCACCACTTTCCCGCCTCTCCTTTCTATATCTCGTCTCCCGTCGTCTGCTTCTTCCAAAAATTTTTCACTCTCCGCACAATCTAAAACTACGTCATATAATGACGTCGGGTTCTGACGCAAAACAACGACGCAGCAAAAACACTCATATACTGACTGGTAAGGGCAATAATCTCTGACAAACAAAAGACAGGGGCAACAACCCCCTGTTCCTAACAATCACACATCACACACCCATAAATGTCATGTCTAATACAGACTGCCAGCCTTAAGTTACCAAATGACGAAAACTAAAACTTATTCTGACAAGGATAAAAGTTCCATACAGACTCCAGCATTGAATATATGGATTTAATGCAGTGGACATACAGAGAGAGAAAGAGAGAACTGTTTTAATTCTGATTTCATTAGGCAAGTACTATTGTCAATAAATGATCTGGCAGAAAATGAAAATGTGCACCCACAAACCCCCACATCCCTCCCCCACATACACAAGGTGGAGTGACAAGCTGAACACTGTCAACCTGAGGACACATGGCCGCTTATCGACCAAGCATAAATTAACTTCCCAATAATCGACCACACCTAGGCCATTCAAAGCTCCCAAGACTAGGTGAATAAAGGGCAATTCGAACTCCGGGTTTACAAGAAAGCACCTGTCTAAAGTCTCCTGCGGCTACGGGGACAAAGCAAGTCTACACTCTGTCACTATTGTGACGTCACTTACCAGTCAGGTTGTTTACCGTGCGCCATGCTGTCAACATATTTTTGTTGTTTTGTCATTTCTACTAGGGAAATATAAGTTTTAAAGGTATAGTCAAGGTTGACGCTACGGTTCCAAAAAGTTTGAAAATTATATTTAATGACGATTGCAGAGCACGAGAACAGTACAGGAGAAATAACTGATTCTTTCTTACTTTATTATCACTTATTATACAATACCCACAAGTCTACTTCTTGAGTGCTGAGATATTTTACTTCCAGTCATCACAAACATTGTAAATGTCAGCTTGTCATTAGGTGTTTTCCCATCTTTGTTTCAAAATGCCACTTCTTAAGAAATCCACGCTTGATGTCAATGTGTCGAGCAGCTATCGCCCAGTTTCCTACTTGTCTTTTCTCTCAAAGATCATAGAAAAAGTAATTTTGACACAGCTCTGGGCCTAATTAGAAGAGCACCAGCTCATCCCCTATGCTCAGTCAGCATATAGACCTTTTCACAGAACTGAAACTACTTTAATTAAAGTGACCGCCGACATATTATCTGCCCTTGACAGTGGGGATGTTTCTGCCTCTACTGGACCTGTCTGCTGCATTTGACACCATTGACCACTCTCTGCTACTTCATAGACTACACACCCTCTATGGGATTTCTGGACCTGCATTAGCATGCTTAGAGCTAGGAAACGGGACCACGCCACCCCTCACCTTCATTTTCTACCCAGGCTTCCCACCCGTTCTGGCATCCATTACAAACTGTCCGTGCTGTGTTTTAATTTCTTTGCTGCCACCTGCCCTGATTATTTCTCTCAGCTGCTCTTCCCTTACATCCCAGCTACACAACACCACTCTTCGTCTGATGATCGTCTCCTTACTCTTCCTGTCACCAAAACAACAACATATGGCAACAGGATTTTTATTGTGCACATTGGAAAGAAAATTGATCATAGAAGACAGAAAAGCAGCGTTCAGAGACAATAGAAATGGAAAAACACACTCTGCCTCACTCACATGCACTGACACGAAAGTAAAGGAATCGAAAAGTCTGTCAAACAAGCAAGTCAATATTTAGGCTTAGTCAGGACTTACCTGTCACCACATGAAAGAGCAGCACCGCCAGCACAAGAGGCCGGCATACCTCCATGTCGCCGCAGCAATGGCGATGGGAGGCGATCCGGATTATGTTGCCGTTCGACGACCCAGCGATGCGTGTCAGTGCCACCAGACGATGGCTACTCCTGGTCTTGAGTATCGATTAACAACTTACAACAACATCAACCTGCGTTTCTTTGCCTGCCTGTGTGTGGGCGGCGAGAAGACTGTGCGGGCGAAAAGTTAATCTCGCACAGTCGTCTGCTTCTCCTTCGTAGTTTCTTCAGAGTGACACGCCCTTTGAACCCTGCCGTACATACACAGCTGTCGTACTACATTACATCTGCCTTACTAGATGTGACAGCTGTCCACTTTTCCCACTTTTCTCACTTCCTGCTCCAATATCATCACGGTAGCTTATCACGCGTGTATCTCGTTGCTATGGTAACAATCGAAACAAAATGGAAAACAACGAGGTCACGTGCGCTGGGAGCTTGTCGAGCGACTTGTCAGGCAGCGGCACGGAATAGCGCGGTGTGTGTAGAAAGAGAACGAGACGCTCGATATTGTACTCAAGGCGGAGTGAACGAGCGTTGGGCGAACTGTCGTTGCCAGTGACGCCAACGTGGGGCAGGGAGGGCAGGGCAGGGGGAAACTAGACATGTCTAGACGTGAGACAGCTTTCACTTGTCTACATAGGCCATGTTGACAAGGTTGAGATAAAAGATCTCAATGTTTAATTAATGTTGAGGTCTGTTACAGCTCACAAAGCGCTTGTGGCGGCCTGGGTGCAGTTTACAGCCTCTAATGTTCCGGTAATTAAAGTCTGTTCAAATATGTCGATTAATATTTATTATTTCTTTTTACAAATACTTTGAACTTTTTTCTCTGTATGTGTATGTTTTGGGTAGGGTGGAGGGGAGTGACAGATATACGGTTAAAGTAAGAGTGTTTGTGCGTGTGTGTGCTTGTGTGAGAGAGAATTCGTGATGGAAATCAGTGTGTTCGTGCGTGCGTGCCTGCACGTGTAGTCAGGGAGGAGGTATGCGTGTGTGTGTGTCTAAAAAGCAAACACGCCCCCCTGTCAGCCCCAAAGAAACGAGCTGCCTGCAGGGACACGCCTTGTACTACCTCCCTCTGCCTGTCTGTGGAATGCCAGCAAAATACGAGGGTGCGCGCGCAGGTGCGGCTGCCAGACTCTTTGTATGAGACGACGAAAGTGCTGTCCACCTCCCCACAGCTAACGGATGTGTTGTTGACGTCCCTCCCGCTGTTTCATATCAAAAATGAAGAGATATGAGGTGAGCAGACATGGTAACACTATCGACTGTGATTGGCTTCCTGTAATGTCGAGACAAGTCGAATCAAGCCGCTAACGACTTCACTCGGATAAACGGCTGCACTGCAATTGCACTTTTCAACCGGTGACGTCATCTCCACTGGAGCATATCGTGTGCCAGACACAGATCGATTGAGTTGTGCACAGGTGCAAAAAGGCAGAGACATGTTCTTGCGAGCGGCATGTAGCGTACGTTGGTTACGATCGAGAGTTATTGTACTTGTGTAGGGAAGAGTTCTCGCCCTTTCATTACCGACTTGCTGTCGTATAATGTGAACTTTGGATCGATTGATTTAGCAGCAGCGCGTGTTTCAAGACAAGCAAGAATGGGGAATGTCAGAAAAATACGGTTTATGTGTGTCCAACACTGGGTTGTCATTGCTGGTGCTTTGATGCTCTCACTAGCTGCAGCGCGTAAGTACATTTTTAAAAATAAATTTGTAAACTGTGTGCAGATATTAATGCATGCCTGCATTTAGCGTATGTACTTATAATATATTAGTTAAACAATCCCTAAAATACAATATGGAAAAAGTAGCTGACAGGTTATTATATTTATCTTGTATTAGTATGTGTGTGTGAGAGAGAGAGAGAGAACTTATGCTGTTTATAGGATAAACTAAAAACAATGACAATCATCACGATGCCATATATCTCATGTTAATAAAGATAAATGGTCAGGATATAAACATTGATAAACAACAACTGCGAGAAATGGCAACATTGCCAAGTGTTACTAGTCCTACTGCTTTCATAGTTTCTTCTTTGAACTGTTTTCTTTTGATCGTAATTTTTCACTTGATATGTTAAAATCACAAATGATTAAAAAAATATTTTCTTTCTGGGAAGAGAGCCCATGCGGATCTTGCCCTCCTAAGACCTACTGCGTGACTGGGACATCCAACGTGTGCGCTGGTATGTCGTCTTTCATGACCTATGACCTTTCACTTTCATAGTTTGATGACACTCGTTTTATAGCATTCTCTCGTTTTATGGTCTTATTATAGTATCACTCATGACATGGATTTATTTTAATAGCACTTTTTGTCTAGAGGTTCTATTTTAATTGTACTCTCATGGTCTTATTATAATAATACTCTTTTATCTTATGGTCTTATTTCTATGGCGCTCTCTTATGGTCTTCTGTTAGTCCCACTCTCTCATCTTGATGTCTTACTGTAATGGCATTCTGTCATGTTATGGTCTTATTTTAACAGCACTTAGCTATATGACAGTCTCTAGCCTTACATGGCACTGTCATTGTATCATGCGCGCGCACCATGAACTGAAGTGTAGCCCTGTAGCTGTGTGATATATTCTTTCCCTTTGTTGATCCCTCCATAAACACACCCACTCCACTATGAAGATCCCTCCACTTTAGCCCTGCGGTGAATAGTGGTTAAGAATAGTTATTTTGCTGTCACCTTGGGGTATGGAGCTAGGGACATTAGCCTCCAGGAGACTCCAGGAGACTCATTCCATGAGAGAAGCACGTGCTATATGCTAGACCAGCTAGGGGAATGACTAATGCAAATGTCAGCTAAGCTGCTCCCAAAATATCTCAGGAAGAATAATTAGTTTAGTTCAAAGCTTGTGGACTTCTTAACATGTGCGTCCTGTCTTCCTGTCGTCCTGTCGTCCATACTTGCAGCTGTGTCGGGTAGCTCCATACCAGACATCAGAAACATACAAGTGCAGAAAAAATAATCCTGTAACTGTGATATTAGTAATCTACAAATAACAATGAAGTAATTGAGACATTATCGATTGACATAGAAATAACAATCCAGTAATTGCCGTCACGTGACTTCCTCAGTGTTTTCCGAGTGACTCATTTTCGTTTTAATATTTACCTTTATTCTACCCGTGAAAACATACTTCGTCAAACAAATGTTTACTTTTCATTTAATTCTTCCTCCTTTCACTCAGTATTTTTTTCTTTGCACAAGGAAAGTCTCAAGCGATTGTTTGACTTTATCTTTTAACCACAAATTCACTAAACTACAATACCATCGTCTTCATCTTCCATATTTCGATCCAGTCTCACTCACTTACCTCTCTGTAAGAGGTGTGTCAAATATGTTTGAGAAAGACTGAATATGTATATTATTGATTATATCATTCCGCTTTGTTATCTCATATATTTCATTGCATGTTGTTGTTACCTCCCCTAGCATGCAATCAAGCGTGTAAAAGTTGCACTAGCCTGGGACCACAGGGGTGCACGGAGTGCAGTGACGGTTATCACTGGGAAAATGGAATCTGCGTCCGTAAGTTCTCTGAAAACCAAAGACCATGGTCAGGTCGTGTTGTCGGGTTCTGTTGTTGTTTTTGTTTTGTTTTGTTTTGTTTTGTTTTCTCTCTATATACTTCATGCTTAAGATTTCTTAAAATTAAAGTGGTGTAGCCTTCCTTTGAAATAAACTATGGTCAAAGTTCAAGAAAACCAGTATTACAGAAAAAACTATGGTTTGTGGTAGATATTTTTTTTTTTTTTATTAACTAACTTATTCAGAAAATTAAGATTTATAAAAACAAGGTCAGTTTGTTTTATCTAAATTTAGACAATCTTAACTTTATATAAATCTCAATAGCAACCTTAACTTAAAAATTATGGTTTACATTACCTTACATTCATAGACAGCTTTAATGTATAGTACCTCAATGGCGGTCAGAGTCAATCTCCCGAGCTAGTCAAATATTCGGAGTTGTTCTCTCTTTAAGAATAATGTCGGTCTTGGCAGTGTGTCCAGCAGGCACGTTTGGAAGCGGTTGCAGCGGCATGTGCCATTGTCTGGAACCCGGCGCCTGCAACGCCACCAACGGACAATGCAGCGGCAAGTGCGAAAAGGGCTACTACCTACCTCCAGCCTGCGTCACTGGTGAGTTACTGCCCTTTACTGTCTTACCGCCACTAACCTCTCTCTCTCTCTGGATATATAAAATATATAATGCAGCCAAGCTAAGTGGGTTTGTCTAGGGAATTTATATCTTTGCTTGTTTTACATTTTCCAGACATTTTTATTTATTGCAAGCCCGCGCACGCACAGGCAAAGTGTGTGATAGAAAATAGAATGACAGACTTAATGTACATTATCGACAACATCATGCTTGAGATAAGGTCCTCGCGAAGTCAAGATCTCAACCTTTGGTTGTTGTTTGCGACTTCAACTCGTCCTTTGTTGTGCACTTGTCCAACTTCTTCTATGCTTGTTAAATGATAGTTGAACCTTTGTTGAATCATTTCTTTGCTTTAGTGTAATTCGAATCAGTCAACCTTTTTGAATTTGTGAATGATGTTCAAACTACCGTCTCTGATTACAAACTCTTGACCTTGTTTCCCTGCTGTCTCACCACAGAATGTCCTAACGGATCTTACGGCCTGGACTGCCTACAGAAATGCCACTGTTTAAACGACTCAGTCTGTGAGAAAGCTCTGGGTTTCTGTCCAGGCGGCATGTGTCACCCGGACTGGGTCAGTTACGGGTGTAGCCAACGTAAGTTGCAAAATAAGTTCAATAAGTCTTATGATTTTTTTTTATATACAAAATATTTCTAATCATACTCTTTACCCCCAATTGTTAAGGAAAGTTAAACTTGCTTTATTACCTTTCACTGCATTTAATTATTGCAGGCTTACCCAAGCTGATAGATCCACCTGAAGTCCTCTTCGCTACCTGTGGCTATCTCACCGTTGAGTGGCGCAGGTGGAGCGCTGAGATCGATATAGGCGACTTACCTATAAAGGAGTATAGGTATTGAATTGCACATCTTAGGCTGAAAATGTATCCTTTCCTCGGCTGCTACAGATTTTTAATTTTGTGTCCCAAACGGACTAATACTTAGTGGAACTAAGAACAGAACTAACAAACGAATGAACAAGAATGACTGACTGGTCGATTGCTCGAGTGACTGATGTTAAAATCGATCCATTCATTTTAAATCAGTTACCTTCAATTTCGTAGAGGCCTCAAATGTGGTTTTAATTTTACCAATCTATTCACTGTCTTGAATTTTACTTCACTATTTATTACTTCTTATTTTATGTTTTATAAGCCTTTATAAGCTTATGTTGATATAAACCCAGTGATAAATCCTGTGTCTTCGTTTGTGTTTTGTATTGTGGGATCGATTCTTCTACCAATCGATTTTCTCGATACACTTTTCTCAGACTGTACAAGATTCTGGACTCCGTGGACCCAAACATTACCTGGAGTCACGTGACTACGGTGCAAGAGAATGTCAACGTGACGCAGTACGTAGTAAACGTCACCGGCCTGGTGCGTGACGCCTCCTACAAATTCCGGGTGGATGTCCATTACTCTGATAACGGCAAAGTTGTGGAAAAAACCAGTATGGGTGCTTCATCGGTGTCTGCCATGGTGCCATGTACCAGTGAGTTGCAGTCTTTTGATGTGAGTTAGTTGTTGCTTGGTTTATTTACCGGAAAATGCTTCCATCTAGCGGTGATTTCTCCTCGGGGAAAAATACCCGATGACACGCCTTGTGAGAGAACGGGTATCAAACCAAATAACAGGTATCACCATGGATAGACGATACGTATATCTCTGGACTGCTTTTAGACGAATATTCATTGTTACTTTCTAGAACGAGGCCAAAGCACCATCAAGAAGACGAGCAGACGATGTGAACTCTCGTGCTGACGGAAGTACAAAAGCTCGAGCTCTAAGGTCTCATGTTTTCAGTTGATTGTCGCTTAGTCGTGGGAAGTGGAGATAGAGGATTTTTGCCAAACAAAAAACGAAAGAAAGAAAAAGTAACTAACAAATTAATTGCAAATCTTACTTATTTTTTACTTTAAGAATTGTATAAGAGTTACAGATATTAAACTCCTAATAACTTCGCAAAAGGCTAATGGTCTCGGCAAAAAGACAGCAGTCCATAGATATACGTCCATGGACCATGGTCAGGGCCGCCGAGAGCCAGCCCGGGCCCCGGGACAGACGACCTCTCCGGGCCCCTTGTACTTGTAATCGTAAATTATTTTCCCAGTATATAATGTAAAAAAAATCCACTGACCAAGACCGGGCCCCCTTGACAGCCGCGGGCCCGGGTACACCAGACCCCCCTGTCCCCCCCTCTCGTCAGGCCTGTCCATGGTAGCATAAAGTGTAGAAACATGATCTGAGGCCGAGACTTTGTGATTAATCACTCTGCGCTAGAAAAACGTTAAAATAATAATTTAAAAAAAAAGCAGTTTTAAGAGATTAAAGGATAAAAGTCGAGAAAAAGGAATGAATGGAACTAGAGCGGGAAGCGAGGGGATATATACCACGTGACTGACCATCTATACTTCTCAACCTGACGAGACCAACGATGCAGACAATGTTGACGGACTGACTTGGTGTGACCTCCTCGGGGATCAGGTGCAGCTGAATACATCTTGATCTTGTTGTTGGTGCTGTTGCAGCAACTACAACGCAAGCACCAGTGACGATTCCCATCATCGTAGGTGAGTTCAGGCTGCGCTGGCTTTTTAAAAAGATTTTAAAGAATTAATTGTCAGTGCATCAGAAGTGGTTTCAAACTTGAGGTCAGATAAGATAAAATGAGAAAGACATATGTCAGTCTGCTTGCTTTATTCTAGTTTCATTCTACATGTACATGTGTGATAGGTAATTTTAAATTTCTTATTATTTTGTTGTGTACTTCTTACTTTTGTATTTACTTTAATTTTTATTGTTCTTATTTTCTTTTTTCTTGTTTTTCAGGTACTGATATTTTCACCGCTATGGCTTACACCAACCAGCCAGATGGCTCATTGGTAGTCACGTGGACAATGGACCCCAGCCTTGACAGGTTTCTGTGGAATGTCAGTCTGTCCTATCAGATGACAGGCATCGGCGACTGCTCCCCAGTGACTGGCAGCCCCACCACATCAATCAACATCGACCAGAAAAACACCTCCTTTCGGTAAAAAGGAAAGAGGGACTGCATGTTCCATCATTATAATTTGACTAATTAAAAGTTACCTTACAATCGGATTAATATTTTGATAAATCTCCAGAGCTTATCTGTCGATATGATCACTGAGTATGATGACAGGATGTTATCAAAAAGGTATTCTCACATTCTCAGAATTCCTGCAATACCTTGTTCACACAGTTATTATGCAATCCACACATTTGTAGATCTATATTTAAGAAGAAATTTTTAAAAAATATTATTTAGCTTGTCCATTATATTCTTTTGCTGTTTGTATCTGTTTAACCTGTCTTTTGAAAGAAAAAGGGAAAGGGAGAAAACCCAAAACCTTTATAACGTCCCTTTTCTTGAAGTTGCTTTAGCTGGGATTTATTCGACGGACATACATACAACCAGCTGTTTTTTCATATTTATTTCTAAGACGTTTTGATGATTTTTCTGTTCGTTTGTAAGGTTGGCCAGCCCAGGTTCGTGGCGGAAGTACCTGTTCACACTGCATGCCCAGGGGACAGGTGTGATTTCAGCCGTCAACGGCAGCAAGAGTGTGGAGGCTATTAGTGCTGAAGTGGGTGAGTGGTTCAATGGGTAAAAGATAAAAGGGTTATAGTGACATCTAAAGTTTACCCTTTAGTACTAGAAAAGGACTGTACAAATGAAGTTAAATGAAACAGTTTATTGTCTTTTATAGATGATATTCACCCACACACCATTTTGAATTTAGAGCAAAGCTATTTGGGCTTGCTGTCCATTGTAATTCAACCTGTGTAAACCTTGCTCAGTGTACTGTCCATGGTTAACCAGCCTGTGTAAACCTTTCTCAGTCCATGGTAATCCAACCTGTGTAAACCTTGCTCAGTCCATGGTAAACCAATCTGTGTAAACCTTGCTCAGTGTACTGTCCATGGTAAACCAAACCTTGTTTAGTGTTTTGACTGTAGTATCAGCGATGTGCGAGTCTATCAAAACACATGTACCCTGATTTCAGCTCCAAATGCCAGTGTCAGCGGCATTCAGACAACGGCTCTCTCAAAGGACAGCGCTACCCTGCAGTGGGTGAGCGTGCCGTGCGCAAATCGGGGTGGGACCCTGCTGTACTACACCGTCAACCTCAACACGTCAGGCTCTCTCCTACACAACACCACCACCACCACCAGCTTCACTTTCAACGGCCTGACACCGTTCAACCGTTACCAAGCGTCAGTGCACTACGTCAACCGGGTGGGGGCTGGACCCGAATCTGACGTCTTCACCTTCACGACCTCGGAAGCAGGTCAGGGGTCACTAGTGGCGTGTGGGAGCGTTGTGTGTGTGGAGGGAGGATGTTTATACTGATGTCTGTTATCCATGTATTTTACAGTGAGGAAAGCGATATCAGGACAGAGTAGTTGTTAATAACTGAGAACATGTTGTGACAGTATTGTTATCATAGATAAATTGTAATTGTTTACTTTGTTTTCAGCTCTTTGATCTCTTTGAACCGTTGTCATTTTGTCAACTACTTCTGCACTGTGCACCTGTTTTGTTTTTCTTGCAATTTTTAATCTTTTAACTCTCTGCGTGTTATCTCCGTTGTGTGCACTTCCTTGTCATTTACACGATGTGGTGTGTTTCGTTTCTTATTTTTGTCTTATGGATTTATTTTCAGTGCCAGGAACAATGCAAATAAAAGAACTCGTTCCCTCAGAAACTAACATTACCGTTATCTTCGACCCGCCCGTTCCAGCCAATGGCATCATATTGGAGTACCAGATCTCTTACAGCTCCAATGTAACCTTCGTCTCTCCTGAATCACTCACCATTAATGCCACGTCATCAGAGCCAGCCGTTATTAGAAGACTGACCCCCTACACAGTGTATTATGTCAAGGTCCGTGAGTTGCCCGTCATTAATTAATGAAGTTTTCACAATGAGTCAATGACATTTTTCACAACATACTTACCTCACTTGTCAATGACTTATTCCCGCTTACCATCGCAAATGTTTCATTTAGCATCACGTTAGCGACATTGATTGTCAAGGGTTTATTTTTCCGTAAGGTCTTCCAGTACAAGTCTTATGGACACTATGACTAGTGGGGAGAACATACTGTGTAATGACTGGGGGAGGGTGAATAATTCACCAAGATTCTAGAAAATAATTTCTGACACTCGCACGTGGAGCTTTATTCGATCATTAGAAAGAAAAATGTCTTATCCTACTAGTCCTTTAAATCATTGTCGTTACCTGTCATCGGGGTGGCAGAAGGTCATGCTGCAGTCGCTTGTTCACCCTCGTCTCAGGTTCGCGCCTCGACCAGTGCTGGTGCCGGCCCCTACAGCACCGTGCAGCAAGTCCGCACCCTGCAGGCCCGTCCTTTTCCTCCTTCCACCATCCGTCAGAATTACCAGAACAACACGTGCCTGGGTGTGACCTGGGTGGCTCCAGACCAAACAACGGTGGCGATCACTGGTTATACTGTAAGACACAGACTTCTATGATTTCAGTAACTTCCAGGGACAGAACACTAAATAGAGTAATCTGTGTGTTTGTGTGTGTGCGCGCGTGGGCAGGGTGATGGAGGTGGTCAGTATGTCTGCGGGAAATGATCGGGAGATTATGATATTATTATATCTGCACCACAAATATGTTCTGTCACAGCTGACCATTGTGAAAAGCAGTATCGTGGTCGTCACGGAAAATATTCCACCAAACGAGACAAAGTATCTTCGTTGTGGACTGGACCCCGGCACCGCCTACACGGTGTCCATGGTGTCCAACTCCGGCACTGGCTCAGGGGAGGCCATCGAGAGAACCTTCTACACGGAGCAGGGGATCCCGAGACAACCCTCGCCACCTCGTCTTGTCAGCATCAACACTACCTCCGCGGTGATCGAAATCGAACCGGTGACCTTAACCGAGGGACCTCTGACCGGGTACCAGATCGAAGTGGAGGAAACCCAAGTCAGTGGGCGGAAGAAACGTGTTGCTGACGTCCCTGGTTACGTCACAGCTGAACTTTCTCCCCAAAATGTAACGGAACAAAGAAGGTTCGAGATCGGAGACGGACAAAAATATGGTGGCTATGTTAATAAACCTCTACTGCCAGGACAAGGTTACCAAGTGCATTATGTTGTTCTCAGCGAACTGAACAATGTCACCAAGTACTCCGTTAGCAAGCTTCCCCAACCGTTCACGACACTAACAATCCAGTCCCCGACCACACAAGCGCAGCTCCCAGTGGCTGATAGTTCCCTCGATATTGGTGTGGTGATCGGGATCATTGTCGGTATTATCCTTTTGATCATCCTCATCATCTGTATCATCCTGATCGTCTTGTGGCGCCGAAAGCATCGAAACGGGTTTAAGCCATCGTACTTAGAGCTTGAGAAGCCCAGTAGTAAGCCAGCACCCCCAAAACAGAAGGATGAATACGACCCGGAGAAATACTGGAACCAGATCTCTTCTGTGCGTCAAAGCCGTTACATCACCTATGGGAGGGAATGTCTCCCTGACAACCAGATTCCCTTTGCGGGGATAGAGCCCAGCGTGCCGGCTTCCTCGCGGGTGACATTCTTCAAGGAGTTCAAAACCTTGCCTCACAAGAGCGACCAGGCGACGATGTTACAGGCCCAGAAGTTCCCGGATCGAAACCGCTTCCCGCACCTCCTGCCGTGCGACCAGTCGCTCGTGCCGCTGAGGCCGGACGGCCACTCGATGTGCCCCTACATCAACGCCAGCTTCGTGTCCGGCTACCAACGGTCCAACGCCTACATCGCGGCACAGAGCCCCTTCGACGACAGGACAGCCGTGGACTTCTGGCGACTCATCCAGCAGTGGGGCGTCACCACGGTTGTCATGGTTACCAACATCGTTGAGGACAACATCGTCAAGTGCACACAGTTCTGGCCGCAATCAGGAAAGGTATCTGCGTAGATCTTCTTGTGTTCTTTTTCTCCTGTGTTGTCTCCCTTAGTTTTAGCCACGGCCCTTGTTTTTCAACCTACCTTCTACACTTCTGTGAGTCAAATTCTTTTGGGGAACATTTGATCATTTATCAGTCATGATTTTCCTAAATAAGTAAGAAGGTAACAGGAAGATTTCCATCCAATATCCCAGTAGTCCTAGAACCTGCAAAACTTCAACTCCACCGTGGAGTACACCACGCCACGCAGCCTCTCCAAACATTAATTAAAATGTCTCTGTGGTATTTACTTTGTTACTGACCTGAATTCACCTTCCCCTGGCTGCACTATTGTACTGAATCGTTCTATCAATCCATTATTGGAGCTGTAACTACCTGGTTGGCATTCAGTCATCCGTGTCGTGGGCCAGATGTCACGTGGTCTGGTCATGTGTTGCAGGCTACAATCGGCGGCTTTCAGCTAGAGCTGATTGACGAGGATGTGTATTCTGACTTCACGATCCGTGTGGTCAGCGTGGACGACACGACCACCCGCACTGGCTACAAGGTTCGTCTGTATGAATTCACCTCCTGGCCGGACCATGGGGTGCCTGATGACCCCATACCGTTTCTGGACATGCGCTACAAGGTACTCGTGGCACCTCTCCTGACGAAAAACAAATGAGAAAAATAGGGTTTAGCACGTATTTTTTCTAAAGAAGTATCGTTATTTTTCATCTTGTTTTCAAATACCTGTTTACGAGCAATCACGTAGAATGGAATCAAGTAGTTCAAGCAATCTTAATGAATGGGTTTCGCTTAGGCTGGTTCGTTAATAAATGCAACATTATTTCTTAGATATCAGGTTTCAAAGGAAAAAAACTCACAAGACCAGACAAAGCTGCTGAAGTAAAAACTCATCCTCCATAGTCATTACACTCACCACCTTTTTCCCTCCCCACCTGACTTTTCAACACCATCACCATCACAGCCTCTGACATCATCCTTGAAGCTGCTCTGCTTCAACTGTCGTAATGTTCTCAGTTCTTCGGTGCAGGTTTACCGAAGTCATGCTGACGACCGAAGCCCCATCCTGGTGCATTGTGGGACAGGTGTGGCCAGGACCGGAGTGTTCATCGCAGTTGATTCCTTGATTGAGCAATATGCTGTGGAAGGTATCATAAACCCTGGACCATCTCCTAGATCATATATATATATACCCAAGCCTCGTGTCTTTGTGATGGTTGAGGGTGAGTAGTTAATGAGGAAAAATCATCCTCTCTTATCCACATGGACGAGGGTTGATTATACAGCATTTACACAGAGTAAAATTTATTATTATTATTATTATTATTATTATTATTATTATTATTATTATTATTATTATTATTATTATTATTATTATTATTATTATTATTAAACTCACATGGCATAATTTGCGCAGGTCGTATCAGCGTCTTCGCATTTGTGCGGAAAATGCGGCGGGAGCGCCCTCACATGGTGCGGACCTTCAAACAGTATGTCTTCATCTACGAGTGCATCCTGGAGTACTTCCAGGCCGGCCACACAATGGCGGATGTCACGACCCTCAAGAAGATGTACCACGACTGGACTCAGACTAACGGCAAGACAGGTTCGTAGGAGCGCGTATGGGTGGGTGGGAGGTTGGGGTGCTTGCAGCAACCGGTGGTCTCCCTTTGCTGGTTCTCTTCGTGTTAGAACCTTTCTTTGAGCATAATACTCTCTCTACTCCTCTCCCCAAGATGCTAACCTCTCACCTGTCTTTAGTTTATGTCAGTAGTCTGCTCTGTTTCTGCTTTTCTCTAAGTGTCATTGTGTTACTTATATGTCTCTACTGTGCATACTCACCATTATGTTTTGTTTATGTTGTCTGTGACTGTCAGTTATGATGTGAGTATGTAGACTCTGCTTTCAGTGTCTATGTTGTCTGTATATGTGCCCATGTGTGACTGTGCTGTCCGCACATGTGTTTGTACCCTCCATGTGTCTTTCTGTGTCAGTCTGTCACTGCTATGTGACTATGAAGGCTGTGCTATCTTTTCTGTGCCTGTCTGTGCTTTTAGGTAGTCTATAACTATGTTGTCGGTCTATGTGTGTCTATGCTGTTGGTCTGTATATGTCCATGCTGTTTGGTATTGTATGTGTGTTTATGCTGTTGGACTCTGTGTGTGTCTATGTTGTTAGTCTATGTGTCTCCTGTACCCTACAGGTCGCTCCTTCCTGTTCGACCAATTCCACCTCCTTCAGAGCCTGACGCGCGGCCCCACCCCAGCCCAGTGCGCCGCCGCCTGTCAGCCGCAGAACGTGCACAAGAACAGGTACCCGGATGTCGTGCCACCCGACGCCAGTCGTCCGGACCTCTCCACCCCGACCAAGTTGTCAGACACCGACTACATCAACGCCGTTTTCATCGACGGCTACAGGTATCATACCCCCGCTACAACACGTCCATTGACGACAAGGAATATTTGTTCATTTTCTCTTTCTCATTAAAACTATCTGCAGAGAGAAGTAACCTGTGTTTATGGGCTGACCTCCCTCACAGGTGTCGCACTAGAAATAAAAGTTACCAACAGAGCAAAGTAGTCTTATTATAATCAGTCAATAAATCATTAATTGTTTGAAGCAAGTCAAAAATAAATCCTCAGGCAAAGGAGGCGGTTCATCGTGACCCAGACGCCCCTGCACACCACCATTTTGGACTTCTGGAGGATGGTGTACGATCACCGCGTGCAGACCATCGTCATGATGGAGAACTTTGGCGACGAGGCCAACAACCAAGGCGAGTACTGGCCCTCTGACAGCATCAAGCAGTGGGAACCTTTCTTCGTGGAAACTACGGCAGCCTATCAGCAGGTAGGTGGTCTACCTACGGGGCACCAAGCAAAGAATTCCCCCTAGACAAGACCAACCCCTCTCCTGCAACTTTTGACCAATCGGAGCTACACTTAGACTACACCTCGCAAATATTATTGAAAGCTAATCCTCGTGCAAAGTTATTCTCAAAATGAGTAGGTGCTCCACTGATTCACAAATGTTGGGCTCCACCCATGTTCCAGGAGAACGTGACGATAAGGAACTTCAAGCTGATGAGCACCCTCAGACCCAAAGACAAACCTCGCTACATTCGCCAGTTCCAGTTCAACGCCTGGGCGAAAACCAACCTGATACCGGTGTCTAAGACGATGGTTCTAGACTTACTACAACTGGTGCTTGAGTACCAGAAGATGACCAACTTCCCGGATAGTCCTATAGGTAAGTCTCGTGACATGAGGGCAGGATGTTGCGCTTTGTTGCTCAAGTGCCGCCGGCATTTCTTCTTCTTTTTTTTTTTTTTTTTTTTTTTTTTTTTTGAAAGAGCATCATACAAAAAATCTTATGCAGTCCTCTACAGAAAGTAATTGTAGTAACTCATCTCATTTCCACTGTCACTGTCACTGTCACTTGTCTGGCTGCAGTCGTCCACTGCCAAGATGGCGCTACTCACTCTGGGCTGTTCGTCGCACTCTCGTTGGTGGTGGAGCGGATCGAAGAAGATCAGGAAGTTGACGTCTACCACGTTGTCAAACACGTCAAACGCCGCCGACCCCAGGTGTTGTCTGACTATGTGAGTTGTATCTCTCACTAACCCCAGGTGTTGGCTTATACATGTATCGTGAGTCGTCTTGCACCTCTTACTCCGACCCTGGAGTACTGGAGTCGGAATTGGAAAGAGGTGGAGTGAGAGAGAATGTGTGTGAGAGAGAGAGAAGCAAATAGCCTAGTGCTTAGAACAATTTGAGGAAGGAAAGACAGTGAGGGGGAGGATACTCAAACTCTCCTGACAAAAGCTGTCTCTTACACCTCACTCCCTAGCTCACGGTCACGGAACTACTTTTATCTTTACCTTTTTATATCTGTCAGCTTTAGTCAATGGCACCTGTAACTGTAACTCGCAGTTTGCTCTTTGACCCACAGGATCAGTACCGCTTCTGCTACAAGACCCTCTGGGACTACATGAACCTGCGCATGATTGGAGGGACCTTCACGGACACGCTGGGACAGACCAAGGCGGACAAGACCTACGGAGTGGCCAGCCTCAGTCTGACATCACAGCCAGACAGTCTATACTGAGGTCACTGACAGACAGTCTATACTGAGGTCACTGCTAGACAGTCTACACTGAGGTCACAACCAGTCTATAGGCGCGTTAGGAGCAGGTCGGGACATACCACGTTGACAACTTCAGTCCAGACTTCGTGTCCAGACTTCCAGACATCGGTTTCTAGCAGTTGTGGTGTTACAACAAACAGTCTATACTGAGGTCACAAACAGTCTATACTGAGGTCACAAACAGTCTATACTGATGTCACAAACAGTCTATACTGATGTCACAAACAGTCTATACTGATGTCACAGTCTATACTGATGTCCCAGCTATTCCGAGGTCTCATCACCAGCACCAAAGCCGACCATTTCTGTGATGTCCACATCTTGCCAGTTCGTGCCAAAGCCCTCGCAGGACACGAAGTTGCCTCCTGCTTTGTCTTTCTTGCAGTGTAGGAACATTCCTATTGTGTTCAGTCTTCAGGAGGTGATCAGACCCATCAAGTATTCTCTGACATTTATTCTTCATGCGCTGCTGCTGTGGCTTCATTCTCACAGCTGTTGCTGGTTTGTTCTGAATTATGAAGTGAGGAAAAGAGAACTGAAGTCATTACATAACTACTTAAAATCTCATAAACTGATTTAAAGTTTCACTCAGATGATGATGATTGATGATGATGATGATGAGGAGGAGGAGGAGGAAGAGGAGGAAAAACAATTTGATGCAAGTTATAAGTGAAACTGAGAATATTTATATCTTTGGACATTTGAATATTTCTGTGCTACTCTGCAATAGTATTTAATATATTTTTAGAACTACCTACTGTTATTAGATTTTAGTAGCAAAAGATCATTTTGGTATTAAAAAGCACTTGTATATTATCTCTAATAATCCAAAAACTAAATATCTGTGCAACAGAGAACCTTCATATCTTTGAGTCTTTATATTTATTTTTATTATTATTATTTGATGTTAAGTTAAACAAATGCCAATAAGCTACAACAGTGTCACTTTTTGCATGGAATGTAGCTTAGTAAGACTAGTGATATATCAGGTTTGAGTTACAAATTATATAACTACTACTCGTAGTTAAGTAGTAATGGCACAATTTTCTTGAAGCTGACATTCTTTTGTGAATTTAAAGTTTTTTACAATTTTATTTGTTATTTTAGTGTCGCTATAGTGACATTGTCTCCTCTTAACAACAAATAATTTTAATTTATTAATCTTTTCCAATATGGCAGAATTCAAATTAAAGTTTCAGGAATACCAAATACCAAAATCTCTTTTCTATCAATTTTTATTTCATCACTAGAACTGTGTTATTTGTTTTGAAAACATTTTACAAATCAGCAGGAATACATTTTTCCAAAGCTGTTTCCAAAGCAAAGTTAGCTCTTGACGAGTTATATTGACAAATATGTTTTAGGAACTGTTGGAGAAAACAACTATCTCGAGATCTGTAACATCATTACCTACTGTCATGTTGTGGTGTGGTTGAATTCATCACTTTCTTTTCGAGCTAAGATATTTGGGGATGTGTAACATGTCTGTACATTGAGACAAGTACAGTGGAAATGTGGATACACAAGGTGTGTCTTCTAAACTGACATGAGCCTTTCTGGCTTTTATTATAAATTATTTGCGGGAATGTGTGTGTGTGACTGGGCATGCTTTAATACAACTATATTTATATCGCAAATAAAGCTTTTTAAAAGTGTTAAAAGTCTATAATTCTCTCAAGTGTTAGTGTGTAGCCGACCTTGTACATGAGAGAGCGGAGAAAGATACACGTCCTTAGTTCTTTCTCTTACATCAATTGTTTAGTCTTTTTATTAATAATGAATATATATTGAAATCAGTGTTTTAACAGTTTGTAAAAGACAAATACCATCGTATCAAAGAATCAGATTTTAATAAACAAACATAGCAAGCAAGTAAACAAACACAATTAATATTTACAGGCTTCATCAAAGGGCAATTTGTACAGGTTTCTAATTTTACACTTTTTAGGCCTTTAACCGGCATAGATTATTAACTACATAGAAATACAGTGCACAACACTATTTTATAACATGTTTCAAATATTAGAAAACTGTTGATGGCAGATCTTTTTCCTGTAAAACCAATTTTTTATATATCTGCTTGTGCTACACATTTAACGGCATACGAGCGATTTTTTTTTTCAGCTTCTCAATTTGATGCTTTACAATATTTTAAATATTAGAAACACGTCTTGCAACTGGCATCAGATCTTATTTTTAACCGAACGGGACTGAAAAAATGCACACACCTCTCACGACCAATGTATAGATGAGCTCAAACATGGCTCAAAAAAGCGAGAAACATCAAACGAGCAGAAGTAGTCATGGAAGCAGAACAAGCAGCAAATGTTGGACCCAAAAGAATCATCCTAACATTTGATTGTTTCCACACACTCCCACCCGCTAAATAAAATCTTTCTTAACCAACGGTAGTTGTTACTGTGACATTCACCTAGAAACCAGTATTCAGGGCACAGGTGATGTATGGAGAAATATTAAGTATTCAGAAAGCCCTCCATGAGGCCGCCCAGTCTTGTAGATAGGCGGGTGCTTGGTGGCTGTTGGTAACATCGACATGGCCATGCTGAGTCTGGTCGGCTGCTGGGCAACCCCTCTCCAGTCTGCACGAGTCCGGATGTCTCGCACCTGTCCACCCTCACCTGGGCTTCGTCTTCTCGCGCGCCGTGAGGCCAGGGGCTTGCTGCTGTTGCAGCTCCGGTCACACTGGCTGGAAATGGGCTGTTGGTGGGGAGACAGAAGCAACAGCACCGGGGCCTTAATTTGTCTTCACAAAGTCACAGAATTACACTTAAAAGTCTAGTGGGTCAGTTCTGTTTCTAGGTCGAGATCAGCGTGTATATATATATACAGATCTCTGAAGCGAAATACTATTTCCCCAATAAATAAATAAACTGTACATAACTTCTTAAGATCATTCTCAGCAATTTTTTATATATGTCTGCGTGTGTGTTTGTCATGGTTACTGATGTAGCATCAAAGGTAATGCCTCTCCAGGTGCCAGACTCACCTGTGAAGCCGACACCTTGGTGCACACATAAGCGTTGCACTTGACGATCATGTTAGTTGACCCCACGAAGGAGAAAGGCTGGAAGCGCAATCCTAACATGAAGTCGCTGATGGTGTGGACAGACAGGGTGGATTCCACTGGACACCTGGTGACAGACACCCACTCTTACTCCAGGCACTCAACTAGCCTCACCTTGGACTCTATCCTGACCAAAATAATCTAACGAGGAATCTCAAAAGGTCAAAGGTGAAACTTTTGAGAGCATGGCATGAATTTTACCCAAAAGGTAAAACCAGATCCACCCCCATCCAAAATACCATAGTAGCCCAGTGGGGAAGCGGGTGAGCAAAACTGAATCGGGTCAAAGACTACTAACGGGTGACTATGAACAGAATGCACCCACTTGTTTCGGAGCAGCACCTGGACGGGCAGGGAGGAAACTGGGGGATCGGGTGCAGCCACGCAGTCCGGCACGACGAGCTGTAGACGTGGGTCCTGGGTCTTTAAGGTCAGCCCCACGTTGACCCAGGAGCCTGATGGAACGATGTTCAAGCCCTGCGCATGCGTGGGTCATCATGACGTCATCATTTCCAACATGAAAACTTCCGACTGCATTTTTTTAAGGATATTTTTACGTTCACACTTGTAAACATCAACAAACATGGGCGACGTCAACATAAAGTAAACATCGATAGAAAGTTTTGTGTCATATAACAAATAACATTTATCACGAATAAACGTTCTCAACATGCGCGTTCGGATGCCAGAGTTCTAACCACTCGGCTCTCCACTTCCGGTATAGGGTTGGCTCCCTTGCCGCGTGATAAAGCCTTAGTTGCTGGCTGTAAAACCCCAATCTCTCCCTCCACTTCCGGCTACAGATGTGTATTGTTGTCTACCTGGAAAGTGACAGGTGTGGAGAAAGTGTCATCTGTGAACAGCTGCATGATGATGGGTAGAGTGGTGTTGGCCACGGCGCGGACCTCCTGGCTGGTGGGCGACAGGATGCTTTTGTCCTTGCTTTCGCCGCGCGGCATCTCGCAGCTGGCAGTGACGACGAACTGCAGGTCACGTGACATGAAGCCGCTGGGCTCCTCGCGGCTGCTGGGCTCCACTACCACGAGGGTAGAGTAGGTCAGGTGTGTCTCGTTTTGCTGTGAGATGCAAAGTAGAATGAAGCAGAGTTCACAGAGTTCAATATTATTAATTATTTTGTCGTTTTTGTTACGAGAGGCAGGGTAGGTGTGTTCATAAGCCACCAGAGCAAGAAACCAGGCACTGACCAAAATAACTGCACAGTTGATGAAGTTCAAGAAGATGAGAATGTGCGTGGAGTTGCTCCTAAAGCCTGGCACACACCGACCACCGTTCTGGAAGGAGCGCTCGACCGTCAGGTGGCGCTCGGTCATGTTGGGGTCCACGTCTCGCGCCAACGCCACGATGATCTCCGTCTCGCTGCATTCCACCGAGGCTTCGGGAGCTGCAAAGCCACCTCACTTTTTAAACTAGTTTTTTTTCTGTTACCTTTCTATAAGACGAAAAAAAAAGGATTTTCCTCTCTTGATAATCTTAACAAAGTATCATTGTAACTTCGTTGATAGAGGAGGACGACGACGATATTTAGAGCAGGTACTCGAAACTGAGGATTGATGTGATTGTGACCTGGTTTTGTAAAATTTGCCCTACTTTTCAGCACACAGGATATTTTTAACATATTTTGAAGGTTACCACATAAACAAAAATGATATTTGTTCTTTTTACGCACTTGTATTTAACTCCCTTTGAAGTTGTTCATGTGACCAAAGTGCTTACCTGGGATTTTTGTGGGAGGAGCAGTCCGTTTGCAGGAGACAGACGCCAGCTCGGAGGGGCCACAGTCGTGGGTGAACTCTGGCCTGTGATTACACTTCAGGAAGGACGACTCGTTGCCGAAGCACTTGACATCGTCGAGAACGATCGGCATGACAGGCAGCTTCATGGAGGAGCTCAGCCAGCCGGGCTCCGCCTCCTGGGGACTGAGAGAGACAGAGGGTAGAAGTGACGTATACACACTTCTCATACTCTAGTGACGAGGCTAAATAATTCTCCTTTCCAGCACCTTGCAGTGACGTAACGAAGACATTCAGTGCTACTGGTTTCACCTATCGTCATGTAAATATTGACAAACACACATATTCAACACTATTTGTCCCTTTAATTAAAAAGAAAACCAAAAAATCCTTAACCTCTGACCCTGACACTAAGTCGTGAAGAGCCGTGACAGGATGTCCACGTGACATGTGTCTCACCTGAAGCACAGGTCTCTGCACACCATCTGAGCTGCTAGCAGGTCCCAGTTGTCGTCACAGACCAGTCCCCAGGTGCCGTTACTGGCAAGGACTTGCACCCACCCGGCCCAGTTCTCACCTTCCTTCCCCAGCAGGCGAATCTTTAATGGCGGGTCCTTGGAGGAAGGATTGGCTGACGAGGCAAAAGTCAAAATGAGGCGAGGACGTATGTTCTTCACATACTTGCATGATTTAATTTTCTCTAAAATAAATATCTACGTCTAAACCACCAAATGTCTATATAAGTTAACTTTATTTTTATAGACTCGTGACAAAATAATATTCATATCACAGAAGTGACATCAACTCCCTAACCTGAACCTGAGAGAGAGCTATAAAAACAACTTTGTTATTGTTCTTGTTGTTGTTGTTTCTTACTGCATCTGCTCGAGAGCGGAAGTGACGGGGAAAGGGGTACTTTAGACTTCATCGGGGATCCTAACCCTCCTCTCCCTCCTCCCACCGGGGAGGAGTCAGGGCCGGTGCTGCACTTGACCCCCGCGTCCTCGTGGTGGCCGCAGTTGGAAACCATGTACCCGATAGGACATTGGTTCAAAGTCGCCTCGTCCCCCATGCACCCGACATCTGTCAGCAGCACTGGGCCGTCACCCTGTCCGAAGTAGGCGTTGGACACTGCAGTCCCCCCTCTGCATCCTCGGGACATTCAACGGCAGAATTTTTCTTGTAAATATATGGATATACATAATATATAAATATCTATATAAATGTATATATAGATCGATATAACCACTCATTTGTAATTACTCATTTGTAATTAATGTGTAATTAGGGGGATCGCGAGAGGAGTGTTGCTCACCCATAATGCAGCATCCTGCAGATGACCGTAGCATCGTTGTTGTCCCAGTTGTCATCACAAACTGTACCCCAGGTGCCATGCCATAAAACCTCCACCCGACCTTCTCGTGGATGCACCCCATCAGCTAGTCTTACTTGGATTGGGTGAATCGGGGTGTTGCCTAAAAGAAAATTCCACATGATCATCATTGTTATCATCATCGTCGTCGTCATTACTGATTTTATTGTTCTTGTTTTTTGTCTGAACATGCTGCGTGCATCTTAGCGACATACTCATTTCCACCCGGAATTGGTTGACACCTTTACATCCCCAGTCAAACCAGCAAATATTTTGCCAAGGGTGAGGCAGGCCTACCTACCGTTCGCGAGGGTTCCTCCTGACTGCAGCAGCAGCGCACCCAGTGCCAGAAGACTGCGGAGAACGGCGCAGAAGAGGATGCGAACCGAGACCTGCCGAAGTCGACGTGGCAGCATGTTCACGTGGGTCACTGGCACCGCCACCTACCGGTCTCCTGCACTCCCAGCAAGGGCAGGCGATGTTTTCACATCCGGTCTCACAACGGTTTATCTGATCAAACGTTGCGACACGTGCAGTGAAATCCTGTTCAGTTGGGTCATCAAGTGCACTCAGGACAGATTCTCACGTGCTGCTTACATCAGAGCTTCGTCGGGTGGCCCACAGACGATTTCGCAAGTTCCTGGCCCAACCCGTTTTCTTCTTAAGATTAGATATTTTCTTTTTCCTCACGGACGACGAAATGGATGAAGAATGTGGTTTATCTAAAACTGACTTGTTTACAAACAAATGTTTGAAGCAGAAACTTCAAAATGGCGAACTTCAACAACGAGGCTGTGTGGGAGGATCGTCATACAAACACTCCCGGAAGAATAATGAAGCAGACGTTAAGAACAAGATGCTTCCTGTATCTCGTCATCGATCGACCGACAACAGATGACGACGTGCACAAGATAAAAACTCATTGAGTCACGTGAGCGATGGCGTCACGTGCTTGGAGACTGCGTTCACTCAAAATTTCCCAATCAAGATCGTCTGGAAGCTGCAAACTCTGACGAATCTGTCGATTGCTACAATGTTGTTGTTTTTTTTCAAATTTACCTTTGTATAACAATGTACCCAGTTTTCCCAGGAATAGCTGTGATGTAAAGAGTGCAAAAAGTTTACAACAATGCAGCTCGCTAGGTAGACATCTTGTGTCGAGCTCGCATTAATTACGAGATAATTAGTTGATTGTTTCCACACTGTGATCTTAATTCTTCAACCAAATCAGCCACAGAAGTTTGTTTGATTTTCAGATGTTGAAATGTCAGGAACTCGGCCCGTGACCCTTCTACTTTCTTTTAATCACAATGGTGACAGCAAATAGTTTTGTGGTAATTAAGGGTATTCGCTATTTTTCTAGATTAAATTAATTACTTATAATACAGCTGTCTGTGATTGTTGCTTTGTAGTGATATATGATATATGAACAAGGAAACTGTTGAGGTAGCTGTAGGCATGTTTCTTGCTTTTACATGATAGGTTGTAGTAGTAATCTCAGGTCTCTGTCACGTGCACCAGACACCCGGTATAAGTTGTCACGTGACTCTTTGCTTTGGATTGTAAATACCGAGTCTATTCAGGTGACACTCTGTGTGTGTGATAATTATTGAGTCCTTCTTACCTGTTCTTGTAATGTCCGTGAAATCAAAGCCATGTCTGACACTTACCTGTCAAGGGAAACTTACATATTGACATCACATGGAACAACGGGATGAGAAAAAAAGAAAGAAAGAAAGAAAGAAAGAAAGAAACAAAAAAGAAAGAAAGAAAGAAAGAAAACAAAACAAAACAAAAGAAAAAAAGAAAGAAAGAACAAAAGAAAGAAATAAAGAAAGAAAGAAAGGAAGAAAGAAAAGCTACTACATGTATTGGTGAGATTATCAGCGTAAAAACGCTGCAGTTCGTGATACTCGCAAGCATTTACTCTGAAGGGTACATACCTAGAGTGCTAAACAACGGCGGGTAGCTGTTGTGAGGGAGGGCTAACTACAGGTGCATTTAGAGGACAACATTGCGGGGCTCCTGAGGTCACGGGTACGAGACTATAACATTTACAAGCCTACGAAATGTAGAACGAAGTGTAGAAAGCAAGAAACGAGGGCTGATGAAGCATCAATAAATTCTCACAAGCACTGAGATCATTGCTACAATAAAATATTTACTCATGAGTATCACGTGACATGCCGAGGGCGTTTCGTAACGGCGGACTGATATTAAGGGAATGGGGAACATGGGTGCACTTGGACCGGTGCGAGGGTGTGTAAGGGTACCAGACTGCAGGACTTGCGAACTAAGGGTACGAGCGGTCCAGAAGATATATTAGGGAGTTGCCACCCTAAATATGTCAGTCCACACTTTGTTATTCTCTCTGGAGATATAGGTTAGGGGGGTAGTATCAGGGTGTGTGCAAGGACCCCCCCTTCCCTCCGACACGCACGCACAAAAGGTAAGAATGCAGTGGCAGTGGATATCGGCTTTCATCCCCTTCCTGTGACCATCACTGTTTACCACCCCTTTCATGAATGATGCCACACTACCCTACCAGGGGACGTGAAGTGGCTGAGCGGGTGGAACAATACCCGACTATAGAGGGGCCTCCTCGACAGGAGGAGTGTCTGTGCTTTGCAGTGTCTTTGCTGTCGTCTTGCCGACAACACACATGATACCCAGGGTAGGCACTGACCCGGAGAGCATTGCAGACAAAAGTAGAAGCATGCTGTCGATCACGTATGCAGGTTGTGTGTAGTACAAAACTAAAATATTTGCTCCAATTCCACGCATGCATGCAGGAACACACACACGTACGCATATACTAATATTCACATGCACTGACAAACACTAATAAAAGCGAGCGCATGTTCTCACTCAAGGGATATCTCTTCATCAGACCCACCACCTTGTCCGCCACGCTCCAAATACCACATTATCCACACACACACACACATACGAACGCACGCGCTCGCACTTCCACGCACGGTTTGTTTTCGTGGTCGCACATGCATATTAATTGTCGTTCTCTCCTTCATCTCTCTCTCTCTCAAACACACGCACATATACACACCCAATAAAAACGACGCATGCACACACACTCGCACAAGCATGCGCACGCACAAACTCATACAGAGTCGCCAACATACAAACATGCTTTCACGAACGAGAATATGCGTGCACGCATGCACACACTCGCTCCTCTCACACTTTCTCCCTCCCTCTCTCTCTCTCACACACACAGCGCATGATGCAATTCTTCATAGCCAGGTTATTCTTTCACCTGTGCGACTCATCCACGTACACACGCACACACACGCACACACATACATACACGCACACACACACACGCACAGCTCTGGCGTGAGTGTCAACACGTAGCCTTATAGCCACGCATGCCACAGTCGCTATGTTCTGGCGGAGGAGTGCGAGAGGCGCCATAGGCCCCAGTTTTTAAACTTTTCTACACGAGTACCACCATCGAAAATTCGAATTGACCGAGTACCACCTGGCAACCCTACCCTCTACAAATAATTATATTCACTAGTCTAGGACTTAATCTTAGGTTCGCCGGTATTTAGTCTATGATTTAGTTAGTAGTTACCTTTTAATATGATAATCTCCATACATTTGTCACAGGAAAAATGATTCAAAACGAAAGAACTTCATGGAGTAAAATATTTAAACGAATTCTTTTATTTAGGTGCATTGTGCTTGGGTACCACCCGTCACACCTAGTACCAGTAGTGATACGAGTACCCCTGTTTGAAAACCTGTGGTTTTGTCGACTCATACGTGAATGTGTTGTACATAGTTACAGTTCATTCACAACTGTCTAAACAGTCCTGCAACATGTAGAGTACTGTAGAGATACGACATCTTAGAGGAAAACATGTGAGTGTGGTGCGATGTAAAGTAATGGCGAGGGCGGGTATTGGCGCGCGTGTGGTGGGACAAAGGGGTGGGATGGATTTTGGTCTGTGTGTGAGAGAGATAAAAGAGAGATTGAACGGTTCGACAAACTGAAAAATAAGACCTTGAAGTGAACTGAATAAGGACTAATCCTTGAGCCAAGGGCGTTGATTGTAAGCTATGAGGAAAGTAAAATTATTTGTCAATACCCCAACAATTTAATTCATGCCACCCGCCCTCTTGTGCAGATGCAGTCGTGAGATATTTAGAATCTCTGAAAGTACACACATATTTAAACACTAGCTGAGGTGTGTGGAGCATGTAACCACTCACACTGACCCAAATACTTTCTAACTAATCTTTCAACTATAGGGTCACCACATGCAACGATTCACAGGTGGTCAGATACTCTCGCCTGACAAACAAAATGTATCAGCAGGTGATGTGATCGTTCGATCCTTCAAACTCTCAAGGAAGGGGCAGTCTAGACATCAAGACATGGGGACATTGAGACCTTTGCGATTACTAATCCTGCGCCCTCGTCAACTCTTGCGACATTCGACTTCATCGCCCTCTCCACCCTGCCACCAACACTCCGCACGTGACTGTTACGTCGCATGTGACGATGACAACGGCGATAACTACACTGCAGGGCACAATGACTCAGGGCAAGAGGGACACTGGATAATAAAGGGAGACATCAGCTATTATTACTACGGTTATATGTCTGTAGTTGTAACAACTCTTGCCAGTCTGGGCCAGTCGAGAACTAGCGAGGGTCTGTCCTGGCCACCCGGTGACGAGAAAGTCTCTGAGGGTCAATGGATCAAATCCCTTTCAACGTGTTTTTTTACTCTCACCTTTATTGCCTGTTTTGTATAACTTTTATTGTCCATTTCTATGTACTTTATTCAATATTCAATCCAGCCGTAATCCTATACAGTCGACATTGTCGTTGAGAAATGATAACGGAACTTTAACAGACTTTTATGTTCAGTCCTCTCGTGCTTATCAATGATAATAATAAGAATAAGCGTGTGATTATCGCACGGTCAGGCTCATGAGAGAGTATAATGTCAGTGCTTGGGACAAATACAATACATATCACATTTCTTTGAGTTCCTGCCAAGTCAGGGTGGCGAACTGTTATTCACCCGCCGGTCTTTCTTTTCTGTCTGTGGTTTGAGAGAGTGAGGAATACAGAGAGGTGCGGGTACACATATCACACATTGAAACACAGACGATAATATCTCAACAAACATATCCATATAAATGTGAGTTGAAAGCTGTGTGTTGAACGAATTTAAATGTCATTCTTAACCAGACAAAGCTTTGAAGTGTCAAATCTCCTAAACACGGCAAAATAAACAATATTGGTAAACAAGTTTGGACACATGTTGATCAAAGCTCTCCTGTCCCGAAGTCTTCACCCGGCAAATAATAATGATAATGATAATAAAGCTTTAAATGATTGGTTTCCTGTGATCCTCAAACATTTTCTCGGTTAGAAAAGCTGAAGGGCGAACCGTGACTCAGCAGATCCGGCAGAAGACTGTCTTGACAACTATAACTATCAACACTACCCCGGGTGGTAGTGCGCACCAATACCACCTTCTCTCTCTCTCTCTTGGTTCTGTCTACTCTAAGTGTTAGAATTGTTAATGTCTAATTATAAGTCCCTGTTACTTTACTTGAGTATCTCTGACCACTAGTTCTCAATCCTCTGATTGTCTTGGATTAAAAATGACTGGGGTGGGCCAGCAGTTGAGGCTCCATTCAACCGATTTCCTACTGGGTAGACTTTCAAATTTAATAACGTGACTTTATATAATTTTAATAATTTTAACCCATGCAAATAAATAAACAAATAAACAAACCCTGCTAAAATACCCAGTAGCACACGGTTCATTAAGGACAGTTCACTAACGGCACACAGCTCCACGCCCCACCCTCTGCTGTTCAACCTGCTCAGCTCCGCTTTCTGTTTTACTGCCTTGTACCCGATACAACTGTTTAAGTACCTCATTCGTGTAGCTCGACATGTCTGCGGGTGTTCAACACTTCTGCAATGGCATCTCGATACCTGACATATCATACCTGCCCTGAATGAACAGTCACAATGGAACAAGAAAATACCTGAGCCACCTCCACAGCTGCAAGAATAAAATTTATTTTATGGTCTCGTCACTCTTTCATTCGATAAATCCTTTATTGTTGACGACTCATCATCCACCAAAATGAAAAGACAAAAACGAAAACAAGCTGAAAGAAACCCCCACAATTTTCGAAACAATATAGGGTGACTTGAGCAATGTAAACCTCATTACAACTCATTTACATACTCGTTACACCCAGCACATTGCCTTCAGCTCCACCCGTCCTCTTTACTCATTTTGTCACATTCATTGTTTCATCTCCATTTTTTGTTCACTTTTTCTTCTGTCTTGTGTGCTATCTTCTAAGATTTGTCACTACTCAAATCACGGACATGTATGGATGGATTGCTGTCTGTATGCCGAGACCAACGCTTAGCCCAGTGGTTCTCAACCTGTGGGGCGCGACCCCCTGGGGGGTCGCGACGTGCCTACAAGGGGGTCGCGAAGGTGGTCCTTTTTTAAAAGCTTCTTATACCGGTATTAGTGAAATTAGTTTACATTGTGCAACCGAGTGGTGAGGGCGATCAAACTCCAAATATCTTCTCCCTATTCAAGTACAATGTCTAGGCAATGCAGTGACTTCTCACTTCCAAAACTCAAACCACAATCCCCCTCTCAACAATTAAGCCTCCAATCTCCCTCCTCTCGCCTTTTGCCCTCTCTCTTCCCCAATCTCTCATCGCTGACTCCCCTCTCCCTCTCCAGTCACACCTCTTTTTTTAAAAACATCTGAAAGGCACGGATTCAGCAAACGTCCATCATTCACACCCTTTCGCCTTCGCACATGCTCAGTCCTAGTACTCTAGTTCCCTGACAGAAGGCCATGACCAGACAGTGCGGGGTGGGGCTTAAGAACGACCGATGGCTGCTGCTAATGGCATATTTATCGGACATATTTGAGAAGCTGAACGTTGTGAATACTTCTCTGCAAGGGAAGGACACCACCATATTACAAACAACTAACAAGATGAATGCTTTCGTCCGAAAAATTTCGTTGTGGACGCAAAAGATACGCCAAGAAAATATTTTTGATATGTTTCCGTGCTTGTGTAAGTGCAAGGCTGACGTTAACTTGAATCTTGATCAGGTGAAGAATGTAATTATTGCCCATCTAAACGGACTGCAAGAAAGGTTTCAGCATTATTTCGCTGAAATTGATGTGACTAAATACGATTGGATTCGTAATCCATTTCTGGCTGATCCTAGCACAAGCGGGTTGTCCACGGAAGAAGAAGAGCAGCTCATCGACCTTTCGAGTGACCAATCCCTGAAAATGGTCTTCCAAACAACACCAGTGACAACATTCTGGATTAGCGTCAACGGTGAATATCCTCTCCTTTCTGAGAAAGCAATGAAAGTTCTGCCATTTTCAACTTCGTATATGTGTGAGCAAGGATTTTCAGCACTGGCAGCACTGAAGTCGAAATACAGAAATCGTGTGGATGCAGAGGCTGAGCTGCAAATAGCAGTGGGTACGAACATCGCACACAGGTTCGCTTCTCTATGCAACAGCAAGCAGGCTCAACCTTCTCATTAATCAAAGTGACTGTCGAATGAAATAATATTTATTAGCACCGCAGAATTTGCTTTAGTAAAATTTCATTAACAGTTATACTTCTTGCAGATACGAACTTTGTTCTTCCGTTGTTGATTTCCTCGACGCGGCGTTCGAGGTTAGCTAAGGCTCCCCCCCCCCCTCTTCCACCAACCTAGCTGGCTAAGGGGGTCGCGGACGTACCGGTGTTCGTCAGGGGGGTCGTCACAAGTAAAAGGTTGAGAACCGCTGGCTTAGCCTCTTGCGAAGTTCTCAGCTGTTAGTCTCGGCGAGCCTCAACAATGAATGTGACTAAACCGGAAGCTTTGTACACATCTGTTTCATTTTAGTAGTTAACTGGGAAAAATCGTCTGCCAGCGATGCAGTAATATAAGTTCGTGTCTGAAAGTTCTGGTCGTGCAGGTGTGCGGGATCGAAGCCAGGCACGTGGCTCGGCTTGCGTCATTGACAGCCATCGTCACCCCTAGGTGGCGCACCATACCTGTTAGCGTGTGTCACGAGAGTGGCGACATCACATGCCACTTTCTTATCACAGCTGACCTCATGACCTTTGTCCTTCCACAAACCACAGTCCCTTGCGTAACAAGGACCTCGGCAAGGCAACACGTGATAGGAAGACAACAACTGCAGCGTGGTGAGGGAAACTGCATGTTTGTTAAAAAAAAAACTTTTTTATGTTGCGCCATATTCATCCTTTTGAAAAGATGGGATTTTATTCAATTTTTTATGAATTCTTTTCTAATAAAAAGTCAAAAGAAAAGGAAAGAAAATAAAAACTGAAGCAATAAAACACCATTTTCGAGAAAATATTGCTTCACGAGCAATGTAAATACCTGTATTCCTGCATTTGCTTATTTTCTGTTAGTTTAGCTTTCGTGGAAATGAAAGTGCAGTGTAAGGAGACCTTTACCAAGCAAAGGACTGTGAGATCCAATGTAGAATTCCAAGAAAGAATTTCAATACTGAGGGTGCGGTATGCACGCGACGACGGAAGGAACGATAATGGAAATATTACAGCAGGTAGCTTGGTGAGCAACTTTCGAATTTTTTTTTTTTATGTAAATTTTAGGAGCATTTTGCCGAGACGCGTGAGAGTTATTTACTCTCTGTTTCCTGTTGTATATTTATTCTGCCAACTTTCTCGAATCTGTTGAGGCCTGAAGAGAGTGGGGTGGGACAGGTGGGTCTGGTATACCTGGCGCTGTGAAAGGAGCCTGGCTGTGGTCAGCGGATCTTTTCCTTGTTTTGTTTTTTTTTGTTTTGTTTTGATTTTGTTGTTGTTGTTTTGTTTGTTTGTTTTTGTTTGGGTTTTTTGTTTTTTGTTTTTATTTGTTTTTTGTTTTTTTTTCTGGTTGAGTTGTTTTGGTTTTTTTTGTTTTGTTTGTTTGTTTTAAACGAAAAGTTGACGGAACATTCCTCACTCTGGGATTTTTTTTCTATGATGTACTACAAGTTTGATCCTTTACCGTCATTTTTCCTCATTTACGAACCACTCACCTGTGTGTTAAACTCTGTGTTCAGGTAGTGATGTAGACCCTCGTGAACTTTGTCCTCATGTCTACAGTCTATATTATCTTACTGAATGAACTGTAGACATTGACAATCGAATTGTCAGCATACTATTATATAAGAGGAAAATAATTTACGATTTCTTTCAAAACGTGATTCGACGAATGTTGCTGGTTACGAACTGAACAGCACGTCCCAACAGTGCAGCCGACGTGACCTCTGACACGCGCGCGCGAAGTCGTGTGACGTCACACGCGTCCTTGGGTACGGCGAGAACAAACCTGTGGTGCGCGCGCAGACATGATGAGACTTGGCGGACTCATCGAAACCTCAGGCAACGCGCAGGCCGCTCCAGTTGGGTGTCGTCTGCTCGCCGGCGACGAGAAAGCGCTGCACTGTTGTGACTCGAACTTTCAATCATCTTTTTGCCCCACGCGGCCTTCCTGACCGCTGCGGAGACACACGCACGCGCACAGCGGCTCGTGTAATTTAGAATCCAACATGGCCACTGAGTGGAGCAGACGATGTCTTCTCATCTTGTTGTTGGTGTTGCTTGTCGTTGTCGTGTCTGCGTCTGTGACGGAGAAGATTCTGCAGATCCCGCTGTTTGAAGTGGGTGAACTGTGGGTCAACGCTGCCTCGACCTTTTGTGCCGGGGTGGTGAGACGAGTGACCACAGTGCCTGACTTTACCCACTGGACCACTTACCTCGGGCTGTCGCTGGCTGCTGCCATTGTTTATTGTGGATACGTCGTTCTCTTGAAGCCCCTCAACCGCGTGCGGAAGCTGGGAGACATGGGCTACATCGCCGAGGGCAGCTTGTCGGTTCGAGAAACAGCCAACTACGTACAGAAGAGGAGGAAGGTGGGCAGTGTACCCCCGGTCTACCCCAACGGATGGTTCGGAATCATGGAGTCGTTTCACTTGAAGAAGGGGGAGTCTAAACCTGTCAGCATCTTGGGTGAGTACTCCAATGGAGACGATGGTTGCTAGCTGATATTTTTTTAAACTTGAAATCCCGATCATTTACAATAAAGTGGGTTAACGAGCGCGCGCGCACGCACACATACACATGGCATACACATACACAATCTTCTCACCACAACTGCTTACCACTCGTCCTGTGTACTGAGGATATGTTTTGTTGAGTATACGGAATCTTGGCCGGCGGTCACGCGCGAATTGAGAGATATCCGTGTGTTTTCCCCATCCCCGCTATTTTTAGGAAAGGACGGTCAAGAGGTTGAACCAGTGACGCACGCGACTTGTCGAACTAACATTCTTTCCTGCCTGTTGTCACTGCATGTGCGATCGTTTGTCTGTCCGACATTAAAATAAAACTACAGCCCGACAACCTTTTTGACCTAAATGTTGTTGCATTCCCGAACCTTCGCTTCGCACCCAGCCATGAATAGCGGGTCCTGGGAGCGCGGTAAGGTGAAGGTAGTTCTACCCCTATGAGGGCAGGTGTTCATTGCCTTTGATGTGGGTACACGCGCAGACCGTGAATGGTATCCTCCCAACGTGGGTCGCGTGGTGGGTACCTTCAGTTGTGTCTTCGTTTCTTCAACAAGTCTGAGGACACTGCCCTCGCGCCAGTCAGTGAAGCTCGGAAAGTGCTGACTCCTCATCAGCTCGCGCGCTCGTAGTCTTAGGGTATGCACTCGTATTATCATCACTATTGTATTGTACTGATTGGGCTGAAAGATTAAATACATATAAAGAGATATTGCTGTTTGTAAAATCTTTTCCTCCATGGGCAAATCGAATTTTGACAATGTAAATTTTGTTTATGTGGTTGTAATAGCGATGCCTATCATCGTAGCCAAGGATTGCACAATATGTCCGCTTAGGAGCAGGGTACAGAATGAGGCTACACGGGCGGCAGTTTCTTTTGTCATCGGTAGCAATCAACATGTACATTGGGACCTCGGCACTTGGCCAGTTCGAGTGCCAAAAGCTTTTTCTATAAGAAGTGTCATAGAAAAATACCACGTGATCTTTGCAGTACTGTTAATGTAAAACTAGAAACTTAAAATTTTTTAAATATTACCTCTGTGTATGTCTGTGCGTGTAAAAAAGAAAACCACGAGATCATAAAGACAGCACCAGGACAGGTACTTGAAATGTTTTCCATTTGTCTACCCCGAAGAATAAGGGGTGAGCGCGAGGTCTTGGCACGATGGTCGAGCGTGGAGCGAGTGCCACAATTCTCTCGAGGACTGAAATGTTCGAGCAGGGAGCAGTTCGAGTGCCGACATGTAAGGTGTTTAAAACAAAAATCATGAACATAATAACCAGGAGTAACAGCCGGAACTATCTAAGGCTCGGGGTCAGTAGGAAGTAAAGGTTAGATTGGTTAAATGTCACCTGCATGCTTCAGCTCTGTCTGGTCCCTAATCATTTCTTCCTCGGAATCGTAGATAACCCTGACTTATCTGGACAGTTGTCTCTTGTTTTCACGCACGGATACAAGCAGAATACAATGGTGAACAATGGGAGGTCAGCAGGGAGCTTGTTGCAGTGTAGCCAACACACGCACGCATGAAGACCCACGTGCAGACACACAGACTGTGGTTCACACACACACACGCACACAGAGAGAGACTCCAGTGTGTGGTTATAAACACGACCGGCCTTGACAGCAGCAATGGTGTGGGCGCCAGTGGCAGGCTGCCTGGATGGCCGCCACTGCACAACAGACTCGTGAGGGGGCGATCAATCCCTCGCGCTGACCTGGCAGCCATGTTTTTAAAGATTGCTGAAGTACATGTGCGTGTTTATCACACCCGACCCTGTTCCTTTTTGTGCCGACGTGTACATTTTGTGGAAATTAGGTCACGTGATGTATGGAACATTTTAATGTTTCTCATCTCCTTCCTCTAACTCCTGTCTCGTGTGTTTCAAGTCATTTGGTATCTCTCACTTGCTGACATACAGTCACCTGTTGATGCAATAAAATCATCCAGCCACCCAATAAAATCATCCAGTCATCCAATAAAATCATCCAGTCATCCAATAAAATCATCCAGTCATCCAATAAAATCATCCTTAACTTCACAGTTCATAAGTACCGAGAGTGACCAGACCTCCCGACCACGTGTTCCTCCTGCTCATAGAATGTCCCGGGTGGAGGTTACCCAATGTCCAGCTTTCATCTAAAATGTCGATCAATGTCCCCTTGTATTTGAAAATCTGATGGCCGTACATTGATTCACATTCTTCTTTGTTTCGGCTTTTGCCCATGGTTTGATTAATAATTTCAAATTTCTCTCCTACTTACTGCCTTTCAGAGGAGATTACCCCCATCACCACACCCACCACCCCGATTTTCGTTTTTCTCGGCGACGAACCATGATCGGCACGCGCCCCACTCTCACTCAGAAAAAGTCTGGTCACGTTGGTGAAACGGGTCAGAGTTCATCATCCTCTGCCCTACGTTCTCCGTTCTGACTGAATGAATTCTGTTCCTGTTCATTGAAGGCAGCGGCTGGCCGTGAATGTACTCCAGCGACTGCGTGAGGTCGAGGTCGTAAGGAAGGTCGCATCTGTCGCGACTTTGACCTTTGGGTAGGGTACTAACCTGTTTCTGTGTTCGTCCTTCGCTCTATCCGCGTGGGTGTTTGTGTGGACAAACGCTGGAGCGCATGTACACGTGTTAACACCCGTTATATGATTGCATGTGGTTTCGTTGGTCTGTACACGCACACAAACTATTGACAACAACACTGTGCTTGCATTCACTCGTTCCCTCAAACCTGCGAGTAGGAAGAATATCCGAAATGACATCAGGTTGTTGAGATATTTACTTGGCGACAAGCAGTGGGTTAAACTGACCCGCCGAGTGCGCCAACAACCGCATCACGTGACCCCACAACACGGCGACATCGTCAGCATCGGTACTACTTATGGCAATGTCAGGTTTTGATAATAAATGTAAAGCGCTCCGAGCACATCATTGGGAAAAGCATATTTTAATCTTCATTATTTTTATTACATGAATAAATTATTCTATTTATTTATTTCACCGGCGTAGCTTTGTGATCCTCCTGCAGGCTGCGGTTCGCTTTTTCCTCCCATAATCTTCTCGCCTCCTCACCTGGTGGTCCGTCCGCGCAACAGTTGAGTTCAGTAGGTGGGCATTGCCTATCTTGGGTTTGGTCTTTTCTTGGCTGTTCTCTTCTTTCTCTCCACTGCAACAGTGCTCTGTGTGTGGCATCTGTTAGCGGGGATAGTCGACTCCTTTGATGTGAATAAGCTTTAGTTGCTAAGTGGACAGTTAACGATTTCCCTCTTGCTAACTCTTCCTTCTGACTGTGTGTACGAGTGTGTGTACTGGCTGACCTCACGGTCCCTGTGACTTTGTGTCCCTTTTGTTCAGATTTTAGTAACAACAGTCTCTCGACAGTATCTGGAGGGTGTGTTGGTGTGGGGGGAGACATGTTTAGACATGTTGTTGCCCTCGTGCCTACATGCACAGATCGTTTAGTCTGTTAGGTCTGTTCTTTCAACTGCTTATTGTTCAGTTCCGGATTCGCTCAATCTTAAGAGGTCTGTTATCTGTTCTCAAGATAAACTTGTAGAAAACAATTACCTATAATTTACAGTTTCAGTTCAGTGGTGGGGAGGCGGTACACGGTTGGATTTCAACTGAAACTGAGAGCAAATAAATTGAATAAAAGCACTTAAACCAGTAGGAAGCGCTGAGCACAGACAGCACGCGCTAAAATGAACGAGTTTATAAGTTCCTCGTGCCATTGTCGAGGCTGGGATTCGTCTCCAGTTCACAATTTGTTGGCAATGAACATTTATACGAGTGTTGTGTTGCTGCTTGTCTACCTATGATCTTTTATACTTTTGTGTGTTTGTCCTTTCGTGAGTAGGCTGTAAACCCGACTCCCATGATCAACATTTTGAAATTTTTTAATCATACTTGCGAGAAGTGTTCTTTAAGGACGAAAAAGAGTGTTGGAAATCTCCTCCTTGGTTTTACTGTGATATATTTGACAACACCTTGTTTGATACCTAATCCTGGTTATATCCCGGTGATATGGCTGTTGCCAAGACACTTTCATTGCTGACGTCACACTGCAGGTGTCAGACAAACGGCCGTGCGCCATGTTTTATACTTTTGCTGTTATTGTTGCTTTTTTTTCTCTCTCTCTTCGAAGCGGTCTCCACAGCAAGAATATCTTCGGTCAGTGAAATATCGGTGGCTGACAAAACCAGCAAACCGATGTTGCTGGATACTCTGAAAGAGAAAGACTTTTTAGTTTTAAAATGTTTTAGGGAATGGTCTTAGCTGCCAGTCAGCTTCTCAATATTTAAAAAAAAAACAAAAAAACAAAAAAAAACACGTGCTCCTGTCCTAGCCAGTTCTGAGCAGTTTCCATGACAACACTTGTCGTCAATAAGGTCAGGTTCCTGTGGAAAGTAACATTGCTGCTTTCACATTTTGTCATGTTGTGATCCTGTCGCCAAATTTTGTCTTTATTTGTTAGAGGGAAGGAATTATAGACTGAGCGGTTGTACAAACTAAAATTGTTTAATTATCACACTGTCCAAAGGATTATCTACTCACCACACGGTAGAAGCCGAAACTTTCTAGTCATCACAGTGTAGAAGAACTTTCTACTAGCCACTAGAAGGTATTTTTCAGTATGGTTCGTCTGAAAATAAGATAATGAAAATCACTGTTCAGCTATTTGATCTTTCGCCTGCCATGACGAGAATAATTATTTATTTATTATTTATTTGTTATAATTAAATAAATACAATCAATTCGAAATGAGTTTCCATTGCGGCTAGCTTCCGAAACTGTCTGCAAGAAACATTTGTTGCTAGAACAAGAACATGTATTGATAGGCTTGATGTAGAACAACAAGAACATTTATAATTCACTTTCTAGAGATGCATTGCATTAGAAAGAAGGGGTTAATGACAAAGCACTGACATGAGTTTCCTAATATATCATTTCGTAGTTCACTGAGGGTTTAAATGCGGAGGACTGCGGTCCGCGTACCTGTCCGCCATTGTCAACTGACAAAGCAAGCGACATGCATGTGTAGGTTGTTGTAGCCGCTCACCCCAATCATTTCAAAAACTAAAGTTCACATCACGAGACCTTAAAGTCCTTTAGACATATCCTCTCAGCAGTAATGGACCAATCACTCCTGGCTTTCCTTTGACCTTCTGTCGTGTTTGCAAGGAAACCTAAAAAAAAAAAGCTGCTGATGATAGGTGTTATATAACTTTGTACCCGTGCTTTTTATTGACACATTTTCCTTCCTGAAAGTGGGTTAAGGGCAAGGGCATAGTTGGGGGAGAACTGTCGGTGAAATCTGAGGACCTACCTGTCTCATGTAGTTAATATTCTCGCGTAACCTTTCACCTTTGCGTAGTCATTTCTACCACTGTCTTAGCTCACCTGACAATAGAAGGATTCTTAAATCGGTTTTTTGTATGTGTACTGATGTCAACCGAAGTAATGCTGAAAGAATTGTAATAATGCAGTTTATAAACTCCTTGGTGTGGCACTGTCATCAATATTATTTACCTACAACTATGTACTCACAGTTTTGTGCTATTTTTACCGCAGTTATATCAACAGGACAGATTTCCTCTCAGCTTTTATTTAGTTTCGCAATAGAGTGTCCTACTTTCAAATACTTAACATACATCTCACGCCTGGTGATTAAGAAGCCTGACAGAAACATTTTCTTTCTTAAAGGGTTACCCCTGAGGGAGTAAACTGCTAATGGGAGTGAAAAAACATGTGGTGGGGCCCTCTGTCGTGGTTCACACGAGCTTTGGGGCGGGCAAAGCTGTTGAATTTTCCGATAAACATCTCTAAAATGGAAAACGACAGTAAAAGGAAAATTCAAACAGCCAGGCTGCTGTCGAATTTCCACCAAAGTTTGCCAGTGAAAGTGTGGATAGGGCAGAAGGTAACATTTATGGAAAATGACGGACGAGGTTTGATCGGCAGAACACTTATACCAACTGACTAGGGGAGGGGCGAGATAGGAAAACTGATGACCTGAACCAGCAGACGGTTAACGGCCGTTAGGTTAAGTGGTCAGAGCCTGCAAATTGCTTTCTAACTAGGGGCAAGCTGCATGAGTGTTCGTAAACTACATGTCAGCTCCAACCGTTGTTGCGAAAGACTAAGGAAAACCGATAACACCCATAAAGCTGCTCAATGGACTAGTCACGTGACGAGAAGAACAACAGGGTGGTGTGCAGACCGAGTTTGAGTTTCAGCCAATGGACAGTCGGTGTTCAACTCGGGCCGTCACCATAGCAAACTTCACAATTGTTCTTTTCTGTTTGATTAATGAGTATATTTCACTGAACCGACAATTCATTACCATACTGATTTCAGTCTGACAAAAATCGTTCAAAATGAAATCCAATATTTACGGGGGAGAACAATAGAGCTTTAAAAATATAAGAAGGCAACATAAATTTTTAAAATTTTACAACCGTTGTATTACTCTCATAATTTGATGTTTGATTTGAAGAAATATATTTATAAACATTTATCTGCATAATAAATGTATTCATGTCGTGTGCACAAACAAATTGAACTTAAAGCTCAGTTCACTATTATTTTATTGACGATCACACGCAGGCTCGTGAGGTCAGTCGGCGGGTAAGTTGTACAAAAAAGATAATAAAAAACTGTGCAATCCTTTGTAAAGATATCTCCCTGTATAAAAGTGATATACACTGATGTTAATGGACAGGGTAAGGTGAATATTTAGGATTTTCTAATCATAGGACAGAGATATGTAAGTTCATGAACTCTGATATTAAAAAGTAATTACAGAAACACACCGGTCTGTGGACACTAGAGACAGGGAGACAGAAAAGTAAGGATCCAGATATCGAGGGACAGGAAAATGTTTCACGCAGTCTGTCTCTAAACTCGCAAACAAAATGGCTTCCATCTGCAGAAGGTGGTTGATGCTCAGGTCATGTCAGATGATGGAACTGTAAGTGCGGAAGGTCAAAGGGCAGTCAGAGGGTCGCCATTTAATGATGAACTTGAGTTTACCGGTGGTTTTGGTTGTTTTTTTTTTTTTTTTTTTTTGGGGGGGGGTTGTGGGTTTTTTTTTTTTGTTGTTTTTTTTTTAAGGCTCACATCCCGGAGTCAATTTTTTTTAAACTGCTGGTGTCACGTGGTGCCTACGTGATGACATAACTCTTAGGATATACTAGCATCTTTGCTCGATTATCTAACCCTGCAAAGCTTGTTTTTTTCGTAGGCTGAACATGCTACAGGTCTCCTATACAGCCTTTTTAGCTGAATGCTTTTTCGAATACGTGGCTGTTGGAAAAAAAAAACATTTTTTTATAACGGGATGAACTAGCCGCCAGTCATCTGCTTATTCGCCACGAAATTATCTCTTCAGACCACCATTTGCAGTCGCTAAAGAGGTTAAATACATGAGCTATGTTCACTCTGTTCTATCCTACAAATATACACTCATTTACACGAGGGTCTATCCTGCCAAGGCAGGAATTAGCTTGTGTTGTCAGTTACACCTGTGACTGGTGTAAACATCGAGGTCATGAAACACTTTCTCCGCAGCTTCATTAAATGTTGATCAGCTTGATTCTCTCCTCGCTGGGTGGTGTGGGAAAGAAGTCGACCTCAGCAGGGGGGAGGAGAGCAAACAGTTCAGTTCTGTGAATAAAGTCCAGTAACTAGACCAAGCAGGATCCGGAGTGAACTCTATCACACTGCTAATATGTCTTTATTTACTTCAGGTCTCAGACTTACTGTCCTGGAAAACAGAATGGGGGTGGAGAGAGGGATGCAGGGGAAAAAAATTATAGGATATGTCAGCATAATACAGTTAGGTGGCCTATAGAGCTAATATATATTGATTTATGTCAGTGTATTTATTATGTACGTTTTATTTATTATGTTTTATTTATTATTATTTTTATTTATATCGTTATAAATCGAGCTGTGTATTATTCGGTCCTGGCATTTCACTTTCATTTATTGCCACTGGCCAAAGGCAAGTTTTTTCAGCTAGACCAGCTAAACCATCTTTGAAATGATTTTGAATTAAAGGGGTATACTGCATACAGAAAAAAGTATTTTAAAATAATTGCGTTTGGGTTTGGGGTTTGGGGAGTATATGGGAAGTTTGTAATCTGGAGCGATCGAGCGAACAACTTTCATTGCAGGGAGTTAAGAGAAAAGACAAGGAGCGGATTTCACAAGTTAGTCGTCTTATCTCTAATGTATTCATAAGTTAATTGTCTTATCTCGAAAGCCATTTATCCCAGATAACGGGTTGACGAAAGCGAAGGCCTCTGTACGGGGTCAAATACAAACGATCTTGCCACCTTGTGAACCCTGAAACCGGGTCACGAGATAACCAGTACAGTGCAGCTGCAGACATGACCTCTGACCTCATCCACATTCTTGACTGAGATCCGCAGAGCTTTGCTTTTTTTTTTTTAGTATTCAATTTTTTTTTTTTTTAATCTTTCTCTTAAACCCCTAGATTGGTAAGTCCCAAGTTTAAACATCATGTGAACGCTACGAAAGGGTGGACTGACACCCTGTGGTGGATACATTTCGTATGGTTTTCAAATAAAAAACAACAACAAAAAAAACCAACGCCGCTTCCAAAAGCCTGTCGACTTCTCCTAACCGAAAGTTTTTAGTATCTGACAGAGATGATGGGAGTATACTTTGTGCCATCGTTTTCTTCCTGTCTATTATTATCATCATTATTATTACTTATGTTACGCATGGGTTTGACAGTTGCAAACTATGCAATGATTTGACAAGTGGACGACCGACATTCGGGAGGTACACCCGGTCAGAGGTAGAGCAAGAAAGTTGTTTACATCAGATAAAAGGTTCTTATAGCAACACTCGTGTGTCCTGCTCTTCCATTATGAAATCTTCCACTAACGATGGAACAGCAGGTGGGTGGTACCCGAACAGAGCGAACTCTCAGTAACCTCGCTCTTTTTTACACCTGAGAGAGCATTTTACCTGCACTGCTCGGTACACTGTGAAATTCCAACACCACAGACCACACCGCAGCCCCGTGGTGAGGAATTACAGGGGCCCAGGGGTATGAACTAACACGGGTGGCATTGCCTACCGTCCTCAGGAAAAGAAGAGAAAAATTGTACGGCGCGTGGTGAATGGAGAACAAACACTGAGCGACACAAAAGGTAGATTATTTTGGGGAGCGAACCCTGTTGAATGTGAGAAGCATGGCTGTCATCAGACTGTCTGATGAACCATAAAACACAGTGAGCACTGATCACTAGAGCGGAACTGGCGACTATTCATAGGACTTGAGATATCGTAGACACCTGAGGCACAAAAAAAAGACGGTTTTTTTTTTTTTTTATTAACGCTTTCCTTGGCTGGATACGATGTATGTCACTGTAAGTTCGACTTTGGTAACTGAGAAACAATGACCCAGGAGTCAAGGTAGTTCGAGCGCCTCACAGCGGTACGCGGCAGAACTTTCTCGTTGTTGACACGACATTCGTCAGCAAGATGCTGTGAAGACACAGAGACCACGTGAGGTCACTTGCACCAAACGGCTAAATTAGTGAAACGAGTGTTCATGCAGAGATTGAGGGTTTTTTTTATAAAGATAATATGTAGAACACATAAACAGACTGCACGTGCTTTCTCGCCAGTTTTTTCCTGAAGAGTATTGTGACCTCACCTCAGGAGGAGGAAAAGAAAAATGGAGGAAACTAGGAATTTTTTTTATTTTTAAATGTTAACTGTTTGTATGTCCCGGATAAAGCACGGGCCAAGCAGATTGCTATTATAGCCACAGCATTATTAACATCGTCTGAAATGTTAATGTCGAAAGGTTAAAGGTTCTGAATAGAAACGTTGACGTGTGACGTGACCTCGTAACGTAGTGTGTACAAACGTGACGTGTACCTGCCTCTCCGTGCATACGCACAGAACACGTGACTATCACCATCTTAATCTACAGCACATGTGTGACCATTTAATGTCACCTTTGGCAAGGCCACCTGTGTCTTCTAATTGCTTAAAGTTTCTATCGGCTCCATGGCGACAACATTTCACCTGAGGGTTAGCACGCAGTGAGGTCAGAGTGCAAGACTGGACACAGCAGGAGTCCATAAATATATTTGTTAGAAAAGCAAACACATGCGCACTTTGGTGCATGCAAGCACGCTCTCTCACACACACAAACATTTTCTGCAGCACAGAAACTAGACTAGGTCGTCCACCAATCCTTAGCAACCAACTGATTTGCAGAACGAGTTCCAATGCTGCCATGCCAACCCTGCAGGGTCAGACCCTGGCAACCAACTGATATGCAAGACGAGTCCATTTCGCCGTGCCAGCCCTGCAGGGTCAGACCCTGGCAACGCATCAAACACCTGTAGTTCCATTGCTCGCCAAGCAGACTGTAAATAAGTAATGTCGTCTGTGACAGATATTTCGGGAGGGAGTGGGGCAGAGGGGTCACTCAAACAGAACTGACCAAATCACACTCCAGCCGTTGGGGAAAAGACTGAACGACGATCCCACTTATACTTACCACCAATAAAAGAACTATGTATCTTATGTTGACTAGGGCAACATCACTGTTTTTATAGTTGAGGCTGGTTGCAGTGTAGAACAGGGAGCGTATCTATATTGAATATATTGACAAATCTTACAAATATTAACAAATGTTATCATATGGAACTGGCAATAAAGGAGGTCGTCACTACAACTCGAGGTCGATGCTGCAGCGCTGGTTTTAAATCTTTTGTTTCCGTTGTGACAAGTAAACAGACTTTTGAGCACGTGAGGAGTGGCGGGTAGATATACGGGTGGAGATGCGGTTTTGCTTATGATTCACGCCTCGATGTGTCGGCAGTCCTTTTTTGTTACCCGTTGTGAACTGTGGGGTGGGTCCTTGCCTCTTAATGACAGGCAACATGCCGAGAGGAACCTCGCCAAACAGCGGGGGTGGTTGAAGAGCAGTGGTTGAGAATGTCACCTGGACTTGGTTGCTGTAGTTTGGGAGATCAACATAGTTCTGTGTAGTTCCCTATCTTCTCTGGGGGTAGATAGATGGGTATTGCCTTAGCGATTGAGAAAAAGAGAACGGAATCATTGTTTGAACCCAATTCCTAGTTGAACAGTTGAGAAGTCTCGGTCAGTTGGCACAGGTGGTAATAGAGACAGACGCCTCTCTCAGCACTCTTACAGGTGCAAGCTGCAGACAGACCAACTGTATTTTATCACTGTAATAAAATGTAGAGCACTGAGTCGTCTTATCAGCAACCAACTGTTATGAGGAAACTAGTTCGGGTACTGCTTGACGCTCTGTGTTACAAGTGCGATTAGAATGTGCTTTACCTGATAACACTCAAAATACCTTTTCCTGTGTCTCCTGGATATCGCACCTGTGTCCCCGTCTTATCGCACCTGTGTCCCCGAGCTATCACGCTTGTCCTGAATCATCATATATGCACATAGATAGGCATCAGGACCACTGAAACAGTTTTAAATATATCTGTTGGAATTGTACCTGTTTAAAACACCGCAGTTATTGAAATTAAAGCTGTTTCAATCAAAGGCAACCGCTATTATGAACAATGAAATGTTCTTTGCTAAATTTTTTAAGGATATTTACTAGTGTGCTGGCAGTTTGCTGTAAACAGATAATAATCTTACATAAAATAACTGAAATGCAGTTCAAGCGTTTGAAGCGAAACAAAGCTAGTTTCCTTGGCAACGAGTTCTCTGGAAATCGTGTTTTGACAAAGACTCGGTAAATGTTTTCATAATATTGTTGTCCTGTGATATTGCCTTGTTATGACAATTAGTGGCTGTTATAATTATAATTATTTAGCTTGTGTTGTGACAGTTGGTGGCTGTGTTATAATTATTTAGCTTCTGTGTGGACAACTAGCTTCTTGTAATGCCTTGCTTCCTCCCGTGCACCCTGTATTTTACTCCCTGTGTATTCCTTTCAACTGTGACCTACAAACGGCTGTCGGAAAAAGAGTGAATGGCATTGACAAGGTATATATTACACTGTCGACATTTTCCTCTTTTTATTGCATGCTATTTTATATGCATGGCTACACTCGTGAGTGGGTTTCTTTTCTTTTCTTTTTTTTTTTTTGGTTGCTGTGAGCTTCTGCACGTTCCATAAAGTCTGTCGTTGTATTGAGGCGGGAGGCTTCGTCTATAGACAGGTGTACACAACAGACAGGACCATGACCCAACATCAGTTTGTCTCTCTCAAACACTTCACTTCATACTGCATGCCACACCCTCCCTCTGGGCCCATCGGTGTGTGCGTGAGTGAGGGCAGACCGTCTGAGTTTCTAGCTTGCTCGGGGCGCCTTCGGTGAAAAAAAGAGACATTTTGGTTCAGCTTTCTCTGTTTTTTCAAAGAAACACTTCGTGCATTACCTCAACAAAGCTGAATATAGCCCTGCTCCTCGACTAAACTACCTTATTTAGACTAAACTACCTTATTTACACTAAGCTACCTTATTTAGACTAAGCTTGAGTTCCTCATAGCTATAATAAGCCCTCTCTCTCTCTCTAGCTATAGTAATGCATTCTATAAGCAAAGAATAAAATGTATAGCTATAGAATGCACTCTATAAATATAGAATGAAATAGAATAAAATGAAATAGCTATATATATGCATTCTATACTTATAGAATTGAGTTGTATAAATGTAGACGGCATTATATACGTATAGAATGAATTATATACTACAAAATGAATTCTATAAGTAGTATAACAGGGCTTCTGCTAAGGCTAAATTCTTTGGGGTCCCAGGGACTCCTTCAGATTTTTAAGGGGTCCCTGTTCTTCGCCCAAATTTGAAGGGGATCCCATTGACGAAAATTGAAGGGGTCCTCCAAACTTTTAATGCGTACTGTACGCAATTTTTTGCGTAAGCAGAAGCCCTGCAGTATAAAATGCATTGTGTAGCTATAAAGAGAAAATCAAAGAAATTTCCCCTCTAGCAGTCCCACAATTGCTTCACAAAAAGCTGTACATGAGGAAGGGTTGGTACGACCTCGCGAACGCTCGGAATGAGGGGCGACGCTGTGATGTCACTCTTTGCCTGGTCTGCATACGTCATATGTCTACCACACACACACATGCGCCATGCGGCGGGTGCATTCAGTCACGGTCTGGCAAGTTGTCCCGCTTGGCTGCGCGTGGTCTTTCAGTAGCGCGAGAGATTAAATATCTTCCGCTCATAAAATATATAAAATATATACCCGCAAAAAAAATACAGGTAGAAAAAGTGATTGTGAATGGGAAGGACAAAAATCAAACTGTAGGAGACCTAGGACGATCAGACAAAGATGGTCGCTGTCATTGCCAGAGGTGGGTACGGGTGTTTCTCTTAGATGGCTATCCTATGATAACTTGTATTCACCATTTAGCAATTGTCATAGTACCGTCTGCAAACCGCAATCCTGTGGTGTCTTGTAAATTTTCTTTTTGTTTTCTTTCTCCTCTGTTCATGCGTCACTTCCGTTCGTAAGTAAGTGGGAGCTAATCCCAGTGTGTGGGTGCTCCAAGGTGTGGGGTCTGCACTCGATGGGGCAACATTATTTTTAGGCGCTAAAGCTGCTTCCATGGCCCTCTCATCCCTGAAGACCCCCGGCTTCTAAACAGCACGCGGTGGTTAAGATTGACAGCATCACAAAATGTCCGTTGTCCATGACAACAGCTGTGCTGTCCTTCTACATCCGGTACGTGTCTCAGTTCAAACCGCTAAGCATGGTTGTAAGTCTTTAATGTATCTCTGGTGGTGATGTCAGCACATTAACCCTTGGCGAGTGTGCCGCCTGTTCCCGTGGTTACAGCCTGGAACTTGTCCAAGACATAACCATTTTTTTTTTTTTTTTTTTTTTGTCCTAACGAGGAACCTGACGACTGGCCGGCCCTCCACCAGTTTTAATTTGCCAATGAAAAATTTAAAATCTGGGCTTACTCAGCATCGAGTTGTAAAGATTACCAGTGCGTGGATAGATTACCCCCTTCCTCCCAATTCATGAATAAATTAGATAATCGTCAAATACAAAAACAAGGAGTCCGTTGAGCAAATTTGCTGAGTCTGCAGTGTCTGCTTCAGGACAGGGGTGGGCAACCAATTATCCTGTAAGGATCGTTTGAATATTTATAACAGACTTCGCGGGTCATACAAAAATTAGCCTGCTGTATTGTAGTTTCAACACAATGTGTGAACACTTTTGTAATGTCTACATTTCTAGCCTTAAAATCGTCTGAGTCACTGCGAGACAGACAGACAGGCCGCGGGCAGTTGACGAGAAGCATACGTGTCTATCCCGGTATACTTTCGTGTCTCTGTGTGTGTGCCCCGTAATGGACGTTACACGCTTGGCCCTCGACATGTGCATTATTATTATTATTATTCACTTAATTTAAATAACTCTTACTACCAAAAAAGTTCCTACATTAATTGAATTTCGAGTCCCACATGCAGCTGACTTGGCAAGACCAGACTACAAGACCGGACGTTCCCCACCCGTGACCGATACCCTTATCAAGGAAGACAAATGACAAGTTCAGATAACTGTTCGACCTGAGAAGTTGTTAAACCGTGGGAAAGGTGAGGGGGAGGGCAGACAGATTGCACTTTGTTGTACCATCTCCAGCTGTTCATATCTATTAGTGCTGCATCGGTACAAAGTTTGTCACAAGAAAGAATTGTGGGTTTAATGTTAAAGGTTCAGATCCCACCTCCGGCAGTGGACTACATCTCTATAGCCATTTTTTTTCTACATTTTATTTACCTACCGATCATCAGCTTAGTGTAACTTTATTCTTATTTACTGGTTTTCACTCAGCACGACTGCACTGGCTGCAGCAGGGATCGGCATGTTCAGTAAAAAGTTCCTGCTCTGTCAGATGCCCAGGGGTGCAGTGGGCGTTAATATGGTTAGACCCTGACGTCAGCCAGTCTGTTAATGTGCCAACTGTTTTTGTCAGACGGCACCTGTGGTTCGTCAGGGATTTAAAAAAAAAAAAACCGGCCACACAGGTTCTTTCATCCTTCCACCTCTCATCTCATTATCGCTGATTCACTAGATTTTTTTCTTTCCTGTTTACACAATATGCGCAGGGGGTGAGATGCTACTCATGCTCGCTTACACCTGTTGACACAGGAAGTGCCTGACAGTTCCGGGGGATGCATGATGGGAAACGGTTGCTTTTTCCACGGCAAGTAGTAAACGTGTAATAGCTTGGCCTCACACATGTTCACTGTCCTCTCCCTGTCTCTTTCTCTCAAGGGAGAAGTTATCTGTTCATCGTGACACAAACATGCACGCACAAAATCACGTGATCAGTTAACAGGCAGATGTCATTCCCTCCCCTCCGGAAACGACGTCAGCTGTTGTTCAAAGCTGCTTATGAAGAATCGCCTCCCCTTCGGCCGGTTATTTAACTGTCGGGGATCTTGTACCGCTGCCTGATTACGCCTTCTCTCCCACCATGCCACCCCAATCTGCCACCGACACACCCCAGGGTACACACGGCTTGAAACGGCTCTCAGCAAAGTTAACTCCCTTAGGACGAGTGCAGTTGTCTCCACACATTCTTCTGTCTGCGGCTAACTCTCCCTCCCTTTCTGTCCTACCGTCTTTCCCAAGACGATTCTGTTTCAGTCACACCCACCTGATGACTGAAATGACCATATAGTGAATAAAATGCCTGAATAAGTTTTATTAACATTTCAGATCGAGAGTTTATGACATCCCTTCTCACAACTCCCTATCCAACCGTGAGTCTAGTTTTATCTGACAGGGAGAACTGTACCACCCGATAAAATACCTGCACCTTCCGCTACCCGTACGTTTTATAACTGTTGTCGTGAGAACTCCGCCCGTGTAACAATAAAAATGAAGGTAAGGGGTGGTAGCAGGGGTAGTGGATGTAAGAGGTTCTGTCATATTGTACTTTCCAGCTGCAGGTCTGTTAGAGCGGGTAGATGACTGAGCAATGCCGGATGGTTGTTGAGAGTTGCGTCCCCTGCACATAAATCCTCCGGGAGGTGGGGTGGGACGGGGTGCGTGTGTAAAGAGCGCGTATTTCAAAAGTCATCCTGGTCTTGGCTTTTTGAGATGGCAGGAGTTCACGAGTCATTCTCGCAAAAATTTATAGCGTGTGATCATCCAGCATTCAGGCTCGCTCTCTGTCGCCCTGTTTTTTTTAATCAGCAGCCCCGCAAAACAGGTCAAAGGTGAGAGGTCAGCCAGCAGGAGGCCACACGTCAGCCATACCAATCGCAGCCCCGCAATCAATCCTCGCCAATAAATTGCCTCCCCTTATGTTGATTGATTTGTATCCTTTGGCACAACGAGTTGTTTACGCGGACTGCACAGGACGGTGAGATAGAGAGAGGAAAAAAAGTAAACAAAACAGAAACATCGAGAAATAAAAAGACATTGTGACCAGCAATGGAAATGTCAGAAATGTACAAGATCATCGTTGTTATTATTGTTACCATCATCTCCCCTTGACTGGTACTTGTTGGCATCCAGCTGTGGTGCCGCGCTGTGCTGGTTGTGGGGTAGACGCAGCAGCTGACAAGGTTTGTCACTTCGGTCCTGAGCGGCAGTGCTTGGAGACAGGTAGTGCATGGTATGACTAGTCCAATTCTTTCGAGTTCGATACATCAACCACCTGATTGGCGGCTTTAGTAGTGTCGCGTGGGTGAGGTGGCTAGACTAGACTAGCTGAAGCTATTGCCAGAAGAGGTTCACGAGGTCCCACCAGGGTGGTGACTGTGCTGTGTACATATCATTCGCTGGTATTGTGACTGTGTGGGAGACAGGCGTCCGGTAGTTAAGACACTCTTGTCACCACGCCAACCGAAAGGTCCAGGGTTCAAATCTCGTTTCGGGGACACTCTGTGACACTATTTTGCAGGATTGGTCCATGTGGGAAGATGGGGGTGAGCGGATGTCGGGATTATATATACACTGATATCCCCTTTATATACACCTACATCCACTTCGGACGAGGCCATACTAAATTGGCATGCATACTTATGGCGAATGGAAATGAGTCCGTCAGAATGTGCTGAAATTGGTACATTATTATTATTAGTATTGGTCTGTTACAAGATTGTGCTTATCTTTGTAATGTTAACATGATACTTAGCCTGACGATCAATGGTTCATCAGCTATTCTAATAACACTGCAAGGTCCCCAAACACGATTTCTCACAGTAGGTGTGTATATATATACTACTGGGACTGCAATTAAACCTAGTAAGTTGAATTTTGAGTCAGAGTGCATTACATTTTTTTGTAACCTAGTTATGTAATATCTGAACTAGATACTGGTCTGTGTGCGTTTTGATTTGTGTGACACAATCACGACTTGCCAGCACCATTTCATCACTCTACTCTCGTTGTTGTTTATTATCTAGGTCTCAACCTGGCCGTGTTTCGAGACGAAAAGGGGGTTGCTCACGCCTTGGACGCCTATTGTCCCCACATGGGGGCGCACCTAGCAGCGGGGGGAAGAGTCAAAGGTGACTGCCTAGAGTGCCCTTTCCATGCCTGGCGCTTTCGGGGCGAGGATGGAAAATGCATGCACATCCCTTACTCGGAGAAAGGTGAGTACCCGTGCACTGGCAGGTAGCCAAATGGGTTTGCAGGTGTTAAAACACAGCTGACAGATCGCCTCACAGGTGAAGCATAGGAACAGTTCTCTGATATTAACACTTGGCTGACATTTAACCCCCACCATTCTGGTCAGAGTGTCAGTGTGTAAGCGTTGAAATGCTACATCGGTTTCACCTTTCAGGCACTTTCTTTCGGCGCCTACCTTTTGTTGAAAGTTTTGAAATGCGAAAGACTGGGTGTCGACTAGGTTTATGCCACTCATTTTTGACCTAACCCTGGTCAAACCTTGACCTTGTCCGAGTATTTATTCGTTCTGTGATGGACTTGTTGCGTATTACTGAACTACTGGCAGACGATTTTTTTTCCAAACTACTAAAACGAGCCAGGTGTCTACAAAGCTTCTGGTTTATTCATATTTCATATTAACTACTAAAACGAGGCATGTCTGTACAAAACTTCGGTTTAGTCACATTCATTGATAAGGCTAGCCGAGACTAACAGCGGAGAACTTCCGCAAGAGGCTAAGCGTTGGTCTCGGCAGACAGACAGCAGTCCACTTACATGTCCATGGTCTTAAAGACAAGCCGAGAAGCTTCGCTCGGCATTGTAAGAGTGGAAGGTAAACAACACCATTCGTAGTAGCAGTTTACTGCCGCACAGAACACGTGACATCAAGCCTGTCATGGCTTGCCAGTCCGTTGGAACGGTCACGGGCAGGGAACGACCTTTATGCACTTTTAACACCTCCCATAGCAATGCCCGTAGCAACGCGGTAAACAGCGAGAGAGTGTGTTTTGACCTGTAGAGCTACCCCCACCTTAGATAAAGGGGTGGAAAACCTTTTTGCTCATTATCAAGAATGCATCTTATACTTCGGTGTTTCTTTAAAACTTGATAAGAATAATTATCGTGGGAGGCAAATTTATGTGTCTTCCGCTCCACTCACAGGAACCGGAATCTGTAGTGCGAAAATGAAGGGAAGCACTGCTCACTCCTCAAAAGAAACCAGCGCTATTAATACTATATCCTCTTCGTTTTTACAAAAAAAAAAAAAAAAAAAAAAAAACCTCTTTATTGGTGAGGGAAAACATTTTATCACAAAAGAATGCTTTTATGAAGAAGACTAATAATGTTTAACGCTAACCGCGTTTGGGAGCGACTCAGAAGTGAAGCTGTCGATTTAGTTTCAGAATACAAGAAGGGGTTGCACACATTGTCGTGCAATTTTTCTCTATGAACAAATTGAACACTAATATTTTTGCCAACAAGCGCCAAACATTTTGGAAACAACGAACATATATTAAATACCAGTGTTTTCTAGAAGCAGCCTGTTTGTGGTTCAATAAATATCCTTTCAAAAGTTTGTGATTTTCGCGCGTTACGTCAGCATTAGGGTTCGTTATGATAAAAACTGATGACAATAATATTATCGATAAACGAGTCCTCGGCTGACCTCTCCATATTATCTCTTCTTCCTCCTCTGTCTTGCCTTGTTTGCGGGACTGGGTGACCGTGAGATGGCTGGGCTTGCTGACTTGGCATAAATCACCATCTAATCCTCTTCCGGTGCCACCTGGGTGTCAAGCAGCAGGATGTGTGATTTTTACCTTATTTATTAATGACATGTCTAGACCCTGGAAGTTTCCTGCAGTTCCTAGACCGGGTGGGGGTAGACTCTCCGTGTAAGGGGTCCGTTAATGTCGGGATAGTTCGAATTCCAGGTGGGCTGATTGAGACACAGGTGAGAACCCTGCTCAGCGTCACGTCGCCCGGCCTAAGTTTTCTGTATCTTTAGGGGTCGAGGGGGGTGAATGGGTGGATGGATGGGTGTATGTATGCGCGTGCGTGCTTGTGCACTTGCAAGGCTGCGGTATGCCTAGCTACAGACGCACTGCTGGCTGGTGTCATTGTGTTCTCGGGTAACTAAATCAGAGATTTATGATATTCTGTTTAGACAATGTCTCGAGTTTCGGGGTGGAAGTTGACAGCAGGGCTGCCCAGTTGAGGACTGGGGATGAAGAATTTCTTTTTGCCCAAACCCCAAGCATGCACGCACACCGTCCAACACACATACACAAAAAACATATATATATATTTATATATAAATAAAACTGCCTTGTGCTACTGAGTTTTAACTTTTGTGCTATCCTGGTTAGAGTGATAATGTTGTTCAACACTAGAAATGCCATTTTTGTCATCAGTTCCAGACATTGCCAAAGTGAAATCCTGGCCAGTATGCGAGAAGAATGAGTGGATTTATCTGTGGCACCATGCTGAAGGCATAGAGCCCAGCTGGCTTCTACCCGAAATCGAAGGAATCCAAAATGGCGAGTGGGTGTACAGGGGTAGAACAGAGCACTACGTGAACGCTCATATCGAGGTGAGTAGCTCGCACCCAGTGAACATAGCATGCAGCGAACATGGACCAGTGAACACAGTATGCAGTGAACATGCACCCAGTGAACACAGTATGCGTGCTGCTAACTCTAACCTTAGCTCCTACGATGTAATTTCATGGTCAGTGTGTTGTCTCTGTAAACTGCGAACAAACTGTATGTAATGCTGTTCATAAAATGAAGCTGGGACACACCAAATTTTCGCTACACTAGCCTCTATTGAAACCAGTGGCCTAACCATTGTAATTTTGTCTTTTAAGGTGGGGTTTGTTTGTTTGTCATTGTGTTGGTTTTTTGTTGTTTTTTTTTTCTTTTTGGTTAGTTGAGATTCGTGTCCAAAGAGGGTGGTAATTTGAGGCGACCTATAAACAAGGTGACCTATAACCTTATGGTCCTGTAACTGGTTGCCTCGTGACTTCCACTAGAATATTGGGAGGGTACCTTGTGGCACTGAAAGGCAAAGGTGGGGTAGATCTCGCTGTAGAAATAAAGACTTAAGCACACCATGAAAGGCAAGAAGGCGAAGGTGAGTGGTACCAGGAATGGTAAAACGACCACACGCACACACATAAGAGTACACTCACACTTCAAATTGACGAACACGGACACATGCACGCACACAATAGAGAATGGGATATGAGAGCTCAACTGTGGCACTAATCATTATGCGGATGCACTTGGGACGACCGCCAGACCAAACATTCCCGATTCTTTCACTCGGATTCGCGGGCGGGCGCACGCATATGGATATCCCTTCACCTATCCACACTGCTCCTGTACACAAGACACTGAATGAAAGTAAAATATTCAATGTTTGTTTAGACTTGTCTTGGTGATGGTCTTTTATTAGGACTGTTCCTATTTTCAGACATCGCTTCTATAGTGAAAGGAAGTCTCGGTGCACCGTAATACCTACCTCAGTTTGTTATGTCCGGTTATGTCTGTCGCTAAGGTGCCATAGTTCACCGACAGTAAATTTCCCCCACCCCCCACCCTTTTTTTTAATTAAACCGACAGTTAACGGGTGTAAAGCTGTGGTACTTCAAAATGAGAATGAACACCCAGCGATGAAGCAAGTTTCTTTTCATGAGGAACCGTTACATTCGTGCAGACCGCTGTTTTAGAGTGAAAGACACACATAGGGTTAAAAAATATAAAATGTTATGAAAAAGGAAGGACAGACTTGCTAAAAACTTTAGTAACGGCTCTCTTGCTTAGATATTGGTCTCAACTTTACACAGGTGGGCGGAGAGACTAAATGTTGGCTCTAGGTGTGGGATTTAAGAAGGGAAATAACTCTTCTTTCCTCTCGTTCTCCGATAAGCGGTAAACTCCCTTCCCACGTGTGAGTTTACAGCATTTCTTGGTCGTAACTCGCAGGCAGGAAACCAGACAAGAGCTACGTATATGTCTAACTTACCAAATATTCAAAAATAATGTGATAGTCCGTAATAAACTGGTGTTGACATGCTGTCAACCTGGTTATTGATGAGATCAAATAACTGCTACAGATACAGTACAACGATACCGAGCACATTACAATTTTATTTATTTCTTTTGAAGTCTAGGCGGCAGTTAGGTTTGTAGAATAGAGTACCCCACGAGGTTCCATCTCACGTGGCAATCACTGTTGAACGATGCAACGTATTTCTCTTTTGCGGTAAGCAAATGTAACAGAAGGAACTGTTCACGATACATTTGAAAACCTCATTTTTAATATAATGTTTGGCAAATAAAACTTTACAATTAAAAATAATAGGATAATGGAGGTAGAAAAGTGGCCGTGATAAAGCTTTAATGACTAAGTCACTTCGTTATTGAATAAATCACCTCGTCAATGAGTACATCTCGTTAGTGAATAAGTCACCTCGTCACCATGTCAATGACAAGTCAACTGTCAGTTTTTGTTTCGTGGCAGGAAGTACCCGAGAATGGGGCTGACGTGTGTCACTTGGGCCAGGTGCACAGCCCTTTCATCGGGGCCGGTATTGATCTGCGCTACATGTGGAGCAAGGCCTGGTCCTTCGCCCAGCACATCTGGCACGCCCAGTGGGAGGCCAAGCCGGACCCAGATGGCCATATCGGAGTGATGCGCCTCACACACAACCTGTCCATCTTCGGGTTTCACCTGCCTTTCTTAAATCTCAATGTTGTAGCCCAACAGGTCCGTCTCCAAAATATTTGTATCACCTGTGGGTGTTTAGCCTTGAGTAAAGGTTATCGGCAGGTTAAAAGCACTCTGTGGTAGCATGTTGTTACAATGTATCTCAAGGGTACCAACAGGGAAGCAAAAAGTATTAAGTATATGTGTGGAGTTGTGTGGGTGTATTGGGTGGATGCAAGCTAGAGAGGCTTTTTTTCAGAAACATTGTCGATTGTTATTAACTTGGGATTTATAGGGCTTAACAAATGTTATCTTCCTCCATTTCCCATTTCTTTTGTTAAACCCAAACAAACATTCATGTGCGTGTAGAGTCGTCTAAAGTGTGGTATGTCAATACGTAAGAGTTGTGTATATTGTTTGACTGAATTGAACGATGAGTATATTGTCAATAAATTAGATAAGATTTGTCATTCGGCTGAATAAAGGCTTAGATATATATTGTTGAGAGACTGGACCAGGTGTGAATAAAAGCTTCGATGTCTTGTCAACAGATTGGGCCTGGTGTGGTCTACCTGGATTTTGAGAGCATCTTCGGACGAGGAGTGTTCATCATGAGCCTGACACCTGTAGAGCCGTTGCTGCAGAAAATGGTGCACAACATCTACGCCACGTGGTACACACCTATACCCATTGTCAAGTTCTTCCTCGTTGCTGAGGCGTTGCAGGTGCGATGTGGGTTAGGGTGAATAGCGGTGGTGGTCACTGCAATAGTGTAGAGATCGTATGTATATGGAGAGGAGAGGGAAATGATAGTATAGAGATCGTGTGTGAATGATTGGTGACAGGGTGTGAGAGAGAGAAATTTAAAAGCAGTCTTTGGGCAGTTTTCTCTGGAGAGTAGACCGAGCGCCCGTTTTAAAAGCAAGTTGGAGAAAATGGTGAAAATTGCTGTACCAAGTTAATACATTATGTAAAAAAAAAAAGACAAAAGCTTTCTCTCTCACCATGGTGGACAGCACTGTATGAACCTCATACGTCTTGGTTAACCAGTGCGTTCGCGTGGGCTCGCTCTATTTTGTAAACTCATTGCTTGTGTGTTCACTGTATTTGGTAAAGTGGGATTGTATTATTTGGTAAAGAAGTGCTTGTGGGCTTGCTGTATTTTCTAAAGCAGTGCTTGTGTGCATGCTGTATTTTCGAAATTAGTGATTGTGGGCTCGCTCCAGTTATCTCTTACTTTCTTTTCATATCCTCACTCCTTCTCATTTTCTATCTCTATCGTTTTAAATATTTCACCTTTAAACGTTTAACCGTATTTGACTTTCACATGATTTTACGTCCATTTACTTATATAAATTAGCACCAGTATATTGATTAAGAATTAATGTTCGTCTTTGACATTTTCTGACTATTTTCATTTTTGTCGCTCTTGTGCTTCCTTCTGTCTCTGACCTCAGCATTGTGTCGTTGTCAGGTGGAGCGTGACATCATGATCTGGAACAACAAGCAGTATGAGTCGCGCCCCATGTTTGTCAAGTCCAAGGAGGACAGCCTCATCTCCCGCCACCGTCGCTGGTACTCTCAGTTCTACTCGGAGAACTCGCCTCGACTGAAATTCCACAAGGACGACCTGCAGTGGTAGACGTGCACGTGACTGTGGCCCAGCCTCACCATTCAGGGTTCCCTGGTGTCTCGCAGACAAGTCCACTGCTAAACCGCCTTTCAACATCCTCGCTGTGTCTTGCTGCAAATCCATGACAGCTTTTCTCCTGCACGTGTGAGACAACACAGCATTTGGCCTTGTGACGTCACTGAACCTCCCAGAATGCCTCAGCGTGATTTATGATAATGAGAAAGAACGTGGTGTGTAAGGATTCCAAGGGCTTCGCAGGTTTATCCTCTTTTATGATCGCAACAACAGCAATACGTTAGTCTTTGTTTTCTCATGACTTCCTTACTGCTTTGGGAGATGTAACCATGGTTACAAAACATGTAGATTTTAGTTCTTTGTATTTTTGTGAAGCACGGTAGAGAACTGTTTTGAGACCCATCGTCTCGTTAAGCTCGTAGGAAGCAAATTAGGATTCCTCTTAAGAAATAAAGGCTAGAGAAACAGAATTAGAGAATTAAAGATTTTTCTGAACTGAAACTTTTAAGTGTTAAGAAGCAACAAAAAAAATTCACAGCTGCCATAGTGTGTTTAAAGGTGCGCAAGAGACGACGGTTAGCTGCAAGTCAGAGTTAAAAAGTAGGTGAAGTGGGGCCGTGTGCATGGCACATCGCTAGGTGCGAGCTGGATGGTTAAAGCCAAGCAGTCAGACCCCTAGCCATGTGGTGTTCCCCACTGCACAAGCCCAGGGTACCGCATTGGTTAATTACGGGCTTCACGCGCACTTAGTATATCTTTTCATTTAGTTATCTACCCATTTGTGGAGTTTTTATATAGCTTCCTGTCTATTCCTCAGCCAAAATCCAAAAACTTTTTACTTTTGGTTAAATTTTTGCAAACGTTCACCAAAGCGCACGTTGGCTAGCTGTTGCAGTACTTTAAATATTTAAAGTAAGCATCTCTTAAAAGGCTAATTTATTTTTGAATAGAGGAATTTTGCTTGGCTCAAGGACAGCGCATGAAATGGAGAAGAAGAACTTTAGTAGACTGCTTTCTGCAATTCCTTAAAGCTCTCTAAAAGACTAAGAAATCAGATGTTCCAAGAAAACGGGGTGTGTGGACATAACCCCGATGTCACGCGGGGGCAAGTTTGTCTCCATGACACCTACTTTCCATGTATCGTCACAAACACCGTACTTGTCCTACACTGGGATTGAAATATAATATTTATAATCAATTCGATACTAATATTTTTAAGATCTCTTAAGGCTTCCTTAGGTTAGGGTCTTAGACACTTTAATCTCGCCCACAATTTCTTTAAACCTCGACTTGTCTTGATTTTAAATGTTTCCTGTAGCTTTTCTGCGGTCAAAGGATTTAAGGGACTTCAATCTGGCTTTAAAGTGGTTTATTATTTCGCCCGAAGGTTCGGAAACTTTCATTTATAACGAATAAAAATTGCTGTTGTTTTCAAATTTAGAGCGGAGAGTTCTTTTCTCGCCCTAGAACGCATAGAGCAGGCCTCCAGACATTTTGTTTGTCCAGGTGTGTCGAACCCTACAATGTCCTTTTATTTGTTTGCGTGCTAAGCTCTCCTTTCCAAACAACCCTGTTGACTGCACTGTTAATAGTTTTGTTTTGTGCTTTTGTCGATCTTTGTATTATTGTTTTTGTATCTCTGTGTGCGTGCGTGTGTGCGTTTCCATGCGTGACTGCGTTAGTTTGTGGGTTATATGTGTGTGTATGTCGTTATTACTGTTACTGTTCGTTCGCTTCAAGGTGATTCTTGAACCGACGACACCCGTCCAGAACTTTCCTCAGTGATTTTGTTGCCATAATTAGTAACCTCGTTGAAGTGAAACTGTGGAACCTCTGGAAAGTGATTTGAACAGCGACATTCCTCTGGCCACCCGCTCGAGCGGAACTCACGAGGTTCTCACACTTGTTATCGCTGGCCTTGTGAGCAGGGAGGGGTGGGGAAGCCAGTTCACACTCTCTCACTTGTTTCTGGCCTTGCTTTAATAAATTATCATCTTGTCATCCCTTCTTACTCTGCCATGACAATTATCATCTTGCAACAATACCCTCTCTGATAAAACATTGTCATCTTGCCATAATACCCTCTCACTTTGCCATGAAACATTATTATCTTGCCATTAGACCATCTCACACTGCCATAACACATGACATGACATGACTCCTTGTCTCCCACTCACTTGTCTTTGAAAGTTTCCAGTCGTTCATGTCATGTCTGTCGTCCGTACAATTTGCTAAAAAAAATAATCTAACGAAAATTTCAGTAATATTAAGAATAGTACGAGTCTGTGTGAAGCAAAGACTGTTAATAATTGTCTAAAGACACTACATATCGAGTTTTACACCGTGTGTCGATGATAACACCCGAGCTTTGCAGCACCAAGCAACCTGTGTGTCGGTTCTTGGGGGCATACTCGGGTTTCAGTTCGTGTGACAAGCCAATTATTTCTAACATTTGTGAACGACTTTTGACTGACACTTTTGTATCTTAAACATCTGCTGTTTAGTGGTTTGTTTGTTGTTTTTGTTTTGTTTTGTTTTGTTTTGTTTTTTTTGCTTCGTTTTGTTTTTTGTTTCTGCTTTTTTCCCCCGAGAACGAATTTCAGAAAATCTCTCGTTCTGGAGTTATAAACTTACCAAAAGTCATCTAAGATGGTATTCTTCAATCCATTTTATTTTGCAAGTTAACCATGTGTTATATCATTCATATTAGTGGTGTTATTATATGCTAGTTTCACGATAAAGTACGATAATAATTGTAATCATCAAGCTTGTAAGGACAGTCACCTAGTTTCTAGCTGCTTTCACAGGAACACTGTACCTTTGACCTACCAGCGTGCAGTGAGTGGAGTGACTTGTATTTGTCTCATTTCTAAATAAACATCGTGTCCAAACCTGCTCACCTGTCATGCCGCGCTCATTTTCTGTCACGTGACTGTTTTGTCTAATTCACGTGCTATAATTTTCCTCTGAAGTGTTTGTATAGATGTGTGTGGACATGATGCAAAGTTAATAGAAGAAGAATATATATATATGGCTTTTTGCATGTCTCTGTCTCTCCTCGGTGACCTCATGTTCTCTAGACAGCTCAATTTGTTTCCTTACAGAATAGCTACAGACTCTGTTCAAAGATTTGCGAGATGAGAAAAGTCAGGTGAAGGTGTCAGTTTTGACATAAATATAATAGCATGGCATTCCACCAGAAGAACATGGCTGGAAAAACGCCAAGAATTGATTTTGTTCTCGCGACACTGTCGTCTGGCACCATGACACTGACACTGTCATTTCCTACCATGACACTGACACTGTCATTCCCCACCATAACAAGGACACTCGTCTCGCAACCTGACACTAACACTGTCATTTCACACCATGACACCGTCATCACGCAACATGGCACTGACACTGACACTTCCACCTCGTACCATGACACTGTCATCTCACAACGTGATACTAACTTGTGTCACTACTCTTCACTTTTGTTTTGTATGTAAACAAATGAAATAAAGCGCTCAAACAATAGAAGTGTGTGCTGAGTGCTGATGTCAAGAAACACTTTGTTTGTGTGAGGAGGGGAGGGAGAGACAGCGACAGACTGACAAATGGCGAGTCGCTCCGACGACAGTATTTTCATGTAGACACGTCGAATATTCTGCAGTCTTCAATCTTTTAAACCTTCAGTGGATTTTCTACCTGAAAGGTGTACCAACGGGACATTCCTACAGGACAGCTGACTCGGATCACGTGATCCAACCAGTTCCAGCCACTGGCGCTAGAACCCAGCAACGTTTTGTTTTTGTTTATTCTTATGGTATGGCTGAACTTCCCAACGTTTGCTGAATACTAGCTGTAACTACTTAAAGCTTTATCTAAATTTTGGTTCAAAACTTTGTTTTGAGCTTTAAAACTTAGTTTGAGTCTGTTGCACACAGTTCAAACCACCCGTGGCCAAGCACCCGAGCTACTAATTTATACTGTTGGAGAACGTCCGTGAAGAAGCCGGTGCAGTTCCCTGAAGTGTTGACCAAGTGGCGACTCATCCAGCTTATACAATTCGCTTGGACTTCTGGAAAGAGAGGCCAGACACTAAAAAGTGTGTATTATCAGCATGTGTGGGATAGTAGGCCAGAGCAGCGGATGTTGGAACCACGCGGGTGGATGTACAATAAGGGTGGGGAACGCCTGGCTCAGACAACAGTAGGTGAGACTGGAGGGGGAAATTGGTGTTTTACGCCGTGTCAGCAGCTAAGGCTATATCACGGCAAGCAGCCAGCCCTGTAAACAGATGTCACGTGCAGAGAAAGAACAACGTGCCCGAGGCGAGAAATGAACTCAGGGCAGCCAACCTTCACTGTATTGGTGACAGGCGCTAACAGCGCTAACCGTTGCGCCACCGGACCGCTCTAGGTGAGACTGAGTAAATCTGATCGTTTTTCATAGCAACACAAGTTTGTATTAAATTAAACATAACAGCATAAATTTTGAGGGACAAGCGAGGAAGTCCATTACAGAACACATACAAGCACATGAGGGGACAGACAGATGATCATATCGTGGCTGCCCGCAGCCTATGTGGATGACTGTAACCTTCACCCCAAGCACATTTGATGTCGGCTGTTGATATCTGTAGTGTTTTTCGACCATGTCGGCTCTTACAATAAAACTATGATCGTCGACATTGATGAGTATCTCAGTGTACAGTTTAAGCCTACAAATTTCCAACATTATCCTTTCATGGATTTCCAAAGGAGGAACAAATGAAAAATTTTGGCTGATAAAAATTCGTTTCGGTGTATTAGTTTATTTGTGCATAAGTTAGTTTGTAGCAGGTCTTTTGAAATACCATAAACTCGTCCTTTAGGAGAAGATATGTATGTACTAAATATTCATGATAATTATTAATTATTAATACACTTTCACTGCATAGCCTCAGACAGAAAATTATGCATTAGGAAAATAAATTTTTGTTACCATATACTCTGTCTTCTCTTTCCATTTATAAGCATATATTTTACAGACGCTAAACAGTTGTTTTGCTATTCGTTTCATAAGAGCAGAGAATATTTTTCGAGCACATAATTGCGAAAAGACGGACCGCGGTGACTCAGAGGACACCAGCGCGGGGCAGGCTGGGATTGCTCACATTGCAAACGTGTTCACACGTTGTGGCGAAACGACAGCTTGACCAAACACAGCAAGCTAATTTTTTAGTAAACAATTTTGTATGGCTCCCGAAAGATGTTATAAATATCAAAATGGTCATTGAAAAAAAAGATTTCTTACCCAAGGTGAAAGGTCGCGATTATCAAAGGGATACAACCGCAATGAAACTGTTTTTTTTTAATTGCTTCCCTTGCCAGTTTTTCTTTGAAAGCAGGACTTAAGAAGCAAGTAGATTAATTTAAGACAACATTTTCAAAATTCACGTACACATTATTGATATAAAATAATCTGTGCCTGTTGGTTGAAGTGTTTTTATAATCGAAAATGAGAACTTGCAAATTTTTGAATGTTTATACTGAGTGAAGTTTAATGCGAAAACAAACAAGAATTAGCAACAATTACGGGTATACCACGTGAAACAAATGTTAAAAAGTTTGAGTGCTTTGGCCTTTCTTACAGTCCGAATACGCACACATTTGGAGGAAAACATTGTATGATGTTACGATCGTTTTAGTAAGCGTATTCATAACATGTATACATATTATTTATATGGTGTATAAAACTGCAGTCTGTTGTTATCCCCTCCAGAAAGACCGTTGGCTAAGGTGACCAGACGTCCCGCTTTAGGCGGGACAGTCCCGCTTTTGACCTCGTGTCCCGCCTGCTCATCGGGTGGGACGCCCAATGTCCCGCTTTCTGGCTTTCTGGCAAGTCCATCAAATGTCCCGGTTATCTTTAAAAATCACTTTTTTCGGCGTTCTTTGACGGTGACGACACCATCATCGGCACATGTCCCGCTTTTGCCCCCGAAACGTCTGGTCACCTTACCGTTGGCAGTAGGAATAAACAAAATCCCTCACCCCCATCCCGTCTCCTACCATTGATGTCGAATATATCCTTGACGTCACAGATCCGTTAAACCGGTAAAGCTCCAAGCACGACCATTGATGAGCGTAACACTATATGGATCCTCTAAAAAGTCAAGGTCCACAAACCACTGGGAAAGCTGATGGGACGAGCCTCGCCTTCGGTACTAAACCTTGTCACAGCTGTGGAGTGGCTAGTAAACAAAGGAGCTCGCTATATCCTTTTCATGTCTTTTTTTTTTTTTTTCTCTCGGTACTTCACATCCTTCACTACTTTCCGCTGTCCTGCGTGTCCTTTGTCCAGCTGACACCCCACAAACACCCCACCTCCTCCCAACAGAAGACCGAACATTAATTAGGTATTAACGATTGCTGGTGCGTGGATTTTTGGCTGTTTGAAACAGGGTTTTTTTGTTAATTAAGGATGGGTAGGAGAGAGCGGAAGGATATTCGAGGACGCCATCCTTGCCTCTCGAGCTGCTGTCTGACGCGCACTGTCGTGTGCCGTGCTGTGTCGTGCAGTCAAGTGCTGTATCAGGCGACAGCTGCTGCGCCGGAGAACAATGCTCGCCACCCTTCTGCTCGGTGCCAGCGGGTGGATAGTGCTGCAGGACAGGGCACAACTTCGATTGACGCACTTTCTCAGAAGACAAGGGTGCACAGGTGCACTCACGTACATATTCACAAACACACTGCGCTGAGAGAAAGAAAGAAGAGCGACCGAGGGCGCAGTCTAGGGAGGGGTGGAATGCAAGGAAAGAGTAAACAAAAAATTAAAAAATTGGGAAAATAAAGAATCTGATTCATGCTACTTCCGCCGTGTCGCCAGAACAACTGTTTCATTTAAAGCCCTTTTTTTTTTTTGCCTTTATATTGGCTACAGCTGTGACACCTGCTGTGACCAGGCGATCGTACTAAATATTGAGCGAAGATAGTTCCTGACCTGTGCAAAGATAATTAGTTTTCATTGCAGGGACATCGGTGACGAGGGCCGTAACTATGTTTTACTTGAGAGGGAATATTATTTTACACTGCAGTGTCCTTTGCATGCTTGTCTCTCGTATCCTGTCATCAGTATAGAAAAGGTTAGGCTAGTTCATTCTTCTAGCCCCGTCATGTGTCATCAGTACAGAAAAATATACACTCTCTTGAACTTTATCGTCAGTGCAGGAAAAATCCACTCTATCTTATCTTCTCACAATTACAGAAATGACTCTTTACCGCCATTATTGGTGATGACACCAGACACGCAACTACCTCTCCTTTTTGCTTGGAAAAGAAAGCGAGATTGTTACAATCGTGATATAAATCAGTCTTCTCAACGCTTGTCCAATTTTTAAAAAAAACTTATTTACACGCATATACACTCTCTCGCTCTCTCTCCCTCTCACACACACGCACCTCAAACAAACACATCCTCTCCCACCAAGCACACACACACACTGCTTTCATGTAAATCAGAAGTTAGCTCATAAATCATTCTTTAACATTTTTAGGGGGATAAAAGAATCCATACTTCTATACTTGTGTGTGTGTAGAGAGAGAGAATGAACGAAAATTCGCCTAGTACATGGCCCCTCATCTCAATCATTTACAAGTAACTTGTACTAGTTGATCTCCAAAAGAAACCTGTGATTGTTTATCTGAACAACACATATTGTATACATAGCGACTTCTAATCTCAGACCAACACATTTTTTTTTAATTTTTTTTTTTTTTTTTTTTTTTTTTGCAAAAGAATCTGACCCTAACTATATCCCTAACCCAGCAACAAATATCATTTTAATGAAATATTTTATTTGATAGTAACACCTTTCCGACATTAGGTTCTTTGATACCCCATATATTTATATTTGTATGTATATAGCTTATTTGCTGTATTTTACTGATGTCTATGTAGAAAACTATTCTATAGAATTTGTTTAGGTTGTTAGGTTTAAGAACTTGTAAGCTTGTGGTGACCTCTCGAGCTTGCCTCGCGCTGTTTGTGTGGCAGGTAAGAAGTGCTGCAGAAATTAAGTTTGCTCGTTCCTTATCTCGCCGTGAAGCGGACCTCTTGAGTGTCAGCACGAGCCACGAACAGCAGGGTGGCAGGGGGAGGTGGATGTGCATGCAAGGGGGGATCATAAATCAGCGGGGCTTGTGGCTGGTTACTTACTGGGACCCTCGTAATGAGGCCGGGGTGTGTGTGGAGGGGAGTGGAGGGGCTTGTTCTCTCCCTGCACCGGTCGTTGTAATGAAGGTAACAGGGAGGGTGAGACTTTGCGGCGGAAGAATGTGATTGATTATTGAGATTAACGGCACTCGTAGAGAGTGTACCATAAATCCACCTTCACACAGTCCGACTGAAGGCGGAAGTCACTGACCACAAAGGATGAGCAAATGAAGAAGGTCTGGCTTGTAAAAATTCATTTGAGTGTACAGTATTAGTTTATTTGTGGATGTTCATGTTTGTACATGTAGCATGTGTGTAAACACTCTGTAAATACCATCAACTCCTCCATGTGTGTACTACATATATATATTTTTTTCATATTGATGTACTTTCACTGCACTAAAAATTGCGCATTAGTGAAAAAAAAATTTATGCTCTGTATCCTTTAGAAACTTTCTAATTATAAACATATTTTCTGCAGAGCCCTGGCACTCGTTTCGCTAAGCTTTCGCTAATTTTGGTGAGAAGAAAATTTACACCTTCACTGACTTCAAGTGTGAGGGGAATATTTGTATACGAGCTGTAACAGCCAGATGTTGCTCGCCAACCATCGTTGAAGGGATTCGGTGCAACTATTTTTTTTTTAAATACACATGCATCAACAAGCAGGAAGAGCATCATGAGAGCAAAGAAAAACGATAAAATAACTTATAAGAAACAACAATAAGCATGTAGAGCAGCAGAGCAGAAGTCAATTTACCGCAAATGTAAACAGTCCAAGTTATCTTTCCCCTACTTGTAGTTCATTTTCTTTAACTCACATCTACTATAATATATGTAAGAATTTATTTCAATCAATGTCAATTAAGTTAGCGGTACATTCTTTAATGCACGGCATGTCTACTTACCCCTCATTTAATTTATATTTCTCATCAAAATAACGATATCTATGCTAGAAATGTCTGAAACTGAAGTACTAATTTCCTTCAAAAAATTTCTTACAATTTATTTTTACACTAACCTGAAAAAGTTGTAAACAAACTCTTGGTCCTTTTACTATTAAAACAAAATCTTGGTCCTTTTTCGATTAAAACTAAATCGAAGTTTCTTCTTATCTTATTGTTCCTGTTTTTGACAGCTTAATCCAAAAAGTTAAACAGTGTAAACGAGCCTTAAAACCTTATTTTTTATGAACACTTTTTTTTCACTTTGTGAATAAATTCTGGTCGTGTTTTTTGCTTGTTTTGCAAGCGAAAAGTTGCCACCGACGTTAATTTTTTCTTCTTCTTCTTCTAAAGGGCGAGATGCTTTATCTTTAGGCTCTTTCTTTTGTGCAGGGAGAGGCATACAGCCCATATCTATAACTTCAAATATAACTATAACTTTAAAAAAATGTTTTATTGTCTCTTAACAGCCATTGTTGAATGCAAATGGTGCAACCTAAAACTGCACGCGCATACCAAACAGCAAGTCTGGGAAAATGGCCGACTCCGCTATTCTCTCGATTACCTCAAAATATTTTTTTTAACCTGCTGCCACAGTTCCTATCAGCCTGGCGCCAGGCTGTAGTTTTATCCGTCTACAAACGGACTTTTTTCTTTAGTTACTGCCGCCTGCCGAAGACCGGCGTGAAGGCTTCCTCGTCCTCCATACCCTCGTCATTGCACGCACGTCCGACCAACAACAGCGCCCTTGTCAACAGAAAAACGGATCTTGCTTAAAACAACGTGTCTTGAATAAACAACAAGAGACCTTCCATAAAAACAACGCCCGTGGGCAAAAACAAAAATGGATCTTGCATAAAACATCAACGGGTCTCGAAAAACAGCAAGAGATCATCCTTAATAAGATAACAAAAAAAGCAAGATCTTCCCACACACACAGAAAGACACACAAAAAACAAAAACAGCTCGTACCCTAGGAAAAAACTGAGAATAGGATAGTATATAAAAAAAGACAGACCTCAGTTATTTTTTTTTTTAAAAAAACCTCTTTCGTTAAAGCAAAAGAATTTACTCTGTGTAAAAGGAGATACTCGAATAAAACAAAACAGATTATCAACAAAATCAAGAGATCTTTCTAGAAACAAATTTCGACTAAAGCAAGAGTAATAAAGCACAAAACAAAAACAGATCTTGCTATATACTTTGCTAAACCACAACAGATTTTGCACTAAATAAGAACAGATTTTTTTAATTTTCAAAAAGCAAACACTATGAGGTCTTGAAACAACAACAGATCATACATTTCAAACAATAAAAATAAAAACAGATCGCCAGTAAAAAGCAAAAACAACATAAAGATCCTGAATTAAAAAACATAACATATCTTTCATTAACCAACAACAAAAGTTTGATATGGCCGCCATGAAAACGAAAACAACACACATTATTTTTCTAATTTTTTTTTTTTTTTAATAGGGAACTGGGAAATTATAATAAAATGGTCGTCCGCATAGCAGGGGTCGACTGGGTACTTTTGTGGCTGAACTCTTCACCTCCGAGCAGGGATCGAGTCAACCCAGTCTCCACCCACTCGCTGATCACAGGCTGTCACTACAGGGCAGTCCACCTCCACCCGCTCCACCCTGAAAAATGATCCTCGGTTGTAGTTACAGGACAGTCCACCTCGCACTCACCTGCTCCACCCTATCCCACCCCCTTTCGCCCACTAGTGCAAGTGACCACAGACACATCAAGACAGCGGACAAACTTCTCACTGAACAAAGAATTTGCTTTGGAAAAAAAACGGGATACATTGATTATCGAATTGAAACAATGGAAGGACAAGAAAAAAAATCTAGTGTTGTTTTTCATATCATGGGTAATATTGTCCTAAAAACAACTGCCAAAAGCAAAAAAAAAAACAAAACAAACAAACAAACAGTGATTAATAAGAGGGGAAAAAAACCAACCATGTGCAAAATTTCTATATGTAGCTCCGAATCTGGGGATCGGAAGCTACGAGATTAATTATAAGCAGCCAATCATCCCATGATATATTTTCTACACCACTCCACACCACCCCTCGAGTATTGATGCCAAGAAATAAGTGTTTCCATTTGATTCCTGGTGGCTGACTCCATCTCATGACATTGGAGGCTCGTACTCTGGCACAGATATCTACCCAGCGCACTTTTCCTTCTTGTTCATCCACAGTGTGACAATCCCTTCCCTTTCAGATCCGACAAATCTTATTTACAATATACATCTCTGGAGAACTTACAACCTTTAGTGTGATGCTGCGCTATACAGGCTGACATCATGATTTTCATTATTTTGAAGCACTTTTTGTTCAATGGCCCCTGTGGCATCTCCTGTTCAAATGAACATTAGACAGAGTGCGATCAGAAAGCGATGATACTGTGATAATTACAAAGACTGTACCTACTACTTATCACTGGCCACGAGTGCTTGCTATACAACACGGGTGGGTGGGTGTAGGGTATCTCCCTGACTCGCGGCGAGAAAGACGAGGCCAATGGGGTTGGGAGGACGATTGTGTTTAAGATTTCCTCGCTTTGAGAGGCACAAAGGGGGCTGCAGTGTAATTTTCCTGCCCGATATTAGAGCCCGGGTCCGTGGAAACTAGTTACAAAAGTTCTGGGGAGAGCCTGCCCGCATGCCAATCAAACAGGACAACACAGGGGCAATGAGGATCAACAGATACAACCTGTTGGACGATACACTAACACCCAACAGCGAGACATTAGGAAACAAAAAGGCTAGCTCGAGTATAACATAATTCTCAAATGAGTTTAACTCATTATCATCATTACGAAGTCCTGAAATGTGAAAGAAACATTATTCCTTTCATAAACACCCAGCTCTCAATTTTGGAAAGCGGTGAAACTATTTTCTGCTAACTTTCATGCAACTTTGATTTTAATTTTAACTAAAGCCACACATTTCTTCACTACAAGATTGTGGAATTAATCTTTGGAATTTGTAATTTATCCCAGATATAAAGTAGTCATGAGAGGATCTTCATTCCAAAAAACGTGGAGTCTGCCATTTTTTTTTAAAGTACAATCCATAAAGATAAAGCATGTTCTTTAATAAGAATCGAAGATTATAGTTCTTTCTGAAATAAACCTGCATTTTATTGATATTTTTAAAAATGAAAATGTTGAAATTATGTGAAAACAATCTATTTCTCACTGCATTGGAAGCAGCACTATGAAAATGAACGCCTGTATCGTTAATCTCCTATGCTAGTTTTTTTATTTCTGATGTTTTGTTGTTGTTTGGTGTGTGTTTTTTTTTGTTGTTGTTGTTTGGTTGGGTTTTTTGGTTGTTGTTTTTTTTGTTGTTGTTGTTGTTGTTGTTGTTGTTGTTGTTGTTGTTGTTGTTGTTGGTGTTGTTGTTGTTGTACATTAAATCCTGATGGGCTTGTGTTCCTGTCTCTGGTTGTGAAAGATTTCGATTCTACTCACTTTCACACAAGAGAGATATAAAATCAAATTCTGGCACCAGGAAAAAATAACGAACATCGTCCAAGTCATCGAATCGAGCGATACGACTGTCTGAAAGCGTAGTTGTTGCACATCGTTGTATCTTGTGGCTGTCTCCCAGCCCAGCTTGATTAGTTCTGCCTCCACGTCGGTGTCAGGTTCAGCCTGGCGGGCCTCCCCCCTCCCAACTAGTCCCCCCACCTCAAATCGAACTGTCAAGTCGTCTGCTTCTGACGTCCGCCTCGCGACCACGTGGCTTCGCTCACTGGAACCCGCAAGGCGTGAATACCAGCCACCCACCCACAGTCCCCATCAATTTTCCTCTGCCCCTTCTTTGTCAGTTGTGTTACCAGATTACAGAGGCATCTCTCTAGTCGATGTAGTGTTGTTCTCTGCCCACCCTGTACGGAAAGGTAGATCGTAAGAATGAAAAGTTAGTTTTCCAAACCCACCTCCCCCTCACAAAGAGAAATGAAATATCAATAATCTAGGAAAGTGAATAAGTCAGACTTTAAAACAAGCTATTTCCTGCACGTAATATTCTTTTATATTAATGATGAAGATGAGGAAAGAAAGAACAGCCGCAAGATTTTGACAAGCGCAGAATAACGAGTAGAATTTTTTTTTTTTAATTTCCTCTTATCTGTCCTCTATCTCTGTGAAGAGAGAGAACAAACGAGCGGACCCCCCAACCCGGGTGCTGAGCCCGAGCCTATGTTTGCACTGTGTGTGTGTGTGAGGTGAGTACATGTGTGCGTGTATGTGTACGTACGTGTATGTGTGCGCGCTTGTCGAGCAACTTTATTCTATGTCTGACTGTCAGTCGGCGTGCTGCGCCGTTCGTCGTTGTGCAGTCGGCGCACGCACCGTTGCAGCAATAAATGCGTCACGTAGCAGCGGGCTGTCGACGCCACACCTGTCAGGTAAAGACGTTGCCGCCATCGCTCCCTCTCACTGATGGCGTCACACTCCCAGCGCCCCCTAGCGAGTTGCTCGCCGTTCTCACACGGATAGCGGCGTAATAAGCACATCAACAAATAAGATGATAAATCGTCGGTTGATGTAGCTCTTGTGTTCGTGCGCGTTAATTCCTTCCTTAATGATGACACACGAAAGGTCAGGAGTTGACCACAAACGATATAGAGTTTATAGACTGAGCTCTGTAGTATGTCGGATGGACAGAAAGTGGTACAGTGGAACAAGTTTATGGCACAACAAAAAACAAAAATAATGTACCCATCCCTCCCCCCCCCCTCTCCAAAAAAAACAATTTTTCTACTTACAAGGAACAAAATCTTTCAGTTCTCTTTACTGGCAGATGTTTTATCGTCAACGAGAGAAACCATATGTAATGTTATTTATCTATTGAGCGAATTGTTGATCGTGCCTGGTTTGTTTCTTTTCTTTTCATTGCTCTGCGATGATGCTCGATCCACAATTTTTCAAGAGCAGCAGCTGACAAGGGCAACAAAGAAACAGCTAAGCAAATGTATCTCTAATATGATATGACAATAAGTCGACATTATATTCTTTGTTTGGTCAGGGGTAGGTTTCATTTCAATCCAGAGGGATCAGCAAAAAAGCAAACATCTGCTATGTGAAGCCGCTTCAATTTTTTATTTTATTTGTTGTTTTTTTTTTTTGTTTTTTTTTTGTTTTGTTTTTTTGAATAACATCGTAACATTAAGTCCAAGAAGAAGATAGAAGATCAAAAGGAAGGGTAGGAAAAAAAGTGAGGTTTTCTCCGTTCCTCTCGCCTTCCAAGCCAGTACTGACGATTTACAACTAACTGGAGTGTCTGCAGGACGATTCAATTAAGCAAGGGGACTGAAATCGGTAACTGTATATCTCACTCCACGCCCCGACCTCTCGTATTGCACTCTCTGTAACTAGAGTCCTCCCTCTGTTGCTCCTCCATTCGGGCCCCAGGTGCATGCCTGATCTTCTTCCCCTCCTTGGCGAAAGTAAGGAGAGAGGGAAGTGCTGTCAGAGTGAGATAAACTACCTGTTGGCCCACATCCAAGGGTCTGCCCCGTAGTAGCTACCTTTTGAAGAAGGCTCGACTAATGAAATAAATAATAATAATGACGGCTTCATGCTTACCTGTTGTCACTTTGAAAGGATGCATCATAAAGCCTGTAGGATACGACTGAAGAGAAGTAAGCGAACTAACAAACAAATAAACCACACAAAGTGCGACCTTTTAACATAGGGGTAACTGAGTATGGGTGGCCATGGGCAGCTGCGGAAGATAAATGGGACGATTTGGGCGGGCTTGAGGTATGAGCTTACCTGGCGTGTTGAGTTTAATGGTATACAGGTCTCAACATATATCTGAAGACCTTAAGGTAGGTCTAAGATTATCTGGCTTGAAGACTTTTTCGTAGGTATAAGCTTGCAAACCCTTGAGTACTCGACTTTCCAGGCATTGCTCTTCAATACACTCATCCTTGTATCAAACTTATCTTGCTTCTGGTGATGTGACTACATCTGTGTACAGCACAACAATCGTACGGTAATATGACGTCATCGCTGGGCTGTCGCAGTAACGGACCGACGATACTCCTTGACACCGCATGGTGGTCTCCAGTCAACAGTCAAGACCGTCGGGAGGGGGTGGAAAGGAGCAGGGGAGTAAGGACGATCCCTGCCACTGTCCGCCAGGTGAAGGCTGTGGCAAAGGTTGTAACGCTGACCACTTCAATGACGTCGTCAGCAAGTCTAACACCAGCGACGGTTGAGAGTGTGCCCTCCACCCCACTTCTCTTGGGGGTGAGGGGTTGGGGAACGAGAGAGCATGACAATTCAAGCAGATTACTCAAGAGGTCGTCCGTCAAGGGAGTTTCGTGATCATGGAAGGCGTGCCTCTCGAACACGAAGTGTGCGAGTATAGTAGGACAAAAAAAAAAAGAAAAGAGCAAGTCCTGCTGTTCAGAATTCGTGACATCCTGTTAGACAATTAAAGGCACAGTAAAGCCAAACTAAAGCTTGGTATTTAAATAGTGGCTGTAAAATACCCATTGTCCTTATTTTTATTAAAAAATAAAAGACAGCAATCTCACAAATGGTTAGTTGTGGGACACAATTCTGAAGAGTTAAGTAAAAAATAAATCGAATATTTACAAAGAAGAAAAACGGAAAAGAAATGGAAGAAGACTGGAGCAGAACTGTTATCAACATATAGAAGGTCCGATCTAATTCTGGTTGTTTCTAGATAACCAAATTCGGTTTTATTTAAATAGACAAAGGAAAGTGATTCGAAAGAAAACTTCGGTACAAGTTTTGCTGGAGTGAAAATTTTTGCTGGAGTGCTGGAGTCCAGGTTTCTGTTCACTCGCCATCAAAAGTGTCATTTTCACTTGCTATGGAAGATAGAAATTGTACGATAGACTATTTCATATAATACTAAAAGATGCTCGTCTGCAATAGTTCCTGGCTTTCACAAAAGTCCGCCTGAAGCCTTTTAACCGGATGAATGCTAGATACCTTTCATACAAAAGCTTTGACAGACATATTTGTCTCTGTTTGTCCGATTACGGAGGGACGACAAGTACCCACCCATCCCAGAAATGACCCCACTGAATCGATTTCCATTCCACGACTGGCTGAAATAAAAAATAATAATAAATAAATCCCGCTCTTTACCGGTTACACATTTTTCATCCTATGACTTAATCGTCGAACTCTGCTATGTCTTTAAATTCGTTTTCGTTTCGCCTCTCCTTTCCCTTCGTTTCAGTTTTTTGTTATTAAGTTCGAGGCGGCATTTACAGTGGAGCAATGATTTACGATGAAGGACAGCAGACACACGACGCCTGTACTCATGGGCAGACGGCAGGTAACATCAAGCGTTTATCTGTGGCTCAAGTCTATTGCTACACTGAAGGTTCGCACCCCGGCAAAGCTCACATCTAGAGATTTTTACCTTTTGAATTTCCCGTAGCGTGCTGTCAACAATGTCCTGTAGAGTGCTAAGGACAGCTTCCTGTCGTGTGCTGAGCAGCTTGGGAATTTAGAAAAAGATAACTATGTTTTCTCGATTTATTGATGTTTTTTAATTAGCGCAAGAAGAAATAAAATGAAAGGAGATACCAACAGAATTAAAATAAGGGTAATGACCATGATGTTCTCGAAGGCTCATACAAACGAAAACGAGGTGACCGTCTAACAATAAAAAATACCTCCCCCCCTCCCAAAAAAAATCGTCTGTGTCTCCATATCTAACGTGCCGTCTACTCTTCATCTAGACATTTCCCTCATCGGCAAACCACGCTAGCTTACTCATGCAGAAAATTCGCACCTAGTGATTTGACGATCCTTTTCGTATGCTGGACCTAATCTCTATAATTACTCACCATTCGGCATGATTCAAAAAAGACATCACTTTTTTGTTTCGGAAATTCGCATGTTTAGGTAAGACATAGACGATGGAAGAGAGAGAGACAGCACTGATTTTTTTTTAACAAAACACTTTCCCACACCAATTTCTACACTCGTTATGCTTAGCCTATTGTTATGCTTAACCTATAACCTTAACATATTGGCATCATCAACTGGAGGCACCATCAGTTGTTGTTTGTTTTTTCATCTATACTATTAACTTATAGTGCCAAGGAAAATATAATAAATATATAAAAATATATAAATAATATAAATAATATAACCTATACAGCCAACCAACACCGAAGGCTAAAGACAATAATAAACTGAGCCTGAGGTTGATCATCGCCATTTATAAACACACTTAGAGAGCCAAGCATCTTTGTGTGCGGTAATAGGCCTTTGCTTGGACTCTTGTAGCCACACCTAGTTCTCCGTTATGCCACATCGTGTGCCACACAACTGGCAAGGCTGGCCAGTGAATCGCAAGAAGACACTTGCTGGGTCAGACACCTTACCGCTGGGTCATGCTGGCCAACAACAGGCTGCACATCGAGAAGTGCGGCAACAACAGCCGTCGTTGAGAGTGACGACTCATACCAGCGCCAAGTGTGGCGACAGCTGCAGTCACGTGGACGGACGCTTTTACTGACGATATGCTGGCGACAAAAGTCAAGCACAACAAAGCAATCAAACAATAAACAGAATCGCACGGGATTACATTAAACCAGTCATTAGTTTTCACTCTTTCCCCTTCCATCAAGAAACACTTCTGTCCATTTTTTACTTTTCCTGGTGTTTTATATATTTGTTCACTTTTTTGTTCTTCATTTGTTCTTTTTTCTGCGCAATGAGCATTCTTCGGAATGGATACCTGCGCATTACAAATCGACATCATCATCATCATCATCATCTATCCCACCAAAACAAAACATTGACTAAACCGCCAGGTGGTTGGAGCTCAGCTGTCAGATGCGACACACACAATCAAATATGGACAGGCAAAGAAAGAGATATTGTTGACATGTAAGAATTTCTTTGATTGCGTGTTTCCTTTGAACGGAAGGCTGCCTTTCGTTGTTTTCGTTAGTTTCTTAAAATCAACTTTATTTTTTCATAGTCAGTTTTGCTGGGGGAAGGGGGAGGTAGGTCCTTTTTAAGAACATACTTTTTCCTGCACACCTATAAACACCTGAATGCATTTGTACGTTTTGATTATCTATAGTTCAGCGGTTAGATATAACGACAAGGATTAGCACGCACTCTCGAATTCATCTGCTTATAACTGTTTTTCAAAGCAGAACTGCAGTTGTCTGCGTTGTTTAATACGGCCATCATCATTACGACGGTTTGTCACATGTCGCTTCATTAAAGGTACAAAGAAAATACTCTGTTCCTGGTTCGGAGCTCAGGTGAGCTCTAGGACGTAAATTATGAGATTGTGTGAGGTTCAAAAACCATGAAATATTCATTTTGCGATGTAACAAAGCAGAATGACCTGTACCTTGTGCCAATGATATGAGTGTGCTCCCTCGCGGTAGGAATGTGACATTAACTAGCAGGAGTGGAAACCAACCTGTAAAATTATGCGAGGGTCTTTGGGCAACCTGCCAGCTGAATCAGCTCCCTTGGTCCTTTAATGAAGACACGGGTTTATACAGACTGCGTACTTGGATGAACAGAAATCGACAGTGAACATCCCATACGACAGGGTATGCCGGTGTATGCTGCTTATGGACGAGGATGATAAAACCCGCGATATAATAATATACAGTATAGGGTGGCATTTGATGTCTCCCCGCCATTGTCTATACAGATAATAATAACACTGGGCTTGTACACCGCCTTATCCTCCCTGTGGACTAGGTCAAGAGGCGTCACAGATGACAGATGGAGTGACGTGAAAATAAGTTGACGTCAGAACAAAATGACATCACAGATCAGAGACTAGCATGGTTCTTAATGATGATGATGATGATGATGTCGATTTGTAATGCGCAGGTATCCATTCCGAAGAATGCTCATTGCGCAGAAAAAAAGAACAAATGAAGAACAAAAAAGTGAACAAATATATAAAACACCAGGAAAAGTAAAAAATGGACAGAAGTGTTTCTTGGTAGTTTAAGACTGGCTTGAAAGAAACAGATGGGTTTTCAGTTTCTTGCGGAACGTGGTTGGTGAGGTGATGGTGGAGAGTGACGATGGCAGAGCATTCCACAGCTTAGGTGCCGCATTTTTGAAGGCCCTGGCTCCAGTGCGCTTCTTGTTGGTGTCTTCCACTGCAGGGAGACAGAAGCGTGACTGGGAGCCTGAGCGCAGGCTACGTGACGGCTGGTACGGAGGAACTATTTCCTGCAAATAGTCAGGAGCAGTTTTAAACATGCAGGACTGAGCAATCGAAAGTACTTTGTGGTCAATACGCTTGTTCATTGGGAGCCAATGAAGGCTCTGTAGGATCGGGGTGATGTGCTCAGTGGACGACTTTGCACGGGTGACAATCCTGGCAGCTGTGTTTTGAACTCTTTGGAGCCGATCCAACTGAGTAGCAGGTATACCCCACAATGCACTGTTACAATAGTCCAATCGTGATGTGATGGTAGCCACAGCAAGTGAGTTTGCAGCAGCTTGAGTCAGCATGGGCCGTAGTCTACCTAAAGTCCTCAAAAAGTAGTAGGACTTAGCCACAACAGAACTGACATGGTTGCACATGGAGAGCTCTGCATCAATAAACAGCCCTAGATCCCGTACACAGTCAGCAAAGGCTATGGAGGCATCACCGACCTGCACGGCACTAATGCCAATCTGCTCCCGTCTGGCCCTGGGGCCACACAGTAACGCTTCTGTCTTGTCGTCATTGAGTTTAAGACGATTCCTGGTCATCCACGCCTTCACCGCAACACAACAAGATTCAAGTCGTTGAAGCGCAACCCTAGCCACTGCCGGGTCGGGGGGGGGAAACTGCTCAGAATCTGTGTATCGTCCGCAAAGAACTGACGTCCCATCTGAAAGCGTTCAATGACCCGTCCAAGCTGTGAAACATATAGCGAAAATAATAATGGACACAAAACGGAGCCCTGTGGTACGCCACACACCAGAGGAACTGCCTCAGAGCTTGCAGAGCCGACAATCACTCTCTGAGATCTCTCGGCAAGATAGGAGGCAATCCACTGCAGTGCAGCGCCCTGGATACCAGCTTCTGACGACAATCTCTGGAGCAGCATGCGGTGGTTGATGGTGTCAAACGCACTACTCAGGTCAAGTAATACTAACAGCACTAAGTTGCCAGAGTTGACACTACAAAGAATGTCATTTGTCACACGAAGAAGAGCAGTTTCTGTGCTGAAGCCAGGACGATACGCTGACTGAAATTTATCTAGGCAGCCATTATTAATAAAATGGAATACTAGAAGATCGTTGCCCAACTCCAGCAACTTTTCTCGTAAAGTATGATGGCGCATTTTCAACTCATTAAGCATTATATGTTGCTACACGACGGTAGCCTCCCAGGAACCTCTCATCTTCCAAGACAGTTAATTTTGTACAGAACCGTCAAAGCCAGCTACAACCACTTGGTTACCCTGGGATATTTCACACAACTGAGGATGCTCTGTGTATTGTGTAGAGTGCATGGTTGCTGTAGACCGGGGACACATGCTGTGCTAAAGTGCGGTTTCAAAATATCGAGCGCACTTAAAATATTTTTTCAACCGAGGGCCCAGTATTTTACTGATGTCGAGCTCCGTGTTGACTCAAAATTACTGAGCCTGAAAGAGCCAAACTTGTTTGTTGATCCGGCCATGCTGGATCGTCTTCACAGCATTCATCTCAGTGATGTGTCAGGATCAGAATCTTTGTTCCCAGAGTCGCCTCTATTCACAATTAAACTATCTATTTTGCTTGCCCCCAAATCGATGAAAGAATAAGGAACACAGCCTGCCTGCCTTCGTCCCCTTCTGCAGCTGCCCCCCATCTTGCTCATCTTCCCTGCAGATAAAAAAAAATCGAAAATCGGAAGTGGGAGGTTCGGCTTCCGCTACGGCTAGCCTAGACTACTTATAAATCAACCAGGACTAGGTCCTTGTCGAAAACGTCTAAACCTGTCAATCAACATCAAACTCGTCAAAGGCGGGTCTGCAAACCACGACAGCTGCTGTGGAAACAGTAAATAGGTCACTGTGCCAGTCTCTTCGCCGCGTCTCTTCGTGAGAGGGAGCTTGCAGAAGCTGCTTTCTGATTGGTCGATAGCTGCTGAGTGCCTCCATTTTATGCATGCAGGCCGCCATTTGCCATGTTGAGGGAGTTTGAGTGGCAGTGATCAAGTACCCACCCTTTCCCGCTAAAGTGAAGACAAGTGTTTATGCGACACAACGGCTGTCCACGTTGTCGGATCCGCTAGACAAAGGGTTCGACACTCGTCCAAGTGTTGGCACGGGAGAGTATTTATATATTTTTTTTGTTTTGGTCGCCGGCGTTTTCGCCGCCCTAACCACCATTCACGCTGGAAGCTCCGTACGGGTCCAACATGGACGACCAACAAAGGCTGATGCATCCCCAAGGCCCAGTGAGCATGGCGAGTGTCATGCCGCAACAAGGGGGATACGACGGAATGCAGTCAGCTGCACCAGATCCAGACCAGAGGAAACAAGAAATTGGAGACATTCTTCAGCAGATTATGACAATTACTGACCAAAGTCTTGATGAGGCCCAGGCAAGGTCAGTGGACAGGTGAACCTATTTCGCTATTTTGGTGAAGGCGTTTGCTTGCGAATTCTCCGCTATGGTTAACCTCAGCAGGGCCCCGTAACAAACACGGGGATATTTCGAACCAACTGAGGGCAAGTGATGTGTTAGGTATTCATTCAGATAGTTCTTGACTGCAACTCTTATCATTTGTTGTAAACATATTGTAACTGTGTCCTGACTTGATTATTGGAGGAGCACAAGTTAGCAAATGTTTGAACTATTTCGCATGGTTAAAGTAATAGAAACTAAGGAGAGTTGAGCCAGAGGAGCTGGTGACAGGAGTCGAACAATGACTCCATATATCTTGATAAAAGTTTTTTGTTCGTACAGACGAAATGGCCAAACATTATTCAATCAGATATTTCGTTTAAATACACTCAGGTACATGTCAACCCGATAAACTAATAAAAAGCAGTAAATGAGGGATTTCATGAGAAAAGCTCATCTCTAAGACCAGGATTCAGATATTTCCACACACACTGACTACAGGCGCCCACATAATTATACCCAGCACATTTTCTCCTACTCTTCCTCTCATAGTTTCACTGTTTGCAGCATCAGTTGATAGCAGTAATGATACTTGAATAGTGAACATAACCATAGACACTGGCAACAAAGATATAAATAAACATCTGTATTTTTGGCCTACACAGATTCCTGCAGTATAGATAGGAGAGAGGATGATATTTGTAATTATTGTCTGTTGCAAGATTTGCATACAATCATCCATTTGCATGATATTCTCATAATTTTGTTTTGAACATAAAAAAGGTTATCCTTAATGATAACATATAAAAAGTATCTGGCATATCTAGTGCTGTAGCAAAAGTGTGGAATATTGTTTGAAATTGCCTCTTCTCATACCATCAGGAAACACACACTGAATTGTCATCGAATGAAACCTGCACTCTTCAGTGTGCTTTGTGAAATCAAAGAGAAGACAGGTGAGGTTCACTTCTGAATGAAAATTTCTAGTTGTTAAGTGAATGTTTTAGCCAATCTATTAAAAATGATGATGTCTGCCATTAGCGGTTGTATGCAGAGAAAAGGTGTTGAATGGTTGGTTGGGCAACATATTAGGCAGCTGTTTAGTAGTTTGAGCATCATCTTGGGCTTGTAGTTCTTGTTAGCATCCCACTCATAGAATGGATGCTGGAAAGACAGACTCCTTCATTGTGATGGACTTGCAGCTCTAGCCCATCAGTATGAGCTTGTGATGTTTATAAACTTTGGTTCACTTTCACTGATCAGTTTGCAGAGTATAGGGTGGTATCTATGGGTGGAACAAACACAGGGCTTCTGCTAAGGCTAAATTCTTTGGGGTCCCAGGGACCCCTTCAGATTTTTAAGGGGTCCCTGTTCTTCGCCCAACTTTGGAGGGGACCCCATTGACGAAAATTGAAGGGGTCCTCCGAACTTTTAATGCGTACTGTACGCAATTTTTTGCGTAAGCAGAAGCCCTGAAACATACAAATTAGAGAAAAAAATGCACCAGGCATTATTACTTTGTGCTTTTCTTATTGCAGACAAATTTTATGGTTAAAAGTTTCCATACATAGCTTTCTAGTGGAAAAAACCTGAAGAGAGGGAGGACAAAGGATAATATTTATGAGGGTTCTGAGCTTTTATAAGGATATTCTATCACCTAGTTGTTATTTTCAAACAAAGAGTTAAAAAAATCTGTGGTACATTTTTTTTTTAAGAATATCCTTAACCATTTAGGGAAATCACTATCATCCATTAGCAAACAGGAATTAAAAGGAGATAAGAATCCTGTTCAACAACCTTTCATTGGTTTGAAACCGTATACTCCATCCCTGAGAAGTTTATTTGGGGACACGTCTTGACACAAATGTCAAAAATTTTCCTAGTCTTAGTTTGTGAATGCCTAATGGCTAAAAATAGAAACAATGCTGTTCCATTTAGCATGTGGCATCTATCATTAATACGTTTTAACTAACTGACCCATGTGTGTGGTATCATTCTGTTAACCAGCATACCAAAATTTGATAACCCCAAAACATTTATGCATATTTTCAGTTGGGAATGTTGAATGCTGAGCAATGTCATGAATGATAATAATAGACAGGGTCTGAGAAGAGTTTCAGTATCGGAAAAGTACAGTTTTGAAAAAACAATTGAGAAACATTATTTTTCAGTTTGATAATCATCCTCCTACCAGCTCCTAGATCAAAAAGGGTAACCTCCCATTTTCGTTACTTTGTTTTGACAATTCTCATAATACTGATTGTTATGCAAGGTTATTATAGTATTTTTAATAAAGTTATAAATCTGCTTTATATAAAATCTTATCACAGTAATGCCAAGACACCTTTTGTTTATAAATAGCTGGTAATAGCATGTGCCTTATAAATTATACACTCTAGTATAAATACAGGTTTGAAATGTACATTTGTGAAGTAGATGCAAAGGCACATGATATAACTCCTACAGTTTTATCACTGTCATTATTCTTGGTGCCCTCTAAATTCCTCCTGGCATTTACCTGTCACACAAGGCATTAAGATAAATTCTGCAGAGGTAGCCAGAGATAAGTTGTCAGTGTCAGTGACTGAGCATCTTGTCAGACCTTAAGAAAGCAGAAGTTTTCTGTGTTCTAGTCATTCTCGATCCATGCTTTGTTCTAGACAATTTTTATACCCAGTTCTCTCTAGATTGATGGGAGTCCATACTTTAAAAGCTTAAAGACACTATCCCTTGGCAGGGTTCCCAGGTCCTTGCAAGGTCCTTTTAAGTCCTTTTATATTGAATTTTCGCCAAAAGGCCTTTTAAGTCCTTTTATTTGCCATGCGGTCCTTTCAAATTCTCACACAGGTCCTTACATTTTCTCTGTGACCCTTTTAAGTCCTTTTATCGATAAAATATTACCACAAATTTATTTCCGGAGTCGACTTTGGCGCAAAATACCGACGATTTTTCGCCGCATGTTTTGTCTACACATCTGTACAACACTAGTTGCCCTTCCGTATTCGCAAAAAACACTCTTTTTAAAAAGTCTTTAGAAACTTACTCTTTCTTGAACTTTGATCTTCTAGTACTACTGTGCATAGCTCTATTTCTCTCTCTCTCTCTTCCCGTTAGAGTGTGCGTGCGAGAGAGAGACACGTGAACTGACTTTTGTATTACACCAAAGAATGGCTTTCAGGTTTTGCAATTATTATTACTTAGATTTCTAGAAAACTTGGAACATTAACGGTGTATGTTATCAGCGCGCTAAGGACACTTTTTAAGTTATCTAATCTAAATATGGCAGACAGGCATCAAAATTAACTCTTTGATTATTTATTACTAGAAATACATGTATTTGAGAACATAGAGAAGACCACAGATCATAAATAATACATCTTTCCGACCACACAAGAGAAAAACATAAGCATTGATGACTGTCACTTAGGTCCTTACGAATGCATGAAAGGTCCTTTTAAGGTCCTTTTAAGGTCCTTTTTTGGCACCATCCCTGATCCCTGGGAACCCTGCCTTGGGTTATGCGCTGGAGCTGACAGGGTAAGCTGGCTGATTGATGGGCAGATGAAGAACTTAGATCACTTTATATACATACAATAGTGATGGTAATTAAGTCTCTCCGGAAACAAGGAAAGCTAGTTGTAGAACAAAAGATTGGGAATGCTAAAACAGTGTTTCTTGTCACATAAAATTTACATCAACTGCATAAGAGAAATCCAATTCACATAAAGAAAACTTGCCAAGGGGGTTGAAAATGTAAATTATTTGGTGTTGGAAGCCTGGAAACCTTTAGTCTTATCATATAAAACATTTCCTGCAAACCTTGAAAACTGCTGTTGCTATTACATGCTTTGCATCTGGTTCCAGTCAGTGAGAAAGACTACGCCATCAAGATTATAATAATGTTAATACATTGATGTGGGTTTTTCCCCCCATGCAACTGGTTGGTGAAACTCCATATTTTTTTCTGACTACTCTAAAAACTCATTCATTTTATGGATGAGATAGTGCCATGCCGATTTTGTTTTGTTTTTGGTGGTGGGGGGGTGGTGGCTGGGTGGGTAGAGTTCATTATACTAAACTGCATTAAATAATTATTTGAATCGTTTCAGTGTTGAGCATACGCAACACACAAGAAGAGGAGCCGCCAGATCCTCAGTTGATGAGGCTTGATAACATGCTTATTGCGGAAGGAGTAGCTGGTCCAGAAAAGGGTGGGGGCTCATCTGCAGCAGCCAGTGCAACAGCTGCAGCAGCATCAGGAGGGCAGCCAGAGAGTGCTATTGAACACTCAGACTATCGTGCAAAGCTTGCCCAGATTAGACAGATCTATCACACAGAGTTGGAGAAATATGAACAGGTAAATAAATAAAATATTATCAGAACAAGGTGATGCACTTTTCTACAGGGACAGTGTAACACTCAGTATATATGTTTTATGTGTCAGTAAGGAAAAAACAACATAAAGTATTAATATACAATTGCATTTGTTAGTTTTTTAGTTTGTTTTTCCTCATGTTAGAAGTGCCAAGTGGATGCAATTTCTGTAGAAGCAAATATAGAAGTAAAGATGATTTTTATGGATTGCAGTGATTGATGTGTTGTAGCCATTTAGGGAGGAAAAAATCATTAGAGAGTAAATGAATGCTAGGTTTGCACAGGTACAGGGCTTACAATTCTGTGCCATTAGGATATTTCCAGATTTCCATTTTTTGTAACGTCCAATTTTTTAAAAATATGAAAGGGAGTGTCATAAACAGGGTCTAAACCTTTTGATGGGCCAACTGACCAGGAATGGTGGGGAGATTGGTAGCGTACCTTGGTGAAAGCAGGAAAAACTAGGGTTACCTATGAGACAATTACCATGTCACACATGAAGTTGGCCATACAGAGTGTTAAGAAACCACGAAAAGGATGACCTCAGAGCGTTAATGATGGGAATGCCAGAATGTCTTTTAGACCTAACAAAGTTTTATGATGTTTGGTGAGTGTAATCACAACTGCTTTGAGAGGTAAAAGAACAGGAGACAATCTGCATTAATACTAAAAATAAAATCAATTACATCATAGTCTGAGACATAAAATCAGTCATCTGCCCATCAGATACCGATGAAAGTAAAACCATCTCAAAATGAATTTCAATAAAGCCGAAAAAGACAACAAAAAATAAAAAAGGTTATCAGTTAGATACCAAGTTTAGAATTCTGATAGAGATTGATAGTAAGAGAATAAGATGTTTTCGTAATGAAAAAAAAAATTTGTAAATCTAATAAATCTGCACCTTCAGCCTCTTTGTAGGACAAAAATCTTATGCGATTTCCTGTCACACTAAGTAAGAGTCTACTTTTACAATTGACTTTTGTCTTTATGTTTTTTGTGATTCTATTTTGTGTTCTGTATAATTTGACTTTATAAATGCTCAAATCCTTGCAGATAGGATTTCCTCCATTTTCTGGACCATAATTAAGCCCTGTTTTTAGAAGTCTTGCCAAAGGCTACTACAGTGTAGGTTTATAGCAGTATAAAGCAAATATTTCAAACCCAGGGGATTTTTGAGAGTCAGTTCACATTGACTGGCATACAGTTTTTTTGTTTTTATGGGTAGCAAAGAAGGGTTTACAGTACTCATTCTTAAAAATAGAATGACACCTTTACCCATGTTTGTTACCCTGCAACAGGCAAACACAACTCTCTTAATACTATTTACTTTTTTGACATTTCTGTTGATGAGTGGTTTAGTTTAGTCCTTGTTACTCCTTGAGGAGCATAGGGCCGCAACAACACCTCTCCAGCGGATCCGTATAGGGCAGCCCCCATCAGTTGGGCCCCTGTGGTTCTGATGTCCTTTGCCTCACTTTCTACTGTTCTTTTCCAAGTCTGCTTTGGTCTTTCAACTCTCCTTTTCCCCTGAGGATTCCAATCAAGTGCCTGCTTGGCAGTGGTGTCAGCTGGTTTGCACACTGTGTTCCTATCCAGCCCCATTAGCACTTTTTGATGTCTTGGCTAGTGGCATTCTGGTTGGTTCTTTTCCACAGGCTGCTGTTGGGGATCTTTTCAAGCCATCTTATTCCCAGAATATGGCATAGGCATTGGTAAAGGTCTGGAGCTTGCTGGTGGTGTTTGTCACTCTTCAGGTTTCAGAACCATATAGTAGGACTGCCTTCACATTGGTGTTGGAGATGCATGTCTTACTGTGGAAGGATAATGCTCGGGAGTTCCAGATGGGGTGTATGCTGTTGAAAGCATGCCTAGCCTTGTTGATGCGTCTTTTGATTTCATCGTCCGCTCCACCGTCCTTGTTGACAATGCTCCAGATAGGTGAAGCAGTCTGTTTCCAGGATGTTCTCTCCTTGAAGTTGGATTGGGAGTTCCTGCTTGTTGTTGATCCTCATCACTTCAGTCTCCTTTCAATTGACCTTTAAGCCAGTCTTCTCTGCTTCCTCAGCTAGCTTATTCAGTTTGGTTTGTGCATGCTGTTGTCAATAAGATAGACTGCTACTCAATAGGTTGCTCAATGATATGGAGTGATGAGTGATTTAGCATGTTGTAATAGTTCTTTTTTGCATACCATTGTCTCTACTTTGTTTCAGGCTTGCAATGAATTCACCACTCATGTCGTAAATCTTCTTCGGGAACAAAGCCGAACACGACCTATTGCACCTAAAGAGATAGAACGAATGGTGGCAATCATTCGCAAAAAGTTTTCGGCCATCGAAATGCAGCTAAAACAGAGCACTTGTGAGGCAGTCATGATCCTAAGGTCCAGGTTCTTAGATGCCAGGTAAGAAATTTTAAATTTTGGCTTGACCAGGAGACTGAAAGAGTGAGACATCAGAACTGTCATTTTCCTTTCTTTTAGTCACAAAATCATAATGACTAAAAGAAACAGTTTGTAAAAAGCAATTTTGCTCAACGTCCATGGCATTTGAAGTTTGTCACTAGCAGAGGGGGGGCACAATATTGGTTTTGTATATTCCTATGGTTAGGATCAGGAAACCTTTATCATCAAAGGTTGGAATGCAGGTAGTTGGGCACCTAGGAGTAGGAGAACTTATTTAACTAGACTAATGTCTCCAATCGATTGGAAGCCAAGGCCGAGAAACACCTGGAGACGGGACCTCGCCACTGACACCAAGCTCACCGGAAAACATGTTGCACCTGGCAGATATATAAAGATTGGTGGTGAAATCTGTTATCCATTTGATTTTGGTTAGTTTTAAATTTCATTACAATGAATTTTTATTCACCTCTTTTAATTAATTTGATGTTTTAATGGTGTAATTAAGAATATGAATTAATATAATTAAAATATATCAGAACATCACTTTCAGATGCATAGTTACAGCGTGAACAAAGAAAAATTATGTGTTAAAAAATCATGTAGAAGGTACTTTTGTTCCTTTTTATTCTAATAGTGGGAAATGTCCAATTTCACTAAAGTTTTATCATTTAAAGGCATAAAGTCAGGTTTCAAAAGTTTCAGGTTGATTTGAAGCATAAAGTTGAATACCTTTTCTATATAAATATTGAAATTAGAATTTGGAAATGTATTTGTAAAAATGGCAGTTCTGATGCCAGAGTGTTTGGAGAGAGTGCTTGTTGATCAAATGCTGCAGCTTATATAGCAACAGAGTACAGAAAGAGACTGCATGTACCTTTACTTGTGATAAATTGCATACACACAGGAGATTCACTCACCACAAGAAAAAGAATGAGAGTTTTCATCACTTTTTAAATTAGTAACAGGATGAACATTATAATACTGAGTACTTTCTTTACATTTTGAAGGAAATCATTTCAGAATGGACAGTACTTCTGTCTCTTTAAATGCTATTTAAAATGATAACATGTAATATTATTTCTTATTATTTATTAGTTTCTAAGAAGTTGTTCAAGAATGTACTCACTGTTATATGCATATCATCCAAAGCTGCAGTTATATTTAAAAGAGACTGTTGATCTTTTATATGCATGTGTCCTCTGCTCTAGTCTCAGTACCCATCTACATGCACACAAATACACACATTTATGTACGAGTATCTTTACTCATAATGCCTTGGATGCAGTTTAAAAAAATTCCTGTCTGTATATGGTTATCATGTCTTTCAAGTAAGGGGAACCTCAAAACAGAATTTATAAACAAATTAAGATTTTGATATATTAAATTTTTTAACTTAATGACTGATTATAATTTATATCATTATAATAGTATTATTAATTTAAAAGAAGACCAAAGAGAAGATCTATGATTGAGAATAATATAAGTTTAAAATGGGAAAGTTAATTGAACTTAACACCTTCATCGGTTTGTCATAAAAATGCATTTTTTTTTTTTTTTCATTTAAGACTTTTTTGGGGAGGGGCAGGCGTTTGGGGTGCAGACTGACATTTACTAATTATTTGGTTGAATTTCTACATACTAATCATGTAGTTGTGCCATAAGTGCACTACAAGTTGCACAGTTATAAACATGTGCATTACTAATCAGTTACAAATGTGTACAGTACTACACAGTTGTAAATGTTTACACTATGAATCATAATACAAATATACAGCTGTAAATGTCTCATTACTAAGTGCGTTGTTTTGAACATGAAAGAACGCCAAGTAAACGAGGGATGCGTGTAGGAGGAGAATAGTGGAATATAAGTAACACTTGAGGTTCCCCTTTGTGTATTTTTTGTTTTGTTTTTTTTTTTGGTGATGTCTAATTTCTTTTTTTAATTGTTTGGGTCTGTGACAAAACTGAAAGGAACTCTTAAAACCATTCAGTAGGAAATTTTTTTTAAAATCTAAGTCTAGAAATCTGCAGAATTTTATTTTAATGCTTAGAAATATCATCATATATGATAGTATTTACCTTTGAAAAATAAAGAGAAACTTTATATTAACATAAGACAGAATAAATGTGATATTCTTAAAACTTTGAAAACTTTTGTTCTTAATAATAAGCTTGATAGATTTTTTTTAACAATATTTTTTAATAATACAAATTTTGAGCTGTAGAGAAATAACAGAACATGGAAAGTTATTTCTTTGCCATAATAAATTCACTGAAAAGACCTACAACATTGTACTGTTCTGTGTAGCTCTAGGAACCAGCTTTCAGAAGTAGGAGAAAAAGGTCAGGAACAAAATTTATTTTTAGTCTTGCTTCAATTTACAATGTTAGCTTATGTGAAAGAAAAGCAAGCACTTAACCTTTAAAAAAAATTCCTTTGTAAATTTTTTTTATTAAATTTGTTATGACTTTTGTCTTTACAAACAATATGTCCTAATTTTCCCTCTCGGTAGAGGTTGTGGGAAATATTTATAGATTAAATTTAGAATGCAGATTATATTAAAGTTTTAAGGTAGGTAATTTTAATATCATTTTTGTAAAGCTGATACAAAAGTTGGGTTTATGTCTGGTTAAAGAGTACCTCTTGATGTGCAGCGTTTGTCACAGGTTCCTGCAAGCTATTATCACCAGTATTCTGTAAAGCACTTGGTATCTGCTGTAGGTTTTCTCCTGTCAGTTAAAATTAAGTACACCACCTGGATGCAGAGTTTGGGAAAGTCAGATCTAGACGCTGCTCTGGACTCTTGTGTCAGGTTTCCAAGATTTTTGGTGGGCAGCTTCCAGAAACCTAGGCCAGCTATGAAATACAAGCAGTTGTGTAGAGTGGCCAAAGAAAAATATTGACATGATGCATGCAGTTTCTAGAGATAGGAGCAGATTTTCTTTCTGAATTGTAAATTCACTGTATTTGATATACAAGTGTTTTTAGCTACTATCAGTATTATAATTGAAAATATTCTGAGATATAGATGAAGGCTTGAAGATTTTTTTAAATTTCTGGACACTTTAGTACACTTTCAAAACAAGTTCTGGATAGTCTGTATAACAAACAAGCAAGGCTCATGAAAATACATCCAATTTATTCACAGACACTTGATATCGTCGCACATGATAGTACTAGATGAAGAGAAAATAATGGCTGCATATGGTCTTGAAAGCTGACACAATTTGATCGAGTAGTTTTGAAAAAGTAAAAAGAAAAAAAAGAGCTACATAGACCCTTTTTTTTTTTTTCTTCTCCTGCTAGACGGAAAAGGAGGAATTTCACCAAGAATGCCACGGAAATTTTGAACGAGTATTTCTACTCCCATCTGAGTAATCCTTATCCTAGTGAGGAAGCTAAGGAGGAACTTGCACGTAAATGTGGGATATCCGTCTCCCAGGTCAGTATATGGCTTAGACACATCTCTCTTTTTATTTTCCGTAGACGGAAAAGACGGAATTTCAGCAAACAAGCATCCGAGGTGTTGAATGAGTATTTCTACTCGCATCTGAGTAACCCATACCCTAGCGAGGAAACTAAGGAGGAACTAGCCCGAAAATGTGGGATAACCGTTTCTCAGGTCAGTATTGTGTTTGAACGGCTATGTCTTTCTTTTCGTTTTCCGTAGACGGAAAAGACGGAATTTCAGCAAACAATCATCCGAGGTGTTGAATGAGTATTTCTACTCGCATGTGAGTAATCCATACCCTAGTGAGGAGGCTAAGGAGGAACTAGCCCGAAAATGCGGGATAACTGTGGCACAGGTCAGTTGGGTTTTGGATTCTGTCCCTGTCAGGGTGTCTCCAAAGAAATGCTGACTTTTTGCAAATATGCATTATTTTGGTTTTATATTAAATTAACCAATACAGAGTGAACCTGTATTTTCAGTTTTTATTGAAATAATCTTCCATTTATTGATTTTTAATTCCTTTTTTTTAGGGGCTTCTTTTAAAAAGTTATAGTAAGATTGTGTAAACAATTTTTGGCAGAGTAATATTTTCTGTTTGATATTCAAATGTGCGTGCATACACGTTAACGTCACAAGATTACATATATACATTCTTGAGCAACTCAAGTGACAGGTATGACCTTAAAAAACCGTTATTAAAAATAAGATTTAACAACGTTGGGTTGAATAAGCAGTAGATTTACACCAGAGGAAAAGAACACCTTGCACATCGTTGTGATCTTTGCTTGAGACCAAACTGTCAGCATTTCTGTATCTCAGAGTTCAGAGATACCCTGACCTATGTGTGATTACCTCAGTAAGTTTCTTTTTAAATTAAATTTATTCACTTATTTACCAGCTGCTTTCCTCTTTAAAAAAAAGACTAACACTTTCTCCAGAAAAGATTTAATTTTAATTTATTTGAGATTTGCACTTACGATTATTAATCTATTAAAGCGTCTTTTTCGTTGTCGGCAACAAAGAAGAGAGATTCATTAGATTTATTAGACGCTGGTGTGGTCTGTTTACCATTTTTTCTCCATTGAATACAACAAGCACTTCTCCTCTAGAATTCAAATGTATTGACAATTATTTTTGACAAATATTATATTGTTGTAGATTTGTTTTATTAAGCATTCTTACAATTACTAGTACACTTACTGTGGTTTGAATGCAAAATAGAAAAAATATTAGACAGAACACCTCTAAAAACATTTTTGACAAGTTTTTATATCTCTCTGGCATTGTCATTGTAGTTGACTTGTCTGCATTTTAAACATCAACACTATTATGTCTTTTTTACTTTTAATTTTTTAAAGATAATCCATTTAGTGATTTTTGTCCTGAGAGTATGTTGCAGCACGAGTCAACAATCTGTCATCAGGAGTTAGTATTATTTATTTTATCATTGCCCTCACAGTTGCGTAGACAAAGCCTTCTGATCAGGAACAAAAGGGAAGGGTTAACAGTATTTTGTTTGTCAACATATTTAGATTTTAGGACTAAATAATTGGTACTCCAGACCTTTGTATAACTAACGTGGAATCTCTTTTTTTTTGCCCAATTTCAGCTTGTTAACATATGCTTCAAAACAAATTTGGCTTTTTAAAAACTAAAATGCTGCCTGTGCAGCGTCACATGGTGCTTTTGCTTTTTCTTATTTTGCATTTTATCAAAAGGTGCATTACCATGTGGCAAAGTAGATGATGTGAGCACTCCCCTACTCCTTGCCACCACCACTCAAAGTATCTTAATTTATACACTTCATGATTCATAAATATAAACCAAAGCCAATTAAAGTTTATTGGATTTCTTGCATTTGCATTTTCTTGTTAAAAGTTGTGATTTTACAGGGGAGCTCTAAGAAAAGTCGTTTTGCAAATTTTGTTTACAAAATCAAGATGTTTGAGGCTTGTGGATTTTTTAAAAAAGAAAGATCATTATTTCTTTTATGCATACTTGTAATTGCACTATTGTGTGGATTTTAAAAAACCCAAAATTTGCAAAACCTTCATAGATTGTGAACCATTTCAAAGATGCCCTTAATTATAACACACCTTCAAAGTACTTATATTGGACTAGGACATTGCATAACTTGTGATTTAATAACTTCCATATATTATCATTCTCATTAGTTTGGTTTAAGAATTAGTCCTGAAATTTTCCAATCTAAAATGGAATAAGCTGTGTTCCTATATTAATAATGGACTAAATGAAAAAAATGAACCTTTGAACTTAGATGCATTAACCTTGGATATAATTATAGGACAAATGCATTACTTGGGTGCTATTCAATGCCATTAGCCATACTTGCCAGGCCTAATTTTAACTGATGCAAAGTAATTGAATTATTTTTGTCATTTGGTTTAAGACAGTTTATTAAGGACACCATGCTGGTTAAGCATCTGTAAAAAATGGCATACCACCCAAGTAAGCATATTTGTACCTGTGTTGGTAAAATTAATTCCTATGCGGAAAAGCAGGGTTAGAATTCAATCATCTAGAATTCAAAAGTTTCTGTGGGCACTTGAAATTAAAACTATTGTAAGCTACTGTTCACTTTTCATGTTGAGGCAGACATAATAGTAATTTTTATTTTAGGCTCTTACATATTGTTTTTTGACTTTTTTTTTGCAGTAAACCTGTCAGATATTTTGGCTATTAATAACAATAACAAGTTAAAGTTTCCTTTGTCTTGAGGTTTCTCCTGCAGTTAAAAAATGATAATAATACCAAAGTTAATTTACATAGTACTTTTTACCCCATCATCAAAGACTAGCTGAAAGGGCTTAACAAAAAATATAAACACAGAGAACAATAATAATGGTCTCACAACAAAGAGTTTGTTGTGTTTACGGTTAGTGAGATTAAAAAAACCAAGGGTAGGCTAGTGACAGGAATTTTTGTACTGGAGAAAGATTTATTTTTCATTCCCTTACACTTAGTTACATGGAAAGGGGTTAAAATCACTTTGCTCTATTGGTTTGAACATTGTGTTAAAGTCTGCTTGTCTTGATGTGAATTAAGTGGACTGAGGGACAAGTGGTTAGGTTAACTTTGGAGATTATTGTATGCCACTCAGAGAAATATTTGGAACTTAGTTCAGGTTGATATTCACATCTTGCTATCATTTGTGTGTGTATATATATAGTTGTATGTTTTAAAACACCTTTTTTTTTCGGGGAATTTAATTTTTTCATGAATGTGTTCTTTGCCAACATGGGAGGCAACATTTTTTCAGGTTTGCAAACAAATTGTTTACTTGCTAGTCTGAAACGCTTTTTCAAAACTGACACTTCTGTACTCTTTCACACAAGAAAACAAGACTGACTCTAACATGGGGCATGGTCAAACTCATTGGACAAGAAAGGTGTCTGGCAATGCAGTGATACTGTAAGCAGTTTTGCTGATTGTCCAGCATGATCTTGCTCTATGATTAGCATTCAAAGAGAATCACTGAAACGTTCCAGTCTGCAGAAAAATGTAGCTTACACGAAGGATGTAAACCTATGCTGGCTGCATTCTATCTTTGTAAATGTGTTTTGAGCACTGGGTTCATTTGTGTTTGAGGATCTTTACCAATTCTACGTCCAGTTCAACTGTTCTCAGCATGTGATGCTGTTGAAGATTCGTTCAGTTTTGCAGTGGAATTAATTTTTTTATTATTGGCCTGACAACTTCTATAATGATTGCCATGTTGAAGCATGCAGTAGGTAAATTCAAACTGTTAGTGTTTGTATCATCATCTTCTGTTGTGCCAAGATTTTCCAGTTGGCTGATCTTTTTATCACCTTGCTCTGGTTAAAAATTTCATTGCCGAATCTCTAAAACCAGAATGCCAATGTTTTGACAATCTGCACTCAGAATACTGATAAACAGCTGTCATGTGCAACATGGCAGCCTACTTTAACTGCCTGAGACCTGTGTTTTAGTTGTGATTGTTAGTAAACAATCATAACCCAAAGTTTTATATGATTCAGAATGTCGGTGTTTATCATTTTAAGCCCAACTTGGAGTTGTTTTTCGCTTTAAAGTGAATCTCTGGCTATCATCACCAGGTCAGTTCCTGCAGGACTATACTGTTCCCACAGGGATACCCAATATTTTCTCCATCTTTTTTCTATGTTTAATATCACCAGAGCCTGGCTCTGAAAAAGTGCTGATGCAGATTCCATGCCATGCAGTCACAGAGCTTGGTGCTGTATCCACCTTTTGTTACCTTCTTTGTTGTTAGAGAGGTTAGTTGTTTACTAACCCTGACAGGATAATGTATTCTATTCTGCCACCATTAGTATGGAAGTGAGATCATAAATGTTCCTTAAGATTTATGTTCGAGAGGGGTAGGGGGTAGGAATGCATTCCTGAAAGAGCTCACATTTGGATGGGCATGTACTAGAATGTTCTTACTGCTGATTTAACAAATATTTAAATTTTGGGGTAAAATAATATTTGGTTACTGATCAATCTGCCATTAGTGAACAGTTAACACAAACATATATTGTCATGCTGGCTGTAGGACAGTAATAATACAATGTACTGGGAAGGCTGTATTGAGTAAGGTAAAGGGGGAAACAATTCTGCAGCAAAAACATAGAGGTTGTTAATGGCAAGCAGTACACAGAGGTTGACTTCAGGAAAAGACCTCAGGACAAGGCAGGGCGGAAGTGACAGGATTGATTGATGAAGAAGCCAGCACAAGGGGAGCAGGCAAAGAACCCTGCAGCTATCTCATTAATTCTGGCAGCTGACACCTTCCCTGGCTGCCATAGAGCTGTGACACTGGCAGTACTAGCAGCCCTTTGAAGGCATTCTTTGGTTGGAGTTTAAGGGGATTATAAATGTCAGCTGTTTTGTAAAGACTGTTTAAGGAATGTAATGGAATAATAAGTTTAATCTCTTGAGAAGTAACATTCCATTTGTAAACCTGTAACTGTAGTTATTTTTAAAGACCACACACTTGGTCATTATGATTTGGGTGTCCTGAACCATTTAAGATATTAAATTTCAAATTCTTAACTCATAGACTCGTAAGAATTTTGTCCTTACAAGAAGGTTGTCGCTAATAATAGTTTGATGTTTTTCTAAAAACAAAGGTTGACATTTTAAAAGCATATGTGTTAAAACAGCAAGATGGAGATGGCTGAAAAATGATTTTTTTTTAATTATTTTGATTACTGTTGAACATTCATAATGGGAAGCAGCAGATCTTATAATGCTTTTATGCAAATAGTGAGGTCAACAAAAGATCCAGCCTCTGCATTCAAAAATTACCAATCAAAAGGAAGAGGCAGATCTTGTCATAAAATTTAAAGGGAGAATGTGTATCAATGTATTTGGTGATTTACAAGACCATATATTTGTAAATCGTTACAACCAGAGAAAATATCAGTGACAGGATGTGTAGTAGTGCTAAGCAGTATTAAAGTAGCAAGTTGTTCAAATCACCTAATATCTGTAGCAGCAAGAAACATGAATGTTTGTACTTTACTTTTATAAGTTTCTTTTTTGTGCACAAATGTCACTTATCAAATCCTTGAGCAGAAAATTTGGATTTAAAAATAAGTACTTTATGTTATCAGTTATGATAAATTAATTAGTAAATATAATAAGCTTTCTATAAATAAGCTCCATGGCTAACCTCCAGCAGTCAACGAAATTGCTGATATTTTTAAGCATTTTCACTGACTCCTATGGCTGTGTTGTGTACATAACTGAGAGATGTGGTGTAAAATAAAATTGTTGCCTGTTACACTTATATTTTAGAAATGATATCAGCTGCTGATGTTTATGTACAACTTTATGCCTACTTAAAAGTTGATGTCTGTTAGATTTCTTTGACACACTTCTGGCATGTATTCGCATTCTGCAGAAACTGTGCACACTTCTGTGAATCATGGTAGAGCAGTCAGTTCAGATTTCAGTGTTGCAGCAATCATTACCAATTACTCCTGATATTTTGATGAGTAGTTTTTGATTCAGGTGTCAAACTGGTTTGGCAACAAGCGGATCAGGTACAAGAAGAATATTGGCAAGGCACAGGAGGAGGCAAATCTCTATGCAGCAAAAGCAGCTTCCGCAGCATCAGCACAGCAGCTGGTGCAAGCTGTGTCAGATCCTTCCTCTCCTCCAGGTTAGCTTTTTTTAAATTTTTTTATAAATGAGATGAAAAATCTCATAAACAAAATGAAAAATTATAACTGGTTACCAAAAAGCCATTCATTAGACTGTTAGTTCTTCATTCTCCTTCATAAAATTATTTAATTAACTTTGCAACTTCAATAAAGGTGTGTAGAACTGACGTGCCTTGGGTGTTGAATTAAAGTGCATCAGAATGTAATTTTTATCACAGGCATCACTATTAGTGGTACTAAAATCGATGTGATCTTATTTGGTTGCAGGTTCAAACTATGGCCTTTCATCGCAAGGAATGGGAGGACAGCAAGGTGGAATGTACATGAACCTCAATGGTGAAAGCTACCAAGGCGACAACTCTGTAGGTGTTTGAGTGCATTGCTGTTGAGTGTAAATATGTTTTGTATTGTTCTTGCCTTGTCCTCCTCACTCTCTTTTGAATTATGTATATTTTTTTTTGGAGATGCTGGGTGGAGAAAGGTAGGCAGTATAGGCAACACTGGAACTAAAACTGTATGGAATAGATTTAAAGCCTTCATCTGTCTTGAGAGCAGTTATGGAGGGGTTAGCATAGTTAACTACAGCATTATCACCTGACATGGTGCATCCTGATATAGAAGTGAGCTACCGAAGTATCACCTGACATGAAAGACTACAGGATGTGCTTAACAGTATACATTCTGCTTTGGATGAAGTCCCTTGATGATGCTTAGAAAATCTTCAAATGGTGATAATTATAGTGATGAAAGACAGGATGACAGCTGATCTCATTGCTCCAAGAAAGTGATAAAATCTTAATCTTTCTAGTGCTGACCTGGAAAGTGAGGTGAGTACGTTAAGGGTTAGAAAATACAGGCTTCATATCAGCCTAGATTTCAGCCTTTGTTTGCATAGAGGTTTAGATGTAGTATTGGACAAGCAAATAGGTGCTTGTGTGATTTTATGCATGTGATGAAAGAATTATAGATTAGGAAGGCTACTATAGATTCAATTAAGTGGAAATTGTATACAATTTGCAAGGTTTAATGAGCTGTATTTGGATAATGTTATGTGTTTTTTTAAACATCAGTTTAACCTCTGGGTTATCTTTGTGCAAAATCTGATCATATTGAGCAGATACATCAATAGGTGGCCATTAAAACATTAGTAAACAATGAGCTAGCTGCAACAAAAAAACAAAAAAGAGTAATTTGGCAACTTTAAGGACATTTTTGAGAACTTGATGTTTTAAGATAATCACTTTTTAAAAAATTTCAATATCAAACATAGAGATATATTCAAATTAGAACAATGCCTGTGAAGTAGAAGAGAAGTAAACTCGACATTTGCCCTGTTAACCAACTTGATCCACATGTAGGAAGGAAATGCCAATTGTGTAGTCTAAATAACTTCTTTAGGTCTGGTGATAGTCTTGGTATTAAGATTTAGTTAGGCAAGGAATGGATGTCAGTTTTTTTTTTTTTTTAGAATGAATTATAAAAGTTGCCCAATAAGAATATATTTACATACCTTATTCCATTTCTGGGTGTTGTTAATGTCACAACTATCTACTTGAGATGCATGAGTGTGGCCTTTGCATGATTGTACTGTTTTGAATCCTGTTTGAGCTTTTTTCTTTTAAAAAGCATGTGCTTGTGTGTCTGGTAGTTGTGTATATATATGGTCTTCCACATAAATACATAATAAATACACTTGCACATTGATAACTGCATTCAGAAGTGCAAGTGTGTGTGATCAAGTCTACATATATCCATAAAATACACACCTGCATATGCAATCAGGCCTTGTGCATGCAGGTAACATAGACCTGCTACATTTTTTCACAAAAGCTGTTCGCTGCTTTCCAGTGATTTCTTAAGCATGCTCATCAGTTGTTTGCACACAGCTGGCTTATTGATTTCCCTCTTCATAATTATGCTTATACACTGCATATGTACCCTTTGTCCTCATGATTTTATATCCAGGAGTTCTCTAATAAGTTTTCTTTTATTTTTTGTTTGGCATGTAGGATAAAGCTGCTGTGTTGCTATTCAGTGCATTATGCATGTTATGTAATAAAGTCAAATGGAGTAATAGATAACAGTCATCTGGGTTTTTTTTTTTAAATGTTAACTGAGAAATCTATTTTAGTCCTGCCTTGTAAATTATAGTAAATTCAAATGATGCAGTTTATTTTGAGTGTGACCATGTGTAGATCTCTAAGGGTATTTTTTTTTTTTTGGCATAATCTCAACAAACTGATGGTACAAGGGAGTTGTGAAGTAGTAGTTGTCCAGTGCCTTAGATGATTTTTCAGACTGCAGTAGGAAGGTTACAGTGACTTTGGGAGAGGATTGCACCATAGTTTCTTACAGTTTGGTGTCTGTCAACTTAAAACCTTAAAAGATAGAAATCTGGAGTTGGTGCTTACCTATGCACATGAACAGGTTCTTATAGGCATTAGTGAAAGTGATCGCACATTCACAGGTACAAATTTCCCCACCCAACCAAATCCCATCCGCACCTTTTTCCTAAGTGGAGAAATAGAATACACTACTGATTGCCAAGTGAGAAACATAATAAGGTACCGATGGCAACCATTGTATGTTTGATGCTTCTGAGTTAATTCCCATTTATTGTACCAGTTGAAAAAACTTAATTTAGAGTAAAATGTCTGCATTTATACCCAAAATATTACAGATTATATACCAATCAGTTCATGAAACAGTAGTCATAAACAGTGACGTTTTATTTGAGCATCTCCATTCACTAATTTATAGAATTTTGCATCTTGGCAGCAACCCATATAAATTACAATAAGGATTAAAGTCAAGAGTGTGCATATACAAGTCTACAAACACATGTTGCACAAAGCAAAATGTGGACTGTAACACTTGAGCCTTTCAGGGAAGGAGAGAGCAATATTGTGACACAAGTTGTGTTCTGTTGTAGGTTAGTGCTTTGCGGCATGTCATTGCACAGACTGGGGGCTATAGTACCGAAGGCGCCCCTACTTCTGCTGGAATGTTTGACCCCAATATGTACAACCAGGTACTCCAACCATCCCATTTATAACATTTCTCTTACCTGACCCTCTCCTTACTCACCTTCTTTCATTGACTGAAAGAAGGCTTTAGGTTTTGACTGCAAATATGGGAGGATGGTGACTAGGTTGAAATTGATAGCATTGTCTTAAAATATGTAGCTTATTCTGTGGAGTAATTGGCTTTGGGCCATAAACCACATGACATGATGCATCTTTATTATTTACTAGTTGAGAACCCTAACAGTAATGAGATGCTGTTCATCACTAAACATTGATTTGTCTCCCCCAGCATTCTGTTCCACTTATTATTTTTTTCAAATAAGATGATATTGTATTTATATTCAAACACGTAATGTCCCCCATAATGAATTTATTGTTCTAGGTTGAAACTAGAAAAAGTCATGAGCAAAGGAAAGCAGGAAGAGGGTGGATTAATTTATTGTTATGATATTTCATGCTCATGGAACTAAGATGAACTAAGATGAAAGTCACGTTGATGTCTAAGAAATGCTCATGCTGTTAAAAACAAACTTATTTGAATAACAGAAAAGAGCATTTGCATGGTTAGATTACACAACAGAGAATATACTTCTAGCTCATAGCAGTGGGCAAGTGTTGTTTAGCTGTATTTGTTCAGTCTTGTGCTTTTAGAATCAGGGTTAAAAGAGAGAAAAATCCTTAATCTTAGTTTTAGCATACTGTATGAGAGTATCCCCATTTCATGCATACAAACACTAAATAGGCTTTTTAGGCACATGCGTATATGTGGATGTGCGTTGTAAGGGCTTTCAGTCCATTTCTCGATATAAAAAAGTTGATAAATGACTTTCAGCTATGTGAATTTTAAATTTGGTCTTTTTCTTACCAAATAATGGTAAATGACCATGAAGACATGTTAGTCAGGTCATTTCTGAGTAAACAGTGTTTCATGAAAACTCACCAAGTTTAAGGACAGTCATTATTTTAGTATTTTAATCCATGTCACACCCTTAAGCTTGCATTAGGGATTAGATAGGTACTACAAGAATAAGGAAAACAGAAATATCATATGACCTGTTAATAGAGGAGGATATAATCTTAATGCTAGAAATGTCTGATGGAGAATGAACTGTTTGAAGCTGAACCTTGGCTTTGAGAAAGGCTTGTATTTGTTGCAAAATGATGCTCTCAGTTGACAACCACTTTTCTTTGTTAACAACAGCTGATATTGCTAGCTTTTAAAATGTCTTCATCAAATCATGCACTAATGACATAGTTCTCGTGCATATTTATTGTCTCAGGTCTGCATAATTTGTAAATCACATGTTTAACAAAACACGGTTACCAGTGTAGTTATTATATTTAATACATAGTTTTTGCTGTTAACTCACTCTAACACAATTTAATATTGGTTATGGACAAGGAGTGCATGACAAGTTAACTCTTATTTTGGGTCTTGACAGAAGTCCAGAAATGGACCCAAATAGATGTTAACGGTTGTGGAGGAACAATTGATCGATGGACTGTCAGTTTTGCAGAAAGCAACCCAGAAGCTGCATTCATATTTTTAAAAATTGTTCAGCAAAAGAGAATGTCTGTGTGTGCACACAATGTGTTGGCCATTAGAATTTCAGCATCTTGTATCAATATATGTAGTGCTTATGCTTGGGTGTTGTTTTGTAGTTTTGCTTTCTTGGGGGCGGGGCTGGTCTTTGTCCAGCTGGAGTGATTTGCGTAAGCTTTTGTTTGGTGTCTTTTGGGAAGCACCTTATAGCTTTTTCTGTGAGGCTTTTAGCACAATTCCTCTCTTTTTTCCTTTTTTTATTATGCGTTTATATAGTTGTTTTGGATTTTAAAGTTTCTTTTTGTTTTATTTGTTTCATTCGGTCTCTTGTTGTGATTTGATTGACTCCATTCAAATACTAGCACATTAAGTATCATGGATCAATAAGATGTCCTTTGGAATAGTAATTTATAAACTACAAAGTTGCTGAAAATTAAAGATTGTGCCCTTAATGTTGGCTAGATGGCAGAATGTAGATACTTTTAAAACTAGATTTGGCCATGCAACTTGTTGGAGGTAGCGTGTATTGTATGTACACTTAAGAGTGTGTTGTCTTCGCTGGCTAAAATAGTAAGTTTTATAACTGTACTGTTCAAGAAGCTTGATGAAGTTTTATGGTAGCCAAAACAAATTGCATGCATTAAAGTAGATTATGCAACTGTAGTGCTGCTGAAGCTGTGTAACTAAAAAATTTTTGATGTTGGAATAAGGCTTAAATGTGATATTTGCTTATAGGATTAGCTACTTGTCGATTCGACCATTTTCTAATTCGGTCAAGTTGATTTGACCATGCACAAGTTTATTCAACAAGTCAATTCGGCCACAGCCATAGTTTGACTACCAAGTACAGAAGTTACTATCCATTGTAACAACACTTTTGTTGCTTGTTGTATGTATACAACCTTTTACTGTATACAAATTAGTTGATACACACGGGTCAGCCACCATTGTTAACAAATAAAAAGTAGGTGCTGTTAGATTTGGTGCATGGATACCTATATATGAGTGTTTAAGAAAACCTAACATTCCTTGTTTAGTTTACTCAATAACAGAGCAATGGGCATGACACAACTGTATGGCTCATGGCCATGCTTTTTTAAATAGAAGAGTAAAGTATTCAAAGTGCAAAGATGCAGAAAACTGAGTTACATTGACTGGGGTCTCCCTTTTCTTTCTTTTTTTTTAATCTTTCACACAAAAACAAGATAGATTTGCATCAACCAAAGACAAGAAAGGAGATGACATCAAAATTCACTTACTTCATGGCCAAATTATCTCATAACTGATGATCTTGTAGAACTAACTATAGGCAGTGGTCAAATTGACTTAAATCGACTTTTGGGCTGTTGTTGAATGGTAAATGATCAAATTGACCAGCCGTCATAGTGTCTATTATTTCAGGTCAGTTTTATGTTGAATTTATGCTTATTTCTATAATTATAAAAGTAATTTCCTTGTTATCTTAAAATTTCTTCCCCTTACACAATTGCCTCCCCCCCCCCCTAAATAGGACCGATTTCTGTGCCCCATTGCTTACTCGTACCCTGTACGAAAAAGATCAGCATTAAAATGCACTTTACGCACGAGTTGTTTTTGTATTTCCATGCACATGCGCAGATTAACACTAAAGCGCCACTACGCTTTAGGAAGAAACCGTAACTTTTAGGGAACAATTTTAGAAGTGGAAACTTTTTTTTTAAAAGTCCAAAATGATTCCATAGAACATTTGGGTTTTGAGTTGTGTTCTTTGTGCATTTCAAACGGGTTATGAATGCAGAGGTACATCAGAATCTAGTAATGCAGAAATATAACAAGAAATGGTTATGCTTAATCTGATCTGTGTTAAACTTTGCTTGACATTTTAACAGATTGTCATTTCTCCTCAATAATAGTATAAACAAAATTATGGAGGAGTTGGCTTGGATATTGACAGGTAATATTGATGGCATAAACAATGGTGCTATGCCATCTTAAACAAAAAGAATGTTCTGTGCAGAATAACTGGGTAAGCACAAATAAAATTCTATGCAGGTGGTATCTGAGCATACCCAGTAATTGAGTCCTTGGCAGTTCTTGGATTAGGACTAGTGAAAGAATATAGCCAAGCCCATTTCTTCCATGTAATAAGCTTTGTATGATGAAACCAAGGCCACAGTTAAGTGTTCTGTAGACAAGAATGGTGCAGCAGAAGCTTTGTTGCTCCTTATCTCTTTGTCTACATTTAGTGACTGGCTAGATCAATCATTCAAATTAAAACAAAAAGAACCCTTAGCAAAACTAGTCTTGGCTGAGTTAATAGCAAACTGTCAGTACATTTAATACTTTTATGTATTAACCTTGATAAATTTGCTTTTGAATACCAGTGTACTCATTAAAAAAAAATTACTAACATTATTCCAACATCAAAGCTTCATGCAGTTTTATGCTTCTTCCTCTTTTTCTCTTCCTTTTTTTTTAAATACTACATTTGCTCTTTTTTTCTGCAGTTTCTCTTTCTTTGTAATATGATTTAGTAATGAACTCTTGGTCCATCTTTCAAGATTTCAAACTCCTTTATCTGAAAGCTTTTTCTCATTTGTGAAGGTCATTTGCATGTTTTTCCGTATTATTCATACAGTAACTGCTGGCGAAGATGTGTATGGCGAGAGAAAGGACACCCAGTCTTCATGCTTCACTGAATGAAAATTTCTTCATTGTACTTTGGCAACTTCTCAAGAAACCAGACATTCTTGTTTGTGGATATTTCTTAAGCAAAGCCAGTTCTGTACCTTAAAGTATAGCAGTGTGGGATGCCTTTGTTTAGTATTGCATCTGGGGTTTCTTGTTGAATCAGGGGAAACAAATAACAAAAGACAACTGATATTCAGCAATCAGAACAAACTTCCCCCATCTATTCTTAACTACTTTGAAATAATGCTACAGATACTAGCATTTATTATTAAAAGATTTCATATTTGCTTTCAGTTGCTCTTTTTTTATTTGGTTGTGAGTCTTTGATCATGTGGTTCAGTGCATTTCTGAATTGATAGTCATTCAAAAATTATGGTTTGTCTGTGGCTGACGGGTGTCTTGATTAAACTATCTTAACGTGACTTTCTTCGTTTGTCTTGGTTTATGGATTTTCCCACCACTAGAATGGAAGCAATACATTGTTTACAAAAACCTTATAATTTATGAAGATTTTATCATCATTAGTTAAAAGGTTGATAGTATGTCCATGACAATTTTTAATACTGCAACATTGATAGTTTTTTCTGTCCTTTGAAAAGCTTTAAATATAGTTTCTATAACTTATATTTGTACAAACCTCATTCTTCACCAAACTCTGTTGAAAACCTTGTAAACCTTTGTTTTGCTTAGTTGGCTGGGAACTTACAAGACTAGTTTTGGAATTATTTTAATGAAAGCCCCCAGTTTATTTCCAAGCCAGTTAAGTGTATTTTATGATAAATGATTCACCATTTTTGTGTCAGAGACATTGCAAATCCTTAAAATCTGATATGTGAACTCAACAGGTTGATGTTAAGGTAAAATATGAGTACAGTAGAATATGAGATGAATGTTCTTGATGGTAGTGACATCAAGCAGTGGAAGTATGGGTGGGGAAAATTATTTGAAAACAAACATGCACTTATACTAAAGTTTACATATTAGAATAAAGTATATGGTGTTAAAAAGTCAGTTCCTGTTGCAAATTAGTAATTTATAATTTAAAAAGACTTGAGAATGAATAATAGTGTAAATATCATTTAAAACACGTTTGCAAATAAACATTTCTTTTTTTAAACTCATGGCATTTATGATTTTTACAGAACAAACATTTTGTTCTGTTGTGGACACAGATTTTCCCATGAATACAACATTTTACAATTGAAAGCTGTGGGTTGGTGTACACGTAAATAACCCTACATTCTAAGCTCAGAGGTGAATGTAGGCCACAGTAAACGTGTGACAGTTTGGACAAATGTATCCTAACGCATTGTCATAACAAGAACCCTACTTTTGTGACTTAAAAATGAGGTGTTGAAATGCTGGTAAATATTAAGAGGAACGTCGGGCAGATAGCATAGGTAACAGACCAGTTTGCTTCACTAGAAGCGTTTTTTTTTTTCCCAAAAAGTCTTTTGTCAATTATGGAAAAGTACTAAATACTATGTAGATGCTAGGAAAACATGCTACTGAGCACTTATTTAAAAGATGCTGGTGTGGATGTCTTTAAGGATTAGAACAAAATACTTTTGATTTTGTGTGATGAATTGGAATCTAATCTGCAGTCATGTTTGTCTTTCTGAGGCACAGATGAAATGTAATTTATTATGTTCAGAATATTAAAATGTTGTGTGAATAATAATGATGATGCACAATAGATCAAATGTAGTTAGTCTTAAACAGCTCAGGCAGATGTTCAGCAAATATTTACTTGAGAAGGAAACTGAAGGAACTTTGGGCTGCATTGTACATGCGATTAAAAAAAAAAATCACATTGTCATGATGTGCAGAAGACAACATTTAATATAAACTATTCTAATGATAGCAACCTGTATGTTCTCATCATGTACTGATTATTGTTTTTCATGCTTATTGTGAATTGATCATAGTATCCATGCTAATGTAAATGAAAATCACTCTTGGAATTGGGATGTTTGACTTGCTAGTTGTCAGTAAAGCCATGTTTTGTATTTTAGTTTGTGTATAGTCTGTGCTCATAATTTTGTATGTCTTTGCATGAATCCTCTTTGAAAAGAATGCATGAATCATTTTTATCATATGGCAGTGCTTGTCATAAGTAATTATGCCTCTTGATTGCCACTTCACATGTTGTCTTGTGGAAGCATTCGCTACAGGAAATGTCTGTAAACAGTATCACTTTCAACTTTCCTTTTCCACCCAAACCTTATATCCTGCATGTGCAACAGTTGTCAAAGAACATGCAGGAGTTAGCAAGATCTCACATTAGTTTTTTGCAGTCATTCAGGCTTCATGACTCGCATTTACAACAGCAAAGGTAGAGAGTGGCACATTAAACAGACTGTTACGTAAGTCTGCAGCTAATGTGAAACAAAAATAATATGCTGGGAAGCATATGTACACAAATTTTGTGAATATAAATGTTTTGTGCTTTTTATTTTTTTTTGTATAAAGGATAAATTAGGAAATGTTCTACTGTGCAGCATGTTTCTTGTTCTTATGTTTGATCAGGCCAGACGCTTCACCATTTCTTTCGTACAGCCTTTTTAAAAAAAATTATCCAAAAAAGCAGATTACGAATGTAGATATTAATTGTGTTGTTTACGTGTTGCATAATATTTATATTATTGCACATTACAAAGAAAGGCCAAACTAAGGTACATTGTTTTTATTGGTTTTGATCAAGAACTGCATCGGACAAAAACAGTGCATCATTCTGGTTTTTAAAATTAAAGATATTTAAATGTATAAAACACATCAGGTCAGATTAAAATAGGTACATTTAATATTTTCTCTATCTGGATGCACCTTGACAACCAAGAAGAATGTTGATTTTCTATCAGAAATTCAAACTCCTTTTTTGAGAGATGGGGGGAATTACTTGTGGTTCAAATGCTTAAAAATTATTTGTGATGTACTTATGAACCTGCAAATTTGGTCATGTTAAAGGCTGTGAATACATACACGTGCAACATACTGGGTGATACTGCAGATACATCAATGGCTACCAAGTAGTTTATAGGAACAAAAATAAAATAAAAATCACAAATAGAATGAAGGTGTCTTTGGTTAACGTGATGCATAAGATAAGCATGTTAAATACCAAACCTTATTGCAGAAAATCTTATGAAAAAAACAAAACTTTTGGATCAAAATTTCTTTCTAAGAAATTAAATTTTATTTTGTAACATAGAACTAAGAAGTCTTATTTTTTCTGATATGTGCCTTTTTTCTGTTTTGCTATTTTATTATTATTTTTTGTTTGGTCGTGACCTCTGTGGAGCTCAGAAGAGTTTATCTCCCCATTTCACCAACCATTTTTGACGCATGCTTGTCATCTGTACATGCATACTTTCTCACAATGTACAAATTTACATTGACACTTTAAATATTTCCTTATTTACTGTTATATCAATACAAGGCTAACACAAAGGAAGCCTTGTTAGTATTTATGCTGTATACTTGCAATTGTACTATATAATAAAATAGTAATATGAAGGAAATTGGTGTCTTGTCTGCCATGTTGTGTTTGGGAAAAAAGTTTTATTGTCTATTGTGTTATTGATTATGGTTAAGGTTTCACTAATCTGCAGTCAGAACATAATTCCAAGCAATTTTGATATCCTTTAACTCATAACAAAACAATGCACAGTGTGCTGTGAATAGATTTTTAGCTTTGGAAGTAACACGTTGACTTTAATATTTACTACTTAGATTTGCATGAAAACAAAAAAACAAAATTGGGATAATATAAAGGTTGCCATGTGCCAAGAGCCTGTAGTTGAATGCAACTGCCATCCTCCCCTCTCCCTTCACGTCCAGCCCTTTTCTCACTACCAAAAAGAAAAATGTCTGCTGATATAACTACCAACAAATTTTTTTTCTAAAAGTGTGATTGCATGTTTATATCCTTGTATGCATGCTTGTCATTTAAAACAAATAATAAAAATCACTTCTTTTCATTTTCTTGTTACATTTCTTTTTATTTAACAGATGGAACATAACTTTTATTTTTAATCCATTAACACAATTTGTGAAATACTGAAGGCTTAACATCAACAGGTGGTGGGCTTTTTATATTTATTAAGATTGCTTTTTGAAGATGGGCATAGGTTTCAGTGTCAACAACCTGTCAAAATGTGAGTCTAATCTTGTAGGTCCTTGTATTAGTGATAAGCATAAAATATTTGGTTACAGCAACTTGATGGCCAAATGAATTTTAAAGTTAAAACATCAGGATCATAAAAGAAGATTCTTCTGCAAAGTGAAGCAGAGAATTTCAGAGTGGAATTGTCATTTCATGGACAGATTCTAGGCATAGGTTGACACCAAATGGGGAACGTGTTAAGATCTAGCAGAATGTGAAAACTTTATGATAAAATTTACTTCAGTTAATTGTAAGATAATTCTCAGAATGAGAGGGAATAAACCAACGTAGGTATTATAGGATATGAGATTTATCCAAATTGTGAAGTATGCATGAAAAAGTTGAAAATCATAAAAACAAGATGCAGCAAAATTGATTTTTTTTTTCATTCGTTTGATTCAGTCTAAATAATGCTGCTTATTCCAAATTTTCTGCTTTTAAGTAGTAAGGTGCAGAGGAGAAAAAAATCTTGATTCAATCTTTATGATGGTGTTCAGTCCTAATTCTTCAGGTTTAATCAGAGAATTGTATAGGTATGCAAGCAGGAATTTCTGAATGTGAAGATGAAATTTCAGACTATTTGTCATATCAAGGTATCACGTTCATTTCTTTACCCCACCAGGGTGGTCCGGCCAGCAACAGCGGGATGGACAGCTCTGAGGACAGCAAAAGTAACATCATGTCCAGAGATGCATGGAGTGTTGGGCACCCGTAAGCAACAAAATATGCCCCACCCACAAATAGTCATGCCAATGACATGAAGGGATTTTTGTTTTGAAAAAGAAACAGTTGATATTTCATTATACACTATTTTGTCATTATTTTTTTTTTTTTTCTGATCCAAAGACCAGTACATTTATCAGTTACACTGTTACAGTGTCAGTCTTGAGATTTGTGTTGCATATTTTTTGTAGTTCTGATTAAAAGTTATGATCTCTTTTTCCTTTCTTCACTGTCAGCTATAAACTTTCATTTCACAACTTTGAATAGTTACAAGCACAAAAGGAAGAGACAAGAATCAATGCAGAACATAAGGTTTTACATTTAATTAAAGATTTTTTAAAAGCGTGAATTTTTCTTCCTTTGATTATTGAAACGGTTGATGGTGTTTATTTTTACTTACTTTTGTTCTTATTTACATTTGAATTGTCTTAACAGCAACATGTTTGTGATTTAACAGATTTGTGAATTTTTTTTAAGAACTAGAATCGCCCCCATTAATACTCCACCATTGATGTCACTTATAATGTTGCACAAATGTAAACTATATTTTGTTTACAATTGCAACATGAACCTGGCTTATGTTTATCAAGTGAACTTTTTTGAAGAAATTGGAAAAGATTTTTTTTTCCTGAAAAGGGGCATTTATATACAGAACATGTCTGACCTATTCACAAGAGTATTTTATTGTTCAGCATTATGCCAGTGCCTCAGACCTGCAGGCTATTTAGAAAATTTTGATGTCTGAATTGTGCTAGATTTTGTTTCACTTTTTAATTCAAAGGATGGAAAAACCGTTTTTTCGGAAATGGGGTTGGGGGATGGGAGTTAAGATAAAAGTAATAAATGTGTAAAAAGTTTACTAAACTGAAGTGTAAAATGTATTCGCATCTACCCTGTTACATAGACATCTTCAGGATCAAGGTGTAGGTATCCTTTTAATAGGGAGAAAATCATTATTCATGCAAACATGAAGAATTAGGCATTTATGCACATCATGCTTCAAGATGTGTCAGTTATCGTGATCAAGGTTTTTTCCCACGTTAGATCTATTGAAAGGGTTTTTTAATTATTATTTATTCAGGCCTATTGAAAATTATCAATAAATTATGCTAATGTGCACTGCCTTGACCCATGGTGCACATCCCCAGACCTGATTTTTAAATCAAAGGATTTTCATCTTAGTATCATTGTTTTTTCCTTTGTCAATCTTGATTTTTGTAACTCGTCTGTGAGTACAAAACAGAAAAAGTGATTTGTAGCTGTAATTTTCTTTTTTTTAAGCTATCAGAAAGCCAAAGGGATTTAGGGTGTGCTTCCGTGGCTGGCAACTACATCCTTGAAGAAGAAAATGTTGATAAATTTATTCTTCAAAGCAAATAGTGCAGTCATTCTGTGTACAAGTGAGCACTTGCAATCAATGCAAAATAAAGTAATTCAAGTAGTTGACAAGATATGTAATGACAAGGTTACAGCTTCATGGATTTTTTTTAGTGTACTCAAGCTTTGCCATTCAGGCTTCCCTTACAGTCCTGAGTAATACAGTCACATCCTCCTCCATTCCCTAACCTCACTGGGTAATAGTGTTTGTTGCACAATGCATTAATGGTACGATGTAACTAAACCTTGGTGTTTGCTGCAGTTAAGGTTTAAGTCTTTGTGATTTTGCAGCATTTAAAACCGCAGTTAATATGTGATGTGCAAGGGAAAAAAGCAGAACATGGGAAGTTTAGTTTAGGAATGGGACTTTAACTTCGTGCTAGCATTTAAGGTTACACCATGTCAAAGTAAGCAGGTGCCACTTTCAGAGAAAGTACAGCATGCCCAAGATGGGATCCAAACCAAGGACACTTGATCTTCACTGTACAGGTTGCAAGCACTTAACAGCTGTGTCACTGGAACATCTACATACAGTCTATGACTTGATTTACAGCATAAGTCTACATATTATTTTTCTTGTTTTGTTACATATCTGAAGAGCAGCAGACAACAATGGATTCTATGGACTTTAGATGTCACAACACGTGTGGCTAAAATACAACCAATACCAAACTAGTTCACACCTTTAAAATGTATATTCTTTCTTTTTTCAGCATTTGTGCAAATAAATATTACAAGAACACTAGCTGCTATCTCTGGGAATTTTGTTGTTCACTTATTGTAGGAGCCTGGAAAGTGGCTTCTGCACACAAAAAAACATTTTTACAGATTCAAAACCATATTTCTTGATGCCCTTCTCAAATTCATATAGGGTTCATTGCACTGGATATTATCTTAACTGCTCTTGCATAGAAAATAGCCAAAATTCAAGACTGGGAAATGTGACCCAACCTAACTTCAGAAATTTTGACAATAATCCACATACCGTTAACTACTTAATCTTTAGTAGTTCCAGGTGCAGCCTCATACATAGAGTTCGATAAACAAATACTGTGACAGAACAAGCAAAGAGCTGATGCCAGACTCACTCTTCTGTCCAACATGCTGCTCAGCACAACTGTTAAAAGCCATGTAGTCTTCCAGACAATATTCAGGATGAACAGGATTTGAATTCATACAGCGTTCATAATCCCGAAATTGCTGCTGACACTCAGTTTTGATCTTTACAATTATGGGCCTGCAGTAAACCAAAGCAGAAAACAAAATTACACTTGGGTAAAGAGTCTTTTCAAGAACAGCAGAGAATAAATTTATCAAATATGCAACGTGAGAGACAAAAAGGTAATAAACATCATCTGTGCACTAGGTGATTATACAAAGCGAAATATAGATTATCATCAAAATGAACTCTAGGAAAAAACGCAAAATTTAGAGAAGAAAATGCTGGTCTGATGACTTGAAACATAAAAATACAAATGTAAACATGGGTGTCAACTGGAAGTGATGACTACACATTTTCCTCTGATGCAAAAGGAAGAAATAAAACCATGTATACAAGTAACTGATGTGTGACTCTTTGGGAATGTTAATCTTCCATGTTGCTTAAGTAAAAGACAATGGAAAGACAACAAAATACACTCCAAACCTATGGGAAAAGCAGGATTTCCATGTAATAAACAGCTGATGCAGACAAAAACATGACAATTTGTGCCTGTTGCTTGCATCTTTGCCATTTGTTTTGCAAATCAAACTGGCAAAAAGCAATGGAAAATATTAGGATTGCTGAACAGATTCATGTACAAACACCTACTCTGATTCTGCGCATTTTGCCAACTTGACTTTCTGCCTCTCACAGTCAATATGCCAGGTCTCTGGGAATTTGTCAAGGCAGTTGGCAAATGTGGTCAGGTAACGGCTGCACTGCTGCTCAACAAGCTGCATGGAAATATCCCTACATTGAGCAAAATGGCAATGTCAGTGGACAAGTTTATGCAAGCGGAAAATTAAAAAAAAAAACTGTTTTTACCTGTGTGCTACTGAATTTACAACAGATGCTAAATAATAAATGCATTATCTCTGATGTACATTTCAATGTGGCACATTGAAGCTCAGCTAGAGGGATTTGGTGGTTTAAGAGATACATGTTGTAAATCCCTTTTCATGTCGCTATTGTTTCACACAAAAGAAACTAAAAAAAAAAATAAATAAATAAAAATTGTTTCTTAATATAATTAGCAACAAAGTTGTCTTAGTTCTTCCATAATGAAGTGGTTTTAACATTTCATCAGACTTCGCTATCACAAAGCTGCTAATATAATAAGAATACAATTAATGAAGATATCTAGTAAAAAACCTATTTGCTGTAACTTATTAATACCATAGACCTGAGTGCCCTTCATAACTTAAAACTTGCTATATATAGATGTTCTAAAAATGTTGAAATGCAAGGAACAGGCTCTACTTTCAGTACATGTATCTCTGTAATAGCTAAACCCACACAAAGAAAGAAAGAAAACACCATAAATCAAGTGAAAAGACTTCCATATTAATACTCCTTTTTCAAGCCAAACAAATGAGATGTAAAAAGATTCTACAGTTAATGATAATTGGAAAGATATCAAGTACTGAGAAATAGCGCATATAAATACATTCCAGGCTATCTGAATATCCGAGATGAATTCGTGTTAGTATAGTTTACTTTCACTCACATTGTCATCTGCTGCAATGTCAACAGATCACAGTTGTTTGTTAAAGCTGTTGACACATTCTCCTGGAGAACTATTTTGCTTTTTACGCTGAGAACAGAATATACATGCTTTATGCAAATTGGTCATGTTCTTGAACATTTTCCTTTCCATAATCAGAAGGTTTATAGTAAAAAGTTAATCAATTTTAAAATTTAAAATTTTAATGAAAGTTTTCAGTCACCCTCACATATATTGGCTCTGCAACATATAAGTTAGAAAGATGACATTTACTCGAATATTTCATATGGTGATCAGAACGTGCATAAAAATGGTAATTTGTGACTGTCACATCAAGATCCTCAAATGGGTAGAGAAAGCTGGGGGATGAGTAATGGCTAATGCCAATCATTGATCCTCTGAATCAAGATTCAAAGCATGGGATTGGGCTGCATTTTGTTATCTCTGTGCAAACCCCAAATCTAAACAGACTTTTACACATAATACCAGGTATATCAATGACTGGGAATCATACACTCACAAAATTGCTAAAATCCCTGCGGCACTAGCACATTTATCGATTTGATTATTTACAATACCGGCGTTTACTATCAGAATACGAATCGTAGGGGAAATAACTCTACCTTAACAAGGATCAAAATCCTCGTGGGAAAGCTGTCACAGTTTTTATTTTAAAATGTCATAAAACTGCATTGAAAAACTAAAAAACTAATACAAAAGAATATTTAAGTTTTTAAATGAAAGCAAAATATTATGAACCAATACTGCTACAAACTCTGATTGACTGCGATTCTAATGTAATCGACAAAATGGCAGCGCCCTTAAACGAAGAAATTCAGCGTTTGTCGTACCATAATATCAGACCAGTTATACTACACGGTTACGTTCTTCCTTTTATTTTCATATATGCGATCTGGTTCTACGTCTGGGCAACTATTTATGGAATTGAAGATTACTACGAAGGTGGACTGATTACTTTCGCCGTCATCGGTCTGTTCCAGATTTTGACAGCATTGTTCTGCTTGTGGTCGATTGATATTCGATGTGCACTTACGTGTTCACAGGTGAGTCGGTCATAATGAAGATAATTGGTCATTGTGACATCCCTCAGTTAAAGTATGTAATCAGAATAAATGAAATATAGCCAATCATGTTGGTGTTAGAACAACATCTGTTCCGCTTGCTCATGATATCGAGGTTTTGACAGGGTTTCGTACGTATAGCAATTAAAATAATGTTAAATCATAACATTTTAGATATTAACAGTTTTATCTATCATTTAGGTTGACAACCCCTTCTACGCAGAATGGGTGAAGGTCGTACCCACACCAAACAATGGTTTCACAGAACTTATCAAACTTTATCACGGGCAGGTAAGGTTGTTTTCTTTTTTAAAAATAAAGACTAGTGTGTAAGTAATATTAATGCTACTTTTTGTATCCTTGTTTGAGAACTAAAAAATTCAGTGTAGGTATAAGGCATCAGCAAAGATGCTGTCTTTTAGTCTTATCACATGAACTGAGTGTGTTAGGGGTACATTAATATTATTTCACCCATAAACTAAGAATTAAGTATTATGTCAAGCTAAGTTATTGCAAAGGAGAGAACTCAAAAATAGATTTTGCACCATAGCCTGTCATCCTACACTACAGTAAACAGTAAATAGTCACATGAACTTTATAATAAGTAATTGTTGTCTAAAAGGTGTGATAAAAAAAAGTCTTTTTTTTTATTTGCAGACTGGTGATGAATATAGACTGTGGTTTATTTTCCAAAAGACAAAGTATGTTTATGATGGAACAGAGAAGAAACAATTTCAGCCTCTCACATTCCCTATTGACCACTCAATCCACTACTACATGGACTGGAAAGGCTACCAAGATGACACTGAAGTTGCAGCTGCTGAGAAGAAATTTGGCCTCAATAAGTGAGATTTACTTTGTTTATGGTTACTTTATTGAATTATGTTTATTGCAGATATGATAATTGGAGAAAATAAATGTTTTAATTTTATTAGCTTGTTTTTTCCACAGGGTAAATTTGTATGATGAGAACTGTCAGACATTGCCGTGTTTTTGAAGGGTGTAAAAAAATAAGTTATCATTATTATGCAATATTAGTTATACATCTTGATGTCTGACTTTTGCTGTTGATAATTGAGTATTATTTTGCCTATTTGTATTGGAAATGTTTATTAAACAGTAGCATTTTTAAAGTCATTCAGAAATTTATGCATAAAATGTTTTCATTTTTCAGTTTCTTTGAGCAGCTTCCAATTCAAGGTCTTTTAAATTAATTAAATAGAATACATATGTTATAGTTTTACTTCAGCAAATGTTTCATGGACTTTCAGAATGGGTATGGACATCCCCCATTTTGCAGAATTGTTTAAGGAGAGGGCCACAGCACCATTTTTTGTCTTCCAGGTATAGCAGCATACCTCTGTGGCTTTGTTTATGTCATATATATTTATGTTGCTGTACAAAGATGGTTACGTGTATGCAAGAGCATGCACATGTCCATTTATAAGCATTTGTGATTCTGAATTTGAAATGTAATTGAATTTTCTGCAAAATTCTCTACATCCCAAATACAAAGTAAATTATATAATAAAGTTCGGCATTTTCAGTCTACTGTTATTTTAGTTTTTTTTTTAATTTTATGCTAGGGAAATATATTTTTTAATCTATTGATTGATAATCAAGTTAATTCTTTTAATGATACAAATCATAACATGCTGTTTCTTTAGTTATGCTTGGTTGTTTGCTATTTCTAATTCTTTGTTATTTTTATAATAAGAATTAGCAATATCAATAATTTTTTTTAAAACTGTCCAATACTGTGCACTATGTATGTAGTAGTATGTAGACTTTTGCAAAGTTTTCTTTATTTAGGCAATAATTTCCTACTTATAAAGATTTTGTCATGAAAAATATTTTAAAGAAAAGTACAAGTATGAATAAGGTTTACTCTTGAAAATAAATTAAGTTCCAGATCTCATTCCTTATTGAGGTCATTAACAGCTATAGGGATTCAGCTGAAAAGCCCATGTCTTTCATTGCTTTGACGTGTGATACAGGTGTTCTGTGTGGGACTTTGGTGCCTGGATGAATACTGGTATTACAGTGTCTTCACTCTCTTCATGTTGATTGCATTTGAAGCGACGCTTGTGCAACAGCAGCTGCGGAATATGGCAGAGATTCGGAAAATGGGCAACAAACCTTACCTTATTCAGGTAGATTACTTAATTATTTTTGGTAAGTTACAAACCTTGCCTCATCCAGTTACAGACCAGACTTGTCTAGGTTATCTAACATAGTACCAATCTTTGTATATTGTAGTTACCTATATATTTATATGTTCTTTATTAACATTTAATTGCTTATCAAAATTTATTAGTACAATCTTTTTAACTGATTTACTTTATATTACATGGCCTTTTACATCTGTAGAGCTCCTTCAGTTCAGGCCCCAAAGCATAGATTGAAAAAAAAATCTTCTCATCTTCAGACAAAGCGCATGTGTACTCATGCATAATATGAGGTGATATCAACCAAAGAAAAAAAAGTTGTTTATATTTTCCTGTAAGCTGAAAAGTTTTCTAACTTGGATGCATCTTTTTCAGGTGTATCGAAACAGGAAGTGGATTAAAATAATGTCAGACACATTGATTCCAGGTGACATCGTATCTATTGGTGAGAGTTAATAATAGAAATCATTAACTTTTTTCTCTTTACAATTTTGCAAATAGTGCAAAATTCAAAATGCACTCTTTCCTAAGCTGATCAGCTATATAAACAACTTTTAAAAAAAAGACTTTTTAAAGTTAAATAAGACGCCACAGACCATACAGACATGATTTGACATGAAGACAGGGCTTAATTTGATTACCTCCTAAACCAAGACCATTGGCAACAGAGTTAAAGGGGTAAACTATTATTGGAAATGTTTTGTCAGCATCTTGGCTGTGGTAACTATGTTTACTGTATGGCACCCAGAGGAGTTAACTTTTATTTGATGTTGTTTTCTACTTGGCTATCATTACTCATTCATTTTTCAATATGACGCAGTTCGTTCTCAAGAAGATAAGATAGTGCCCTGTGATATGCTGCTGTTGCGGGGACCCTGCATTGTGGATGAGTCTATGTTGACAGGAGAGTCAGTGCCTGTGATGAAGGTCAGAAAATAATAATAATAAATGCAAATGTGCATACTCACACTTTTAAGGAGCATTCTCTTAGCGCTTAAGAACAAGAACAAGATATGGGCAACATACAAGGGACAGAAGAACAAGCAAACAAGACATGAATAATGGAAGGATAAACAACAGTACTGATGATGAACGAAAGACAAATATAAAATCATAAAGAGGATCTAAGTAACAAGTACTGAGAGCATCCTGATTTTGCAAAAGATGAGCAGGGAAGTGGCAATAAGCAGAAAATGGGGGGAAGGGTATGAAAAAAAGGAGATGCATCTTCAGTACACACTTAAAGGATTCAGTAGATGGTTGAGGATATGGAAAGGGAGAGAGTTCCATTGTTTCGCTGCACAGTAATTAAAAATCCTGTGACCATTTGTTGTTGTGGTGGTGACAGGAAATAATAGGAGACGGTCATCAGACAAGGATAAGAGTTGTCTAGCTGGGACGTAAGGGAAGAGAAGTTAAGAGAAATAGGACAGGAAACAGCAAAGAAACTTAAATAGCACAGACAGTTTGGACTGTATGCGAGAATGGACGGGTAACTACTGTAGAAAACGAAAGAGAGGATTGATATGGTCCTGTTTCCTTGCTCTAAGCACCAGACAGAAAAAGCAGGCTCTTGGGTGAAACACACTCATGTTTCAATCACACATTTTTAAACACATGTTTTAAACACTTATGCACTTGCATACAACGGATGTGAATAAGTAAAGCAGGAAATGCAGGTGCTTGTATGTTATTTTTTTTTTTTTTTTTCTCTGGTATACCCAATGGTGGAAAACAGGACTGGGAAGATGGGCCAAAATGTTAGATGATACATGTTGAGGGAGCAGATAAAAGCAACACTCACTTTGCATATCTGTGTCAGGAGCCTGTTGAGAACCTGGAAGGCAGCCATATTCTGGACTTGGAGGCTGATGGCAAACTCCACATCTTGTTTGGTGGAACCAAGGTTGTTCAACACACACCACCAAGCAAGTCTGGACCTGGATTAAAAGGTAATATTTGGTCACCTGCATTGTTCCATGGTCATCTGCAAAGCACTTTACCCACAATATCAGCACAAGCTTCTGTGCAAAAATACACACAACATTCACACATGCATACAGACAACTCATTCATGCACAGAACAGAAAATACACTCTCATGCACACATACATATCTAAACAGATAACATAACATACACTCATGCACACACATAAACAGATAACGTAGCATACACTTGTGAACACACACATAACACATGTGCACAACAGACAATACACACATCACAGTCACAGATGACACACAAGTATGTATTTCCCCCAAACCAGAGACTTACTGAAAGTCAACACCACTTTGTCAAAAGCTGTGGTTCATGCACATCACTACCACTTTAAAAGTTTTAATTTCCATACTTAGCTTTAGCCCTAATCAACCTAACCTTTTGAGTAACACTAATCCTAACCTCTCCCCATCTACATCTCTACATTCCATAATGTACATGAATAAACTCACACGTTTGTTAAATATACAGTTGACTGTGTCATACATTCCATTTACACCAATAAAGCATTCAGAAATTTATGGAAGTAAACAGCACATAAGAGAGCACAAATAAATAAATTTGAATAATACTGACATTGTATTAACATGAAATGATAGAGCTCTGCAAGTTTGTCTGTATAACAACCAAAAAAAAAACCCCAAAAGACACACACGAAACACTGATAAGGTTTTATTTTTCTTTATTTGTTTTAAACTTAAAGATTCTGGATATTATAATTAAACATTTAGTTTCTCCTTCTCTACCATTGAAATCCTAAGACAGTTTGCTCTAAAATGTCACTGAACAACATAATAGCACAGCTCTGATCATGATTTTATAAAAAAATTCACGATACAATCAGGTCACAGTGTGATCCTTCAGTTATCCATAGAATAGGTGAGGTAATTTGGTGGTTGGTGGCAACTGAAAATGCCACGAAAAAGAACAGAAAGCGCAAACTCTCCATTGTTATCAAGGTTTTGACATTTGATCTTTAACCCCCTGGCTTCAGACTGGAAATGCAAAAGTGTAGCCTTGAGCAATCTTCCCATCTTAGCTACATGAAATCAGACTGGAAATGCAGAAATGTAATTGGGTAATTTTCTAATCACAGCAAGCGACAATGGCTGCATAGCCTATGTTCTGAGGCACAGTTTCAACACATCACAGGGGAAGCTACTCCGCACAATCCTCTTTGGTGTGAAACGAGTCACAGCCAACAATCTGGAGACTTTCTTCTTCATCATGTTCCTGTTGGTTTTTGCCATAATTGCAGCAGCTTATGTTTGGATCAAAGGTATGATAGACACAGTTTGCCTTCAGAAACAAATTTCTTTTAGTTCTTTCCTACTGTATTGGCTACAAAAAATATAATGTCTTAGCAATACAAATAATGGAATTTCTTAGCAATGTGAATAGAACTCCTTAGCGACATAAATAGTGGATTTTTTCAGAAGTATAATCAGTAAAATTAAAAAAAAATTCTTGCCACACTTATTACTTTGTTTGTGAACCGATCAGGTACAGAAAACCCAAGTCGCAATCGCTACAAGTTGTTCTTGGAATGCACTCTCATCCTGACATCAGTAGTTCCCCCTGAGCTACCTATTGAGCTTTCATTGGCTGTGAACACATCACTTCTGGCTCTCACCAAACTATGTGCGTTGTGAGGTTAATGAACCATTCATGAATTTGTATTGCAAGAGATGGAAGCTAACTGAGTCAAGAAGTAATTAAACATCCTACTGTCATTAATTTGTCTCAAACATTTGGAAAAAGTTTTGCAGTTAAAAAGCTCTTTTTTGAGTTAGTAAACTACTATGCCATTTTAAAAAATGTAAAGTGCATGTTTTGTTGGTAATTTAGCAAGCTCACTCAAATATTTCTAAAGGCTTACAAGGTGAGCCACTGCAAAATAATGTAAAACATGTTTACGGTCAAATGAGGGTTCACTACAGTGGAATATTCTCCACACCTTACATGGGAATTTGAAACTTTTAGCTGTCTCTAAAACTGCACGAACATTTGAATGCGTTTTTATCTCATCAGATGAGCTGAAAAAATGAAATCTAATTTCCTGTTTGTGTTGTAGATGTCTACTGCACAGAGCCATTCAGAATCCCTTTTGCTGGAAAGATAGACATTTGCTGCTTTGATAAAACAGGCACACTGACAAGTGATGACTTGGTTGTAGAGGGTGTTGCTGGCATTGGGTGAGATATATATATATTTTTTTGCATGCTTATCCATATGCACTCATCCATATCAGTAAAAGCATTGGTTTGAGTTTGGGATAATCTCTTTATCTCAAATAACCAGCACTAGCATTTGTCCAAATGTTTAAATGGCTTGTAAAAATTATCAAAGTAAATGTAGGCTTAAGGGTAGACACCGGTCGAAAAAAAAAGTTTTTTGTTTCATGGGATAGCGCGGATTTTTTTGTATCAGCTATTTAGCCCTTGAATGAAGTTTCAAAAAATGGTTTTACTGCACTCGTCGCGCTATCGGTTGCCATGGAAACAATCCAAAATGGCGCCAAAACAAACAATTTTAAAAGCATAAAACTTCTTCAATTTTGTGAGTAGACTCAAAATTTTGTTTGAAATAGCTAGCTTTAAGACAGATCTACAATTCTATGACGGGGATTTTGCAAAATCGGCTTAGTTTATTTTTTATGAATTTTTTTGTTAAACACTGTTGTTAAATTTTAAGAAATTTTGATTTAAAATGGTATAACTACCAAACTAATGAATATTTCTTTAAAAGCTGTCATAGAAATGTTTAAATTTGTATGAAGAAAAGCTCAACCAAATTACAGGTGTATATCTCTCACCAATAAAAAGTTTTATCCTTTTGAAGTAAACAGTCTCTAACCAAAACAAGAAACTGAGAAATCGCGGAAAGAAAAACTGAAAGCTTAGTAACTTCTAAACTACTCAATATTTTTTTAAAAGCTCTCATAGAAATGTTTAAATATGAATAAAGAAAACTTTAACCCAATTTTAGGCCTGTATCACATGCCAATATAAAGTTATAAGCTTTTGAAGTAAACAAGCTTACTAAAACAAGAAACTGAAAAGGCGAAGGAAAACAAAGTGAAAGCTTAGTAACTACTAAACCACTAAATATTTTTTTAAAAGCTCTCACTGAAATGTTTACATATGTATGAAGAAAATTTCATTCAAATTTTAGGCCTGTATCACATGTCAATATAAAGTTATAGGGATTTTAAGTAAACAAACTGTAACAGAAACAATGAATGGAAAAAGCGCGAGCAGAAATATCAAGCTTAGTAACTTTGTTTTATCTAAGCCTTTCATGTAATTTACCTGTTGAATGAAAAATATAACCATCTTTCAATGTGTTACTACATATAACTTTAACATAACTAATAAAATTAATTATTTTATTCACTTTTAGAAAAGTCAACATGGTTGTGTTGTGTACCCAACTGCTGACTAGGCTTCAGAGAAGTACACAGTAATAAAAACAATGGTGTTTGCAAACATTGAGCAACACAGTTATAGGTTTAGTTAGTTATATAGAAGTTCTGTGTCGACTAGCTTCATGGTTTTTGCCATCTTTGGTCTTTTGCTATCTAACATTTAGTGATGATGTCACATATTGCTTCCAATTTTTGCGAGCATCTACTGAAGTAGCATCATTAGTAGGAAATACTCTCATCTTTCTTAGCCTTCAGTTGCAGGGTGATGGGATGAACATCAATTAAAGAAATTATTTCAAAAGCTTATAGGGGAGTATAACCAATTCTTGCAGCCCTATGCTCCACTGGGGGCGAATAGGAATAATAAGAAGAAGAACCTATTCATGAAATCTAGAGATACATCATTGTGCACCATAATTTGAGCAGCTGCTCATGTTCTGTTCCTCTGTATGCTAGGATTATTTTATGAATTACCTCTGTAGTCACATGGATTAAAGATGTTTGATTTTTGTAGCTAGGGGGAATCTTATTTTCTGTCAAAGATTTCTGGGAAAAGCACTATAGCTGTCTGGCCTTTTAGGGGGCTGACAATGATGTGCTCTCTAGACACTGAATGGCTACAAACTTGACTAGATAGCAGTTTTCATTGTTTGTTAGGAATGTTATACATAATTGTCTTCACATTCTGTTTGTTACATTTGGTTGGAGTAAGACCATCCAACCCCCACCCAACCTTTGTTTTCTGTGCAAATGATGTAAGCTCTGTTTCCCTACATTCCTGACAAAGTACATAAATAACTAGCATTGCAAGTTCACTCAAATGTGTAAATGTTCACATCTAGTCCTGATTACTACCGAGATTTGCAGCAGAAATGAAAACTTCGCTTTATTTTCAGCTCGCTTACCACATGACTGATGGTGATTTCGACAGCAGAATTCGGTTCACTAAGTTACTTTTTTTAGCTGCTACGACGGTCTAAGAATGTCCACGTGGTTTTTATTTTTTTGCACGTGGTATTGTGAGAAGAAATGAGCGTCTGACAGGCACAATGAACGTTTAATATCAACGTTAATGTCTTAGAAAGAAAATATCACAGAACTAGCTTTGAGTTGCTGTCGCCATTTGTTTATACATCCGGAGGCCATGACAGATGCATTGCGGGATACCCGAGCACAGCCGAAGCGTGTTCGTGTGCCCTATGACCCCGTCTAGGTCGGCATTAGTGAATTCTGATTGGCTATATGCAAAGTATGTTACGCATGCATCCATATAAGGAAGTTTCCGACCCTTTGTGTCGTCTAGAAAAGAGCTTGTATCATAGCTTGGGGCCTTCTATGGGTTCTGACACAGCCTTTGTTTGAAAATTCAAGTCATGACCTTTCGACCGATATACGATGTGACACAGTTGCCCACGTGGCGAGGTGTGTTGCTATGTCTCAAACATTCTCTATTCTCGCTAATTCTGCGCTCGGGAAAAGTAAATAGGATAGAAGTAGATGTTTTCATTGACAAAATAGACATATTTCTAGATTGTTCTATGAAAAGCCACTTGGCGACTGAATAGAACAAAATATGAACTTTGACAGTATGAAGTAATCTCAAAATGGCCAAAATGAAAAAATTTTGACAATTTTTCGACCGGTGCCTGGCCTTAAAGTGAACATGAAAATAGGTTACTGCTGCTTTTGTTTGTAATTGTACTCTTTCTTGCTTAGTAAATAAAATCCCTTGCGCATTCACACTTGCTTGCGCTTTCTCTCTCTCTCTTTTTTTTTTTAAGTGGTTAGATAAATCAAACATTTTATTTAGAAATGGTTTAATTTCTTCCCATTTGAAATTTTTATGAGGAGATCAAAATATATCTGTTTTAACTACATATAAGTATTTTGGTATCTACATGTCTTCTTGTCACTCCTTTGCTCATCCCATACATAAAGGGGTTAATTGTGCCAAAAAGGTGTAGTTGGCCTCTTTAGGGTCTTGTAGTCTGTTGGTGAACATGCTCCTGACGTTTTTAAAACTCTTTGACAGTCATGGGCTTCTTGTATATGCTACTTTTTGTATCGTTATAGTTTCAGACATGTTTGGCAGAATCAAGGTATTGGAAGTGAACTATTTGTTAAAATCTTTAAAAAGAGACTACAGGACTGTTATCAACAAGAATGGAATTTTAATATATTTTCTAAAGAAGGATATCGGTTGTACAATTCGTTTAAATCCACTTCAGGGGATAGTCCTCATCTGTATTATTTAAGAAATGCCAACACTATAAGTACTTTAATCAGATTTAGATTAGGTGTCTCTCTGATAAAGGTCCATGCTTTTAGACACATACACAGTATGTTATTTTCTTATTTCTGCTGTTCATTTTGCACAGATATAGATGAAATAGAGCTTCATTTCATGTTTATATGTCTCAGGTGTACTGATTTTCATGAGAAACATACTCCCACTACTACTTAGCAGCAGTAGAACTATGATATGTAACACAGTGCTCTATATTTTAAGGCTTTAGTGCTACGCAATAATATTCTGCAAATAACTTTAAGTTTGAGACTATATTATGTCTAGTTTATTGTACATTCTGTAAACACTTGCAGGAGTTAGGACCTTCTTGTAATATGGACCAGTGGGTTATGCAGTATGGTTCTTTCTTTGGTCATTTGTTCTCTCTCTCTCTCTCAGAGGACCTCAGCTATAAAAGAATTTAAAAGAATGTAACTAACTTATTTCACAAAGGGAGGGAACAGAGATCAAGGCAGCATCAGAAGCACCCTTGACAACCATCCAAGTGCTGGCCACATGCCACTCCCTGGTGCAGCTGGAAGATGAGATGGTGGGTGATCCCCTAGAGAAGGCCACACTGAAAGCTGTAGAGTGGACTCTCACAAAAGGTATATTTTAAAAACTGTAGCATCTTGCTTCTTTTATGTGCAGGTGTGCTAAGAACATCATCCATAGTTGTCATTAGTATAAATTTATCATTGTTTTGCATCTTTCATTTGCATTTGTCATTCATGATTTGCTATTTTGTTGTGTGTTTTGTTATATTTGTCTTTTGGTTTCATGGGCTTCTTTTATGGCTGGCATACTTAATTTTCATGGAGCAATCTGAATGTTTGGTAGATTGTGTATTGGAACTGTTTCAGGGGAGGCAGTAGTTCCCATGAAAGGTAGGGGAAGTGGCCTTAAGATCTATCACCGTTTCCACTTTTCAAGTGCTCTCAAGCGTATGTCCGTCATTGTTGGCCACACACCTGCTGGAAGCACAGAAACAGAATACCTGGCAACTGTTAAGGGTGCTCCAGAAACCCTTAAAGATATGGTAAATGTCTGCACTTGATATTTACTCTTCATTAGTAATGTCTTTAGAGATGTTGTCTCCATATTATCAAATTTATATGAAGCTCTTGAGAACTGACACTATAGTGTGAAAAAAAGGAATGTAGGTATTCTTGGCTTTATAATAAAAAGTTTCAATAATTTGCTAAAGTCTTTTTATCAAGTTCTTTTAATTTTAGCATTACTTTGGTGCTGTTTTGTTGTACATTGAGTGTCCATAACAACATTGTCTTGTTGTACATTGACAGTCCATATCAGTGTTGTTATTTTTTATCAATATTGTGCAGTTTAGTGCCATACCTGACAACTATGAAGAAGTTTATTTAGCTATGGCACGGCGTGGAGCTCGCATCCTTGCACTGGGATACAAGCAAATAGGATATCTTTCACACCAGCAGGTAAGATGGTTTTCAGATGGTTATTTTTTTTATAAGCACAAGAATGTATCAGTGCAGTAGGATAATGCAGAAGAAGTGTGTGAGTGTAATATATGTGTAATATATTTAAGTGTAACATAGTATACTTTTCTACCAAAAAACTTTTCTTATGACATCACTGCTGTTTGTTTATACTTTGGAACCTTTGACTGTAGTGTTACACATATGATACTTATACTTGTTCACTTTATAATAGCACCTGTTATTCACTTTATACTCAGACCTTTTGTTCACATCATGCTGATTCATGTTTACTTCATGCTCATACCTTTTGTTCACTTTAAACTCATACCTTTCATCACCAAGACAAAAATATAAAGAGGAGTTAACATTAAGACAAATTTTGTCTTTAAACTGCATGTAATATTCTTCTAAGTGGGAGTACCAGGGGTGAGAACAAATGTTACAGTAAATGCTACATGAAGTCCAGCCTACACCTTACCCTGCCTGTAGACTTGACAGTCCAGAGACCTCTGACTTTGCAGGTACGTGAATTGGTGCGGGATGATGTGGAATGTGACCTGCAGTTTGCTGGCTTTGTCATCATCTCTTGTCCCCTCAAGGTGGACTCTAAGGCTGCCATTAGGGAATTGCAACACTCCTCCCATTATGTGAGTCAATCTCATCCAGCTGGAGTACTTTTTAAGGTTTAATCTTATCTTCACTTTTATTCATATAAGGTAATGCTGTATGCAGTGATTATTGTCAATAATAACGTAACAATGTTTCTTTACTTAGTTTTTATTATCAACAATTGAGGATGGTGGTGGTGATGATGTCTGCAGGTGACCATGATCACAGGCGACAATCCACTAACAGCATGTCACGTCGCACACGAGTTGCGAATGAGCAAGAAGGATTTGACACTGATTCTCACACCACCCAACAGACTAGGTTAGTCCTCTGTCACTGGTGCAAAATCTTGTTTGTGTCTGTCATGAGATAACTAGGAAGAGGTATATAGTGTTGGTGCCGCAATTCTTCTTCCAGCACGTGTCGAGTGAACACACACTGTTAAACAGACTCTCGTAAGGTGGAATGGGTAACTATGGGACTGGGTTAGCTATTAAGGTAGCGTTATGTTGGTGAAACAGTGGTCACCCTTTGGTGGTACAAGGTACCAGGGATGGACAAAGGTTTCACTGGGATTTATCTTCCCCTGGGATCAGTCAGGCCTGAGAATCGCTTGCCGCATACATCGGGATGTATCTAGTGCAGGGGTTAGGTTGGAATGTAGAACTGCTGTTATTGCTACAGGAGATCTCTCAGAAAAGTAGAGACCAGCAGCGTCTGAAGGTCAGAATACTTTTGTTAATTGTAAGGCCATGGTATACCTATCGCAGGACAACAGCACTTGCTGTTGTTTTGACCGACACAGAAAGTGAATAGGAAGCCAGATGGGATTGAATCTTTAGTAGCAGTTTAGTGTCAGTGATTCATGTACATATAAATGTCGGCATAAGGAGCCGAGGTATCGAGAGTGCAATTAGCCCCAGGCAGTGGCAATAGGGTATCCTCTGGCCTTTTCACATACACTTTCCCTGAGGTTCACAGTGGTATAAACTATAAAGTGTTTTCTGTTGGTATCACATTTCCTAGGAATCACTGTCCTTGGAGTAAAAGAAAATGGTTCTTCTAATTATTGGATTCAGTTATTAAAATGCATGGATGTGCTAACCACCAACTGTGTATTGTCATGTTATCAAGGTGTGTGTGTGTGTTAAAGAATGTGTGTTATTAGTGACTGTATCAATATGTTAATGATTATGTATCATGCTAGCAACTGTGTATCAGTCTTAGCATCTACATGTTAACAACTGGGTTTTGGTTCATGACAACACTTGAGTCAACCATCATTGCTGTTGAGTGAGTTTATAAATCATTCCACTTCTTTTACATTTGAGAGATATTATGAAAAAAAGACCACCTACACAAAGTTGGCCGTAGTCAAGGGACCTAATGCCACACCTGTCTCTAGGGGACAGACAAGCTGCATGAATGGGAAAGGTTTCAAAAGCTTCAAAATCCACTGAAAGCACCAAGATACCATGTTGAAAGGCTGTCATATAAACCAATGGCTGTAGATGTTATGTAGCACATGGATTATTAATACTTGTTTGTTCTCAGGGACTACATCTTGTTTTTTTATCAAATAAATTTTTGCAAAGTCCTTTTTGATAATCTGCTTAATTTCTGGGAGTTTCTATTTTCTATGGTGGCCTGAATATTTGAATTCTGGTCACTAAATAGATGCTGAATGGCACTGGCAGTCCATTGATGACACTGTGATACTTCCTTTGGAACCCCGAAATTTCCGCAAAGAATTTTTGCCTGCCTATGATCTTTGTCTCACAGGGGAGGTGAGTGTGTAAGGTATTTGATATCTTTTTTTTTTCTAATCCCTTTTTGTCTACAGCTATAATCTCGACGTTTTTTTTAAATTCATATTTTCAACTCCAGTAACTTAAGTGTCATTTTGCAGTGGAGGAGGGGGATGTGAAGGCAGCTGCTTTATTTGTACAGCTGCATTTTAGTATACCTGTTGTTGTAGTGACACTTTACTTTTACAGCTGCGCTTTAGTGTTTGTCTATTGATATAGTGACACTTTATTGACATTCTTCAGGCACTGACATTTCTCCAATCTAAACCAAAGATTATGCAGTTACTTCTGCCTAATACCAGAGTGTTTGCCAGGGTAGCACCCAAACAGAAGGTGAGTTCTAACGTCATTTGACAAGTACATTTGTACATGTAGTGGGATTTCACTTCATGCTTCTGTACAAGTAGCATGATGTAGCCTTGTGCCAATTAATAATGATAGTAAAGTTGATCTATATAGTGCTTAACCCTACCATCAAATGCTGCCTCAATACAAAAAATAAAAATACAGAAATAATATGATGGAAGTTGGTCTCGAAAAGAGTTCATTGCGTTACCAGCTACCATGGCCACTAAAGTTGAGAAGAAGGTGAATGCCATCAGAACAGATGCGGTCTTCAGCCTTACCATTGCTTGTCTTCTTTGATAAGTCAGGGTTTTTTTTCTGATGTTTCCTCCTCGTGATTGGTAGGAGCTGATCATCACGATGCTTAAAGCCCAAGGGCACATCACTCTTATGTGTGGCGATGGGACAAACGATGTCGGTGCGCTCAAACATGCTGATGTTGGTAAGTATTACAAAGACTGTTGGACATTTCATTTTTGGTGGTGTGAGACTTATTTTACTAACTTGATAAATAAGAATTAAACTTAATTTTTTTAAAATTCTGAATTGTTTTAAGAGAATACACAAGACATTGGTGTGTGCTCCAGCAAAATATGTGCTGCATCTTTCTTTTGTGTTCTAGGTGTGGCCTTGTTAGCTAATGCCCCAGAGCGACTGCCTGAAAAAAAGAAATCTAGGAAAGAGGAGGTAAAATGAATGTGGTGTGCATGACAATTCATCAACAGCATCATTTATTTCTTTTTGAGACGATTTGTAGTCTGTCCTTGCATTCACTCATACCTGTTGTTATAGTATCTGTTGTGTGTAAGAACTTGTTCATTCTTGTTTCGCCTTTTTCCTAAAACACCCTTCCACCAGAAAAGATTTCAGGAACCTGACAGAAAAAACTCCCAGAAAATGCTTACAAGAGTTTACATGTGACAACATTATTTTCACAAGACTCAGCATAGCCCTAATACACATATATATATATACACACTGCTTTTGCCCCTTCATCCTATGCACACACACTTTCCAACTTTTATTAAGTAACAAAAATACAAGTTCTGTTATGTGCCTATTTATAGACAGCTGAAGATTGTGAAATCTCACAAATATGTACATACAATGTACAAATACAGTTTGTCTGCCAATAACAAAGGTCCAGTGGGCGCTGCCCCTACTCAAGTCTGTCTTTGTGATGTGCATGCCATGCAGTTTGATGGTCCTCTTCCTGCTTTTGGTCAGCACACACCACAGGGTCAGATTGTCTCTGGGTCAGCACACACTACAAGATGCATGTATGAATTTTGCCCTGGCAGCAGGAACGGCATTGACAGAAAATGTTTAATAAGGAATAAGAAAGGGCTTGAAAACAGCGTTAATGCTACATTCCTTACTCTGTAACTAAAAGGCATGTGCACTCTTAATACCTGCACATGCACGTGGTGTGACAGTGCACAGACAGCATTGCTACCAGCCAGTCTGGAAGACTGCGGTTCCCCGTGCTGACAAATGCCAACCATAAGGTGACCAGACGTTTCGGGGGCGAAAGCGGGACACGTGCCGATGATGGTGTCGTCACCATCAAAAAACGCCAAAAAAGTGATTTTTAAAGACAACCAGGACATTTGATGGACTTGCCAGAAAGCCAGAAAGCGGGACATTGGGCGTCCCGCCCGATATTCAGGCGGGACACGAGGTCAAAAGCGGGACTGTCCCGCCAAATGCGGGACGTCTGGTCACCTTACAACCAGCTTGGACTCTAAAAGGCCACCCTGGAGCTGAGTTTCCAGACGGATGTTACTGGTCCTCGCATGACCCACCCCATCCCACAAGTTTTGTCCAGCAAAACACCTCCCTACATCCTGGCTATGAGGTGGCCTCATCCAGTTTGTGACTGACCTACATGTTCAGGAGTCACTATTGCGTTCTCTCTTATTGTCCATTATGTGTGCTATCATTCTGAAAAAGGACTACCACTATCTTGAATATGTAACAAGCAATCACTATACTGAAAGCACAATAAAATACCAATTTTTTAGCAAAAATAAATATAGAAAACAAGCCAAGCCACGTTAAGCAAGAGACCAAGATGAAGCATATATGCAAACACTTCAGTGATTGTAGATCTTTGTGTTTATGTGTGTTTCATATTATTTTTCATTTAATAAGAACGATTCCAGACTAGTGAAGCGAATACTTTTGTGTTCTAAATAGGCAGAAGTTTGGTTAATAGTGCAACAAAGCAATGCACTTACGGTAATTAAATTGTTGATATCAAAAGTCTCATTAACTTCCATCTTTGCGCTGCTCTTCCGGAAGTAAGGTCGTCGTCTGGTTCGCTGAGATTGACCGCGGAGAACTTTGATAGAGGCCCAGAGTGAGTCTCGGCAGACAGACATCAGTCCATCTATATACATCTGTATTGTCATTCTTCATCAGATTTTGACATTTCACAATATTTTTAATGGCTGCAGAATTGCTTCCCTTGAACTTAGTATGATTAGTTCCATTCATCTCATGACTGAGGCAAGCCAAATTCTCGTTTTGTGCTCACAAGAAGGATTATTGTAATTCCCTTTTGGCTGGCATTCTGAAGTTTGATAGGTTTCAAAGGATCCAGAATAATGCCGGTCCTAGTCTTATCTGCAGATCATCTTGCTCTCTTTGGTGGCTAGCAGTTTGATTGTACAGCCTGTAAACTTTCCACTCTGGCTTATTCCGCTTTGACTGGTTCTGGTCCTCAGTACCTATGAACTAACTCCCATCTAGACTCCCTCAAGACTGCACTATTCATCTTCCAGCACCAGGCTTGTTCAAATCCCATTAACTCAGGGTATGTGTGTTTTATCAGTACATGTGTGTATGGAAATTAATTATGATTTGCATGTTTGTAGTTCTCTTATTTTTGAAGGGCACTAAACAAATTATTTTGGAAATGTGCTTATAAATGCTCATTATTAGTAGTAGTATATGACAGTTCTGTACTTTTTTGTGCAGTATCATAAAAATGTATATATTCTTTATATTCTGCAGCATCTTCTATATTACCATGAAGCTTTAGCAGTGTCCAGGTCTTATCCTTTTAAAAAAATGTAACATAGAAGTCTCTGCTGTTTGATTTTGCAGATTGGATCCAGTGTTGATGGAGATCCACACACTTCTAATGACAAAATATCTCCATTAACACGAGGTAAACCAACAGGGCGAGCAGCGAAGCAACGTGCAATTGCCAGAGGAGATCCACTACCACCCCATCAGGCATGTTGGACTCATGTGTAGTACTGAAAGTCGAAGTCTAAATGCCATCATATGACTTCATGCATGGCATGTGTGTGTGAATGTGTTTATGTGTTTGTGTGCATGCCCTTGTGTTTGTATTTGTGCACATGTGGGGACTTGCTTATATTTATGTTTATTTTAAAATCTCAGAAAATGTGCAGTTCGTTTTCATGCAGCTTACAATCTGATTCATTAATAAATGTAAAATTGTTAATGGATTTAATGACTTCTGTAATTACTAATGTACTTTCAGAAAAAGTTGGCAGCCATTTTGAAGGAGATTGAGGAAGAGGAGAAGGCACAAGTCATTAGGCTAGGAGATGCCAGTGTAGCCTCCCCTTTTACCTCCAAACTGTCAACAGTCATGAGTGGTGGGTTAATCTGAGCTGCTTTTGTTATCAATGATTTACTTCTCTTGATGGAGCTGCTCAGGGCATCCACATTGATAACTATGTTGCTGACAGTGGATGGCCAGATGGCTATGTACCACACTTTATGTTTCCGCAAGAGTAACTTCTTACACATGCATGCTCACACATTCCTATATACACACGGTCGTCTGAACCATTAATAATTTGAAGAATTTGTTCTAGCTTTAAACTAGGAAAACAAGAATGAAAAAAACCCAAGCTATTTATTGCCCTTTGAACAGTCAGTATTTAGTGTGCGGGCTTCATTGACACCAGAAACCTTCCTCTTTTGTCTACAGTTTGTAACATCATCAAGCAGGGCCGCTGCACTCTGGTTACCACACTTCAGATGTTTAAGATCCTGGCCCTCAATGCTTTGATCCTTGCCTACAGCCAGAGTGTCCTTTATCTGGATGGTATTAAGTTTTCGGACGCACAGGCTACCTTGCAGGGGCTTTTGTTGGCTGGATGCTTCTTGTTTATTTCACGCTCCAAGGTGTGTGTGAATGCGTGTATGTGTGCATTCATGTGTACATGCATGTGTGAACAAGAAAGAAAAGTAATTAAAGCTCTAACATCAAAGAGCCCGTAACTAACGCTCTGACATCAAAGATCCAGTAACTAAGGTAAACCATCTTAGAGCCAGTAACTAAGGCTCTAACATCATAGAGAAACCAATTTTGTAAATAGTTGAAACATGCAAAAAATGAAAACAGCATACCTGAGATGAAATCTAAAACCAGGACATACATTTATCCTTATTCATGATCAACTCTAAACTGTTGCACCACTAGACTGACCTCCGCATGAGAAAGATATGAGTGGAGACAGGAAATGTATGTTTGAGTGGGTTTGAAGGGACAGCTATGGAGAAGTAAGGTTTTCTTATTTTCTTACTAAGTACAAAAGGTGCAGAATCATTTGCAAAGATTATGGTTGCCTGGGTTTGTTACATGGTCTAGGTCAGGGATGCCCAACCTACGGCCCGCGGGCCATATCCGGCCCGCGAAACTTCTGCCCACAGTGCAGGAAATCGGCATGTTAGTAATAATAATAATAAAAACCGAAAAAAGGGAAGAAGAAGTATTTATCCCCACGTAGGGGCGTTTCCCAATCTTTTTTTCGATGGACGAACATTTCGATTCAGTGCTCCGACTTGGTGTCTCTACGATGAGGCCGGACATTCAGAAGTTGGTTTCGGGAAAACAACTTCAAATATCCCACTAATTACTACATAATTAATGGCAAGTACAACTTGTTTCTAATAAAAAATGGTATCTGCTCTATTTTTTTTCTTTTTTGTATTTTTGCGGTAAAGTGGCCCGCGACACGGCTGTCCGAAATGGATATGGCCCGCAGGCCGAAAAAGGTTGGGCATCACTGGTCTAGGTAGACGAATGACTATTTAGTCAGATAACATTTAACATAATAAATGGGTTATTTAGATAGATGGATTACTGCTTAGTCAAGTAAATTGTTACTTCATACATGGATTATTTAGGCAAATGGATGACAGCAAAGTCACATAATGTATTGAACCTCTGACTTTTTTTTTTTCAGCCTTTAAAGACATTGTCAAAAGAACGGCCACTGCCCAATATCTTCAATGTCTACACCATCCTCACTGTGATGCTGCAGTTTGCTGTCCATTTCTCTAGTTTAATGTTTCTTGTCTACCATGCAAAACAGTTGACTATCAGGTTTGTTGTACTTTCTTCTTGACAGTTTTGTGACGTTGATGGACACGCTGTCCAGCTCACTTACCTTGTCATGTTAGTGCAGTTACAATACTTTGCATATCGGCCTCTCATCTGATATCTTTTTGGTTAAATGTCTATTAGAATGCATATTGTTTTTAAAAGGTTGGGTTGACCTCAGTCATTATGTCTCAAAATGTGATTGAATACCTTTCTCTGTCCTCTCTCCATTTTTAACACATTGAGTCCAGGCACCAAGGGAAGCACCAAGCATTTGGGAGAAAGTTTTGTGGCTATGTCAGCTACCCTGACAATGTTTTTCTTTTCCTAAAGGCCAGATGGAGAGTTTGTTGATCTAGAGAAGGAGTTTGAGCCAAGCATTCTCAACACAACAGTATACATAATATCCATGTCACTGCAGGTGTCAACATTCGCTGTTAACTACAAGGTATTCATTGTTTGATTCTGCGCAGATATTATAAACTGGATGCTTAAATATTTCTTTGATATATTTTTTAATAATACAATTGTTCACTTCATATTTCAGAAAATAACCCACCTCTTTCGGAAATACTGTTTGTAATATAGTGAACTCTTCTGCTAACTCCTCAATTCCCTTTGTCTATGCTGTTCTTTCATGTTTGCCACAGTATCACCCATATGCTATTGCTTGTGTTTCTTCATTGCATGTAAACTGTTAGTTCATTTTTAATCTTTCATGAACAACACATTTAGCTTTCCTCATCATGGGGGAAGTGTGCTCTGCATATTCTGCTCTACTGTAAAAGCTGACCGTGTGTGTGTGTGTGCTGTCTTAATCACAAAATGCTTAAATAAATATGGTATGCATTTTATAGCCATTTGACAAATTAGCTTCTCAAGTACCTCTTGCATAATAGACCTGCTTTTGCAAAATTCAAAAGAAATAGTATAATCCTTCATTTGTAACATTTTTTAAATTACGAAAAAATGGGAGTGAATTTTAAATGTCATGGCTTCTAATGGTTTTACATCGTAAACCACAGTAATTGGTTGGTTATACTTTTCAGGGGCAACCATTTATGGAAAGTCTACAAGAAAACCGGCCTCTTTTGTACAGTCTCCTATTTTCTTGTGGTGGCATTATCACTTTGGCTAGTGGCCTTGTTCCTGATGTTACAAAGCAGTTTGAGCTTGTCGATCTTCCATCAGAGGTCAGATTTTTTTTTTGTTGAGGCTTGTGAAAAGCTAATTTTTTTTTTTTTTTTTTTTTTTCTTAAACAGATTCATCCTAAAATTGTATTTGTAGTTATATTATTTACTCTTCAGAAGAAGTTATGCTGATATCCAAATTTTTCCAGTTTCATTATTTTCTCTTCCTACTTAATTTGTGGGGGTGAGGGAATTTGTTCATAGAGATTTTGGAGCATCGGGAAGGTTATTTTTTTTTAATTTGTTTTTTTCATTATGACACTTTTGCTTTGTTCTTTCAACGTGGAAAAGCCCATTGTAAAAAAAAAAAAAATAAAAAATAAATATACCAGCTCTTTAATCATATCTTTAGAACTTCCTGTTCCATTTTTCATCTTCAGCTAATGTTTCTGCTTCTCTTCCTTGCAGTTCCGTAACATGGTTTTACTAGTCGTGTCAGCAGACATAGTGATGGCATACATTGTTGACAGGATATGCCAGTTTATGTTTGGTGCTGGGCGATTGAAGTCAATGTACTGACCCTACATCACTGATAGCACCGTGCTATTTCTCACATACATGCGCATGTGACTGCCATCATGAACTATGGAATTCTTGTACAAATTGTTGGTGCATGTGCTGGCTGAGTGAGATGGGATGGTGTGGATTGCAAGTGATTGAAATGCCTTTATGAGAATCAAATGTGGTGATTAAATATATAATAATAATTAATGTTCTAAATGCCTCTTATTCTGTTAGAGAACTGTATCTGATGTGCTTCTCATGTCAAAAAGTCAAAAAAGAGTTTTCAACATGCCTGTGTCATGATAGACAACTGTTTTGGACATTTTTGTACTTGACAGAGAACTTTTCCATGTCTTTATGAAGACAGATAAAAAAGCAACAAAAACCCCACAAGATTTAATTTTTGCATTTCACTGGGATCAATATAACTATTCACTATAACTTATTCACATCTTTTTCAATTTTGTTCAGAGAGATTGTGAGATATAGTTCTACTTCGGAGATTATGAATAATCTATTTGAGGAAATCATTTTTAAGTGAATTTGCTTTTAAAAAGGACAATTAACTATTTTGGCTTTCTCAACACTACTAGGTACACATTGTTGTACAATACATGACAGCAGGCATTACTATTCAAGAAATATTTTAATTCATTAAAATACAGTAATAAGGAACATAATGCTCTTTTAAATTTGTGGGTCTTATTATACATAATGCTCATTAAGTTTTTTTTCCTAACCAAGAATCATAAATAGCAACACTATAGCAACACTTCAGATACACTGTCTCCTACATTAAAAGGTAACTACAAACGTAGCAATAATTAATGTAAAAATGAATTAAATAAGCACAGGAGCTAAAAATATTTATCTAACATAATGAATGTGTCACTGCGTTAGTGTCTCTTTTTCATTGATAAACATATGCATATTTTACTGAAAACTATTAGTTCTTTCTTCCAGGTTTAGAAAATGAGATTTACAGATTGTAGGTGTGCATTTCAATGTATGTGTGTATGTGTGCACAAGGTCTTATGAGAAAGAAGGGGTTCACACTTTCAAAAACAGTAAAGCACATGCATATCTACAGTTTGGTTTGTCACAACTGATCATCTTGCCAGCAAGTTACATGCAACACGGGAATAAATTTGAAGATGATTAATAGCTAATGTTGACAGTGTGGTTTTCACTTCTAAATGTCATTGTAAGAAGCTGAAGACGATGGTACTCTGAAGAGCATTCTTGCATGTTACTGTTCACAACTTGTGTACAGATGCTTGCATGGACTTTTGGTGCACCATGTTTTAGGCAGAGAAAAACCTAATTAGATTTTCGCAAATCTGAGTGTTTTCCTTTCTTCTGACTTGGCTTTCCCTGTCTGCTGTCATTCCTTTCTCTTCTACCTTCACACAAACACCTTAAAGGATAGAGTTAATTTGCATCTAGTCTTTATTGAAATGGCTGAAATAGTGACATTTTAAAAAACATTTCCATACTCTGTTTAATTTGAACAGATGTCAATATGTGTAGCAAAATCAAACATACTATTTGATGGTCAGGTGTTTGTTATACTTTTATGTTTTAATGCCAGTTTGAAAAAAATGTTTCACTTGTAAAAAAAACTGCAATGAAAAATCAGTGTTGAAATTTCAGTGACCTTCTAGACTGAATACAGGTTCTACATTGTACCACCAAGCCAGTGAATTTACTGTGAAATAATCCTCGAAATGACATGGCGTCTACAGTTTTATCTCGAGAGCTGACCTCCAAGTGTGACAAAAAAATAGGCAAACAAGAACAATATGGAGTCTACACCATAAATTGTGTTAACCTTGACCTCTTCAAACTGGTATGATGCACCGCAGACAGTAATGTTGTTACAGTGTAGCTTTTTAAAGTGCAGCTTGCAAGTGAACATCATTAGCACCATTTTGAAACCTGTCAAGTCTCAATGCTGAGCAGATGAAATCATTTTGTACGTTACATTGTTGTGTTTGTGACCTAAAGGTGATCGGAGAGTTAATGTCTTTGGTTGAGGGATATTAATGTTGAAGGATGTGGAATAAAGTGTTGTTTATTAAGGATATGAAAATTAAAAGCCACGAAAGCAAATGTGTTTTATTTGAAAATATTCCCCCAAAAAACTGCATGAATAGCGATCGAAGGGAGAAAACATGGCTTTAAATGATTAAAAAATTATTTACAGGGCAACTCTTCCACAAGGGTAGATCATTTTAAGAATGGGTGATGGGTGAACAACTGTTCTAGGAAAGACCACCCCACTTCCAGTTTTATGTGATGATGTACGCTTCTGGGATCTGGTTTCGAAGGAGACATTTCTGCCTCACCCCGACTTTCCCAAGAGGAAGCCTCTGTGCTACTACAGTACCATCATTTACCATTTACACAGACTCATTTCATTAAGTAGATTGTGCATGTGAAGTACAACTGATCTGGTGCACATATAGACAGATTCATGTATTCAGTACACAAGAATGATGATCATTACATCTTGGGGGATGATAATATGTCTTGACACTATTCCCTTAGGCCTTAGGGGCATTAAACTCTGTGAAGGTAAGAAACACAGAGCCCAACATTAACAATATCTGCCACACCAGACAGACCCCCATACAATCACCTTTCAGACCTGTACATTTACACAAAGCAGCGTTCAGAAGTTATGGCTGAACAAAGGACAGCCTCAAGTGTGGTGTATAACAGCTAAGTGGAATGTTGCAAAATATACAAACACCCAATTACACCTGCACACACACACACCTGCCCATAGACAGATACATCACAAAGAGATTAATCTCAACTTTTGTCAACAGATTTTATTTTAATGCCATTAACTTCTTTTATACAACATTTGCATAACTTCTATTATACAACATTTGCATACATAACTGTAACATGAAGATAAAAGAGAAAGTGTGTGCATCTACTTTTTCATGACAACTGCATGGCTGTGTATTTAAGCTGCCTTCTGCAAACAGCTTCTCTCAGAGTTAAAGTATAGGTTAAAAAAGAATTCTTCAATATTTATACAATTCTGCAGATAACAAATATGTAACAGACATTTGAAACAGTGCACCCAGAGTAACCCTCAAAGCTCTCTATTATCACAGCAGGCACTTAAGTGCATGACACCAGAATTGATAAAGTATATCACTGGCAGGCATTTAAAGTGAAAATTTTTTATTAATATAAAATATTTTGTCATTTAATGGAAGTGGGACTTATATGTGCTGGAATTTGATACCTTCACACAAAATTGACATAGAAGCAAGCTTTAAAGTTCTGATCTTCCTGAAAGAATGGATACCAATATATATAATTGGTGTTCCACATGTTGTTGTAGATATTGTAGGCTACTGAAATAAATGGTTCTGTTGGGGTTGTCAGAGGCACAGGGAAGACAGATGGTGGACATGAGGCTGTGCCTAGAGTCAGGAGGGCCACATCTGGACTGAGAATCTGCAATCCTGTCTGGTTCTTATTTAAGTAGTACACTCCCTTGTTAATTGCTGAAAACGAGTAAAACATGATTTAGTCATGACAGTATTTACAGACTGATCTTGGCTTATAATAGGGATAAAGTAGTAGCCTGGTCATCAATTTAAGACTTGAGTCCTCATCTTGCCACAATTCACCAAACAGAAATGTTGGGCAAGACTCGGTAAAGTCAGTCAGCATGTGATCCACATCAAGTGATGATCTGTTAAGTTACAAAGTCTGGGTAGAGATGCTGTTAACAACATAGCAGGTGGCAAGATTATAAAGTCGAGACTAAATCCCCCACTTAACACACAACATTCTGGGGTAACTTGTTATGCGATCAATATATTCTCCTGAAATCTCTCCATCCATTACTGAGCGGTCCGGTGGCGCAACGGCTAGCGCTGTTAGCGCCTGTCACCAATACAGTGAAGGTTGGCTGCCCTGAGTTCATTTCTCGTCTCGGGCACGCTGATCTTTCTCTGCATGTGGCATCTGTTTACAGGGCTGGCTGCTTGCCGTAATATAGCCTTAGTTGCTGACACGGCGTAAAACACCAATTCCCCCCCCCCCTACATCCATTACTGCGAAAGACTGACCGGTTAGTTGTTTATTTGACAAGAGAACGATAAAAGCAGAGACAAAAGGTGGAGGGGGATCAAAGTACCAGAGAAAATCCTTGATGCCCAGCTCTGGATTGGAGTGGGTATGACACATACAGAGTGCACCAAAATAAAAGATCGAGACCTAGGCATCTAGCTAGTGATTCACTTCATACTTGCCTTCTACATCTGCACTACCAGACTGTGATGCAGTGACTGACTCTTATCAACTGCTTATTTAAAAAAAAAAAACCCAAATGCACAGGAAGAAAAAGATACTTTATTTCTCTTTTGCTGCAGAAACCTGGAGTTAGCTTGTTTTATATTGTCACCCACGGAAAAAAGTACTATAAACAAGCAAATGGCTTGACAGCACATCATACTACCATGGATATGCCACACAGTATTACCTACAAGGTAACAAAAGTATTTATATGATGCAGATGTGAACACATGAATATAAGTACATATCTACTGACACATGCATGCCCACTTACCATGTAGATACTGGCTTCCATTTAACATGACATCCATTGGGTCTATTAGTTCTCCCAGTTTTGACATTGTCCACACAGAAGACGGCCTGGGGTTGGGGTTGAAACCAAATGAAATAGCTTCCGACAACCAAGTAGGAACTTTGTTAAACCACTGAACCACAATCTGCAAAACTGTAGCAGAACAACACTTCCTTAAAAGTTACAGAAAATCTTTTATCAAAAGCAAAAAGCTTGACAGCATATCAGCAGCTCTGTCAACTGCTTTATCCTTATCCTTTAAGTAAATGGCACACAAGACCCATCTTCTGAAAGAAAAATACTGCAACTGCCAAAAAGCGAACCTCGGCATGACGTGACGCCCTCAGCTCAGTGACATTCAGTGGATTCTGAATGTTACGTAAATCATGAGATGAAGGGGGATCGAAGGTGTTTGAAACTGTACAAATAAATTAAACGAGTTTCAGTTGCAAACTATATTTAGCAATAAAACGCCTTTCTCAGCCGACTAGTACTTGCTGTAGGGTCTAAGAAAAGTGAGGCGAACCGGCTTCTATCTGAACATACTGTCTTTCCTTACATCTTTCTTTACTCATAAGAGGGGATAATATTTAATACTTTCAGTTCATTCCTCCCGATGACTGACCTAAAGTACACCTCGGTTTGAGTCCAATCTTTGAACTTTTACAAATGGCCAACAATTCACGACTGCAACATAGCGCCCCCACTGTCTTTCTTCGCTTATCTAACCCGACCATTATGCGATCAATTCACAGTTGTTTTTATGTTTGTGTCATTTGTGCTGTTCATTCTTCTCTCTTTCATAAATTCTAGTTTTGTTTGTTTATGGAGAATACAGTCAGTACTAACCCCGACAGAATGTTCAGACAGAAGTCGTTTCGCATCAACGCTCAGACCCTACCGCAAGTACTGGGTGAGGGAGACGATTTATTGCCATGCTAGTCGGCAGTGCCTGTGATGTCCACCCCGCCTTTTGTCCGGGTAGTAATTGAAGACGACTGGCCGATGGCAGTCCGCACCTCGTGTACTCCTACCTTCCCTTGCACGGACGATACCACTCACTTCCCCCGGTGGGAAAATATCGGCCTTTAATGGAACTCTTCTTGGTAAGGGAAAACAAACTCAGTGCAAGGGAAGTTACTCTCTGCCTTGCAGCAGACGACAACAATAGGTTGGTCTACGATGTCAGACACTACACTTACCCAATTTTGTATTTGTTCTTCGCCCAAATTTGAAGGGGTCCCCTGGGACCCCATTGATGAAAATTGAAGGGGTCCTCCGAACTTTTAATGCGTACTGTACGCAATTTTTTGCGTAATCAGAAGCCCTGTGAGTGTAGAATTATCCTTGTGGAAGCCTGCACCACCAATATAGTCGTACAGCTTAGACATGTAGTCATAGTCAGATTCGTTGTAGGTGTTGTACAGGATTTGACCCATCCTGAATCCACCAGTTGCCCATTCCACCTGCAAAATTTATATTACTATGTCACCCTTTTTTTTTTTTTTTTGTGTATAAACTAGCTTAATGTTGTATGAATGTCATAGTACTTCTTTATGGAATGACTAAGTCACCCATTTTCTGATTCCAGATTTACAAACTTGAAGCAAAATTTTAACTACATGCATAACAAATAAATATTAAACTTGGAACAAAATTAAGCAGTAAAATAAAATTATCTATGGCAGAAAATGACTGGGTATTTTAGAACAGCATTGTAAAACTATGAAATACTATACTTTGTTATTTGGATCAAACAGCCGGTTTAGTGATCCATCAGATGCAAATGCGAGAACTGTGCCATCAACACACTTGAACTGATCAGTAGTGCTAGCTATTTCGTACTCTGCAATCAAACAGGCTTGTACATAATTTTCAACTGAACATTATGAGTGAATGAAGGTTAGGTTTGGGCGAATAAGTGTGTTTATATATGGAGTGTGTGGAATGAGTGAAGTGTGTGTGTGTTTGTGCATGGAGCATGGGTGGATAGTGACAAAATGAATGTATTCTATAAGTGTGTGTGTGTGCACGCATCCAAATTTAAAGATCCTGCCAAATGTTCAAGCAAAATGAATTTCTCTAATCACCTTCAAAGCTGATAACTACGCCTACTGTACCCTAGCTACTTTTAAACTGTATTGCAATTCTATCCAACAATACTTTTTCCCCATTTCACTCCACCCTGCTACAGGTAAGCAGGTAACAAATACACCTTGCCTGAATGGAAAACACCAGAAAGTAATTCAGTCAGAAAGTTAGCTTCATAATATATAATTACCAGAAAGCCATGAGGAAATCCTAATAAAGAAAATATGAGTGTGATCATTTCACAATCATTATTTTGTTGTACTCAGAGATCAGGCAGCAAGCTAAACTAATATGTCTGACTCTCCAAAACTACTATTGTGCATAAATAAAGTGGTAAATAAATCAACTTTGCCTTCAGCCTAATTAACTGCAATGAGAACTAACACAACTGTATTTGAATATACACAACAACTGTACCTGAGTGTACACAACTGTACCTGAGAGCACTTATGTACTTGAGTGTACTTGGATGTATATTATAATGTTTAAAGGCCAAACTATCAGCTTGTGGTAGGAAAGAATGGTTGGACTTGAGGGAGGGGGATGAGAAGTACACTCAATGCCAACAACCCTAGTGCTCTTTCTTCCCTCATTGCTTCTATCTGGCCCGACACATACCCTTGCCTTATCTGAACAAATCAAATCCATTCTTTCCTGCTGACTGGTCAAAGTTCGGCCTTGAAGCCATACCCTGCCTTTGTATCACACTAAACAACAACAAAAAAAATTGTGGAGGGTTTTTAGCAAGATACTAAGTTACACTGTGATACCTGAAAGATAAGGTAAAGTAGGCTGCAGGTTCATAAATTCAGTTTTGACAGATGCAACAATGGGATGTGAAGCCAAGCTTTCCAAGGTTAGATCCATGAACTGCCGCTGCTCCTCCCAAGCTGCTATACGATCTGTGTAGTTTTGACCTAGACAAATATAATGTAATTATTAAATTGTTTTGGAAACATTTATTTCATTCTAGAGGAAGTTTTAAATAATCTCATTTTTCTACAATAACAAATAATGAGGGAAAAAAGTTGCATCACAGTAATTTGAACAGATATGTAAAAATGATTGGTACACTATAATATATGATAAATAATATTGATAATTTTGCTAAAATGACACAAATAACACAACTTAAGAACTATTTCAAATTAAAACTTGGATCATAAGAATCCACAATCATTGTCCTTAACAAGTTTACAAAACTTCACAAATAAATGTCCTAGCAAACCTACAAAAATAATGATTGCACTTTATTTATTTATATGAAATCAAATTGCTAGCAAAAGTCTAATGGCTGATCTCGAATTGGGTAAATTCTTACACCCCAGCATCATCCTGACAAAAGCAGTCTTGTGCACCCACACTGTTGCCCCTCCATTCTTTTCCCTCCTATACCATGACACAGTAAACGTTTGGCAAATGCAGCTATTACAACCACCATTATAATCTCCATCGCTGACACTGCTGCCACAGCCTCTCTGGGCCTCTTCTTAAAGGCATAGTAAAGGCTGTGACAGTGGTGATAAGGCTGTGGCATGCTGTGTGACGTCAGCGAGAGAGAGGAAGTGTCGGTCATTGTTAGTATTTGAACTCAAGTGATCAGAGGTGTGTCATTAGTTGGATTAGTGCTATATATCAGTGATAACAATCAAGATGGCAGTGAGCAATGTCCAACCATATTGTTGTATCAGCTCACACTGGGATCGAGTTGATGTCATCGGAGGATGAAAGAGACAAAAGAGTCCCATGTAATTTCTCTTATTTAACACAACATCCTACAAAACGTTCAACTTTTTCCACGTGAACAGACATAAAAATAGACTCAAACTGATCTTAAATTTTACAAAATTCTAATAAGTTTTATTTTGCCTTTACAATCCCAAGATTCTTTTAATTTTTCCCTTTCAAAACCCATGCCATTGCACCTTTATTAGTTCCTTAAAGTTTACTCAAACATGCACACTTAAAAATACAAACAATTTATTTGGCATCTACAGGTGGCTTTTGACCAAGAAATTCCAAACTGTAAAAAAAGTTAAGTCTGGCCTTTTAACAGAAGATACTGTAGGGTTTTTACAAGTGATTTACCTGACCGAGCCTTCTGGAAGGCAGCATTGGACCAGTTGTAACAGTCAGGGATGGAATCAAGTCCCCATGTGTGCTCAGGAATCTTGGTGATGTAAAACACAGTTTGGGATATTCTTAGATCATCAGGCTGGCATGACCCTAATTCCAAGGGAGATAAACGAAAATTTGACTTCTTGACTTTACAGTGGTACATGCAATAAAGTATCTAGCAATAGAAATTGAAAACAGTAGATTTCAAAGAAATTGTCTGAAAATCACAGACTACAGAATGTAGTCAACATATGCTGTAGTTTTAGGACAATCATCCATCTGCCAAGGGAAAGAGATCAAACATACGTCTTAAATTTATAAAATACAGAGAAGAATAAACCAAATACAAAGAAGTTTACAAACCTTTAATAAGGCAATCAGTAAACACCCTCACAAAAGCCCTGTACATAGCCATCTTCTTCGGATCTGACTGCACACCCATGATCCAGGTGTCCCCAATCTCCTGGGTGACAGTCGGGTAGGTAGTGCCTGAAGCCTTCAGTGAAGATACATATTCATCCAACGTAGATCCCTGAACAACTGCATTGGGAAACTGGCCTCGAACAAGCTCAAAGTTGCTCAGAACCTCCTGCTCACAAAAATGACTGTTTACAGTGTTAGAAATTGATCACCATAATTATATCTCAGAAGCAAAAATTACATTCAGAGCTGTTATACTGCTGGCAGTTGTTTAAAATTAAATACAATTGTCACGGACCGTCCGCAGACACGCGCATTCTTTCCACAAACCAAAATATCCTGATCGCTTGAGGGTGGGCGTACCTTCTTAGAGGCACGAATAATTATTCAATTCAAATACAATGTCAAATGAAACAAAGGCAAAGTATCAACACTCATAGATTCACTCCTTCATTCGCCACACAAGATATATTACCAATATGTTATCATTTATCCAACGTACTATTGAAGTTAACAATAAAATCGACTCTCATAAATATTGTCACTGATGAAGAATAAAACAAAATGTTCGTTCTTGATGAAACATTAACCTTTTTATATTAAAGTCTTTGAGACCCTCCCCAAGTCCTCTATTCTAATTAGTCCCACTGATCTTCTTTCCACGAAGTCTATTTATTATTGAAAATAAATGGTTTTTACGGTTCCAACAGTTTACAAGCAGAACTTCTCGGTCTTGCGCATGCGGCCGCCTCCTAGGTGTTTGGCAGGATGATGTTAGATTAGCTGAAGGCCGGGAGGAAACCTTTCCTCCACCGGCGCTTACTCTCAGGCTGTTAAGAACTGTCCCTTCCAGGCGACAGATGGAGGTTGGTGCACCAGTCTTGCACCAACTTTTCCGTTCTGGGACCGTTGTTTTCTCGCTTACGCCAGTGTGTGGTTTCTTGGCCCCACCAAGAAACTGTACTGCGGGATGCCCAAGCCACAGAGCTCCCCCACGGTGCGGACACGGACTACAGTGACTCACGACCTGTGAAGTACATCCACCTGTAGTTTAACCACGGTATTACTTCCCGTAACACTTATTCCGATCGCAGCAGTAGCGAGAAAGTCCTGAGAAAAATCCACCAGCTCCCACTTTGGTTCCGCAGTTAGCTCTCTGCTCACCGTTTTTTTCTCTAACGTTATTTTCCTCTCTCTTTTACGTCACCTTATTTTTACATCACGATTTACGTCATTTGCTCAAGGGCAAACAACTTCCAGCCCACTACGCTAAATCAGATCAACCACGGTTGTCGATCTTCCCTCCTAACCCCCTCTACTAAGTACTTATCCGTTACAACAATTGTCAACACAAGGTGGAATAGGGCGGGAGGTGGAAGGGAACTAGATCTATAGGTAATGCACAGGAGTTAGCTATAATACAGGACACTAGATGAACAACACTTGGCTAAATATATAAGGGCACTAAATATATAGGCAGTTAGCTACATTAGCATTTGCTAAATTGCTGACAAAATATAGGCAGTTCAGCTGACTGGTGGGTGTCAACAGTCAGCAAGTATCTCGCAGGGTGCTGAACACAACATTTCCCTTCTTTTATTCCTACCTCTCTGCTAGACCCATGTCTGATGCTTTGCTCTTCTATCTCCTACACCTCTACAATGTGCATTACCAACATTCATATCAGTATGCTATTTACATCCAACCCTGCCTCACAACAACAAATGCAATATAACTGTGTGTACCGCCAAGGTGTCTGGTGGGCCAGAGTTATCTGTACGGAAAGCAAAGCACAGTGTTTCTGGGAAGGCATTATCATCTTCTGCAAACAGACAGTCTTTGACTGACGATCCTCCTGCTGCAGTAGGAAATCTTCCAGGATTATTAGGATAGCCTCCTAAAAAATAAATCATGATTTTATGGGAAAGTGGTTAATCAAAACTGCGACAATTATTTTCCTTTAGTTGCAAAGTGATTAGCAGAGAAAGGACCTGTGACTATGCTTCATGAAGTTAATGTACATCATGATCTGCTTGCACATTACAAGTTAAGACAATTGAACTTCATAAAATATGCAAAAACACTAAAATATAAAAAAAAATGTCCCTCGACTTTCTTTGTTTTTGTTTTGTTTGTGTTTTTTTAAAAAAAAGACTGAGTATTCCATTACTGAAAACAAACTTTCTGTATGATGGTGGCTTTTTAAGATGGGATTAAATTTTTTGTCAGGTATTAATAGTGGAAAAACAAGCAAAAGCCCATTTCAACCAATCTCACAAACACACACACAACACCTGCATGAAAGAATATCAAAAAAAGATAATAAAATTCGCACCTGGATGCCAAAAAGCAATAATGCCATCTTCATCATTATCCTGGGGACTTAATTTCCAGACAAAGGGGTGAGGTGGAACAGCAGGAGGGCTCGTCATCGGGTTTACACCCACTGTGATTGCCGATATATTATGCTTTTTCATGATAGGAATCACAGCTTTGGTCATCCCTGCATGACTCAAATGAACAAAGAATATATGCTAATTCAGAAATGCTATCCATAGTTCAAGACATTCTAATATACCTAGCTTGTATAAGCAAACAAAATGTTCCTTATGATACTTTTTCTAGGAGCTATTTTCTACTAATTTATTTTGCTATTTCTAAGACTACAAGTCTCTTATAATGCTGCAAAGGTATAATCTTGTTACATCAGAATAATTCTTCTAGTCTTCAAAAAAAAAAAAAAAGACCAAAGACAGCTACCTGGCACATCTCGCTGGCTCACAACTGGTGTCGTTCTATTGATTCCAAATTCTCTGTCTAGATTTGTGCTAATGTTCAAAGACAAGTCCAGCATGACAGGATCCATGAAATTCTCAAACTGCATATTCATGGGACCTGCATGCCACACAACATCTCCCATAGCAACTGCCCGCCGCACTGTATCCACCTCTGTGCGAGAAGGGCACTGTATAATTAATAAGAAATAGATGTTAGATAAAGATAGATGTTTGTTCATAAATTAAGATACAAAAAATAGTTAAATGTAAGACTTTTGTTTTGTCATGATCTCTAAAATTGTGTATCTCTTTCCACCTAGAGTTGAACAAAGCAACAACTAATTATGCTAGAAGCAATCATATTATCTGCATACATTTTCAGAAACACCAAACCAGAACAGCAGTAGTACCTTTAAGGAAACATTGCTAGCCAGCATCATTGAAGGACAATTCAAATACAAGTGCAGAAGCCATGGATGTGTCGTGTACACAAGTCTTTCTCTGAATCCTAATAGATGGAGCTCCTCTGCTATAGCAGCTGCACGGGGATAGTACTCGGTAAAATATTTGTTGATCACATTCAGTGCAAAACCCACTTCAGGATAAATACCATCATATCCAACGTCTGAAAAAAAAAATCCATTATTGAAAGAATAAATAAATAAGTAGATATAATAACTGAATTTTACTATTGTTTAAAACTTAATGCTCATGTGTGCTTAGGCAATGAAAGTTTTATATATTTGTTGAGCAAAATAATCAATTTTTAAAATTTGAAGTTTAAATTAAGACTTCCCTTTCAGATGATGTATGCTTGTGCATATGGCATTATCCATAAATGAGCAACACTTGAAAATACTTTTTTAAGACATATGTACATGAATATGAAAGCTGCAAAAAATTAATTCATGTATAATTTCTAAATTAAAAATTATTCCAAATATTATATATAATTGCCATCAGCTTAATCAAGGGCTGGTTAAGGTGATGCCTCTGGTTTCATTCTGCACACATGCCTGAGCCATCTCCATCTTTTCTTTTGAGTCTGGTTGTCATATTTGTCCAGCTGGCTCTTGTGAGGATTTATGTGTTAGTAATTAGCAATTTGGAAGGTCTCTAGTTTCTGCCTGATTTTGCTGAGATATCTTCCAGCATTAACTTCCATAGACTAAGACTAAAAAGACATTGCTTCTATAGATTCTTATTTTTGTATTTATTTGTAGAGTTTTGGTTTAGCATGGCAAAGTCTTGGTTTACTTTGATGAATCTATTCTTCCAATCTTTTTTGTCAGTTGTGATGGGTTCTGTTGACTTGGCATTCAATCTCATTTTGTTTATTTTCCCTGTTTTTATTTTAAGTCGTATTTTTTATGCAGTTATTGTAAAGTTGTTCTCTTCTTGTGCATCCTTGTGTTGGCTAATGTCCAGCAGATTCCTCTTTTCTTTTGTTGTTTGCTATTAACAGTAATGACTCTGTCTTGACATCAGTTGACTTCCATGTCACTTTATGTATCGTCTTACGTTGAAACATTGTTACTCCTATTTCAAGGTCATTGTCTTTTAAAAAAAAATCAATCTACATTCTGCATTTGTCTGTTTCATACCTTACACCTTCTTTTCCAATGACTCTTTCTCTTCCTTAAATCTTACTTTCTACTTTAGTGTTGAAATCTCTCTGTACTACTATTATGTTTTCCATCACTGCCAAGTTGTAGTAGTCTTCTTTGTCCTCTTCCTCTTTAGGTGCATTGCAGGACAGGACAGAAAGCTTGATGTTATGCAGTTATTGTAAAGTTGTTCTCTTAAAGGGAGATATGGTTAGCGAAACGAAACAGGGCAAAGGTCAGTAGTGAGAAAACTAAAAGACCAGAAACTAACTTAAAACAACATGTTTCTGATAGACAAAAAAAACGAAGGTCTCTAGTGGATGCCTTATGTATCATTTAAATACGAATAGGTACAAAAATGATCATCAAAATGTTATGAAGGATTTCACATGAAATTAGAATAAATGCTACAAATCGAACATGACTGCAGTCTGAGGACTATGCCACATCCCTCAAACAGATTAAAAATATACCTGAGAAATTGTATCCACAAGACTTTGTTTGCAGCTGCAGCAGCTGCCAACTCTCTATGAAGACGATTCTCATAACAGGGCAGGAAATGAATTCAGCAGCAAAAAGACAGTGAAATAATTAAAGAGGCATGAAAGGTTTTGATAGTACCAGATACTGGGGCTTCAAATCAACAATAGTCTTGTGTCAGCTATTACAGCTAAAAGTCACATTATGTGTAAAGTGGAGAACTGTAAAATTTTAGTAAAGGCTGCCTAAACAAGACAAACAACAAAAAGATAGGCTCAGTGGCTAGCATATAGGTACAAAGATAACATTTGGGTAGTCTGAAGTAACATGGATTGCAATAACCATCTTTCCTGAGAGAACTGCTGCAGTGAGAGAAGGTAATGTAATATAAAGGCGAGTGATGTCCCTTTGCCTAAATGGCTTGTGGGTGGCAGCTCTTCATCACATTTCATCTTACCCCTTTGCATCAGGTTTTGTGTGTGCTGGTGATCTGTGGACCTGTGGCATTGCCTGTTTCTAGATTGGTTTCTGTGTCTTCATCACTTGTCTCATTTTTTTGGAACCTTTTCTTTCAACTGTAATGTCTGCGCTAATTCTGATTCTTTTTCTGCAATTGTTCCAACAAGTTGTGATGTTGTCCTGTCACAGTATGATTCATTTGCAGTAAAGTTAAGTTGGCAGAAATACCTTGACGAATGCAGTAACAAGCCTTGATGATGTAAAGGGCTATCATTTTTTCTTGGACTACATTAACATACCTGAAAACATTGACATTTCCAGTCCATCACTGGCTGGTCGCAAAATTAAAATACAGCAACTGAAACAAAAACCATTTCTAGTTTTCTGTGCAGTATGCAACAATTCATATTATGGTGTAAACTGTGTTAAAAGAAGTGGAAACTGCTTGTTGCAAACATGTTATCCTGTAACAGGAGTGTGCGTACAAGGCTGTACAGCAGGATACTGTTTACCATACTGCAATATGACATGCAGCATGATCATATGATGTCCACTGCACAAGCAGCCGTTATGGGAAGATCGTATAACCCAGTATATAGGGTGTGCTCAACAGGTTGTGTACCTGGATATCGGTTGCTGTATTGTAAAGCAACATGTAAGAAACACATGTGGTAGCTGTTTCAAAGGAAAAACTTGCAATGCCTCACCAGGAGATTAAGGTCATGTAATGCTGGAATATCAGTCTGCATTAAACTATGCTCAACTGATACATATGGCATAGACTGCAAGGAAATGTGTGGCAACTGTACAGAAAATAGTCTGCGTAATCTCTCCATTGGTAGCTATGACAAAGGATATACTTCAGGGTACAAGCTACCCTAATGTAAAGTATGGTCATCAACTGTATCAGCAAGTGCGGCAACTGCTCTAAGGCAACAACATGCAATATCGTAGCAGGTGACTGTCCAATTGACTGCATGCCTGGATATCAGGGAAGCTATTGTAATGACTCCTGCAGAGCTGGTACATAAGGCATGAGTTGCAATGACATATGCAGCACCTGTATAGAACACAGTGTGTGTAAATCTATTACAGCACATGTGAGACAGGGTGTGATGCAGGATAAGTTACTTTTTTGTAAAGAAGCTTGCTATAGGGTTTCTTTTGGCCTTGACTGATAAGACATATGATGGTATCAGGAGACTGTCCATAGGGCTGAAAATCTGGATATCAAAGAGTTTTATGTAGAGTGTGCTATAAAAATTTATTTATTTATTTTTGTGAAGCGCCTTCAGCTTGTCCTTAAGGTAAGGATAAGGCGCTATACATGAGACCTTTATTATTATTATTATTTACTGTAAATCCACTGCAAATACACAAATGCTTGATTGTTGTGGCCAAGAAAAAGTACTTAATGATTAAAGTTGAAGAAATGAAAACAACTGTATTTAGAATAAGTGAGGAAAAGGTGGAAGAAAAAGGTTGTGAAGGTGATTTAGCCAAGAAAGCCTTTTAAAAATACAAAGCCAATATAGTGCTGCTACAAGTACTCTCAAGAAAATGCATACAGACATGCAGGAAATGTGACCTCATAGAAACAGAAACAACCAAGACCGGTACAAGAGCTTTTCTAAAAAAAAAATCCTGCCTGGTGATCAAAACAAAAATGCACTGACTTTTTCTATAAAGCCATCAAACCTGCATTTACATTCTTCATCGATTACAGTCTACTGAAGAGTTATATTCTTGTAGGAAAACAGAAAAATCACGAAAATTTATGTACCATTTGTGGCATATAGCTACAAAATTTACATTTGTTAGCTGTAGTGACCTGCAGCTAGGTTTTGCAAATGTAGCAATGATCTTTTCTAGTGGGGAATGTGGCAAGCTAAACATCTTCACCAATGTCAGTCTGAAAGGTATTATGCATAACTGTATTTTCAAAAGCTGGATAGTGGTAAAGTGACAGCTACACAATACCACGTGATAGATGAGGCAAACCAAATGTGCACCAGGGTGAGAAGGGAGACAGCTGTCTTGTGGGACAGCACCACATTTGTGGATAAACTATACTGTATTCAGCACTTTTACAAAGATAAACACAAATGATTCAAAAAAAGACTCATAAAACTAGTTATTTTTTGTTCTACATTTTTCTCTTTCTTTTCTTCATCCTGTCATTTTATTCTGATCGTGACAGTCAAAGTGTAAGGACTTACAATTACACTAGAAAATAATTTCATGCCTGCAAAAATGTATTGTGCTACTTGATTTTTAAAACCAAATTTTTCTAGTATTTGGGTTTCAGAACTCTCACAATTTTCATATTCAAATATGTAAGGCTTAAGTAGTACTCCAAAAATAACACAAAAATTACATAAACCTTTGGTTCTAAATCAAAATAAATTAAAATTTTCCAAGGAATTTGACAGATTGTTGTGACTGCTGGCCACTGTTTACATACGTAGACTGGTGACACTGCTGTGACAGAACATATATTTGTGGACAAGGACAAAATTTTACACAAAGGACTTATTAATCATAGTTGCAAATCACCAACTTTGAAACTAGATAACAAATAAAAAGTTGTATTTCAGGTGCTAAAATTTACAGAATCTGTTTATATCATCACCACCAACTAGCATGTAAAATATGAGCTGCCTTAAAAAAAAATTATGAACTTTTGTTAATTATTATTGAATCACCATTTGCATAGGAAAACATGTTACTCTCAGGCATGAAAAATGACTACCATAAATTATTGAAGACCCAGTTGTATGATTAGAGTTTTGCACTGATGCTAGTTGGTGGTGATGATATAAACAGATTTGAATATTAGTAAACTAGCTGTTTTATTGTGCAAAATCTGTGCATTTATCTCTGTGACAATTTTGACCACTGTAGTGCATTTTTTTATGGAATGAATGAGCTAAGATTGAAACATTGTGTATAATGCTGTGTCTAAATAACATTTCAAAATGTAACATCAAATTCCTCACTAAAGAAGTATGTCAGATAAAAATTAATTATTTAAACCCCAATAAGATGAAATGACCACCCATGAATTGGCCAAATAGAGGTTCTCCCCTCTAGCATGTTTTGTGTCTTAGTGTAGCCTATGCAAAGAGCAAGCTTAATACATAAACATTCTGTCCACTTCAAATTTAATAAATTTAGCAGATTTCATGGGTTTACTTTAAGCATGTTTATTACAATATATCACTACAGTAGAACCTCAATTATTTGGTCTTCAATTAACTGTGCATTCAGCTATCTGAGATCACCTCAAAAAACAAACCCCAACCAAAAAGATGCTAGACATAACTGCAGCGTGCGTATGACCTGTCTGGCATTTTTAGAGGTGCACCCACATGCGATGACACACCCATCCAGCCATTCAGCGTCCCTTGTAATCCTGAAGTCATCTCACTGACCCGACCAAAACAAATGTCCCTGATGTAAACTATCATATCACAATGTAGATCCATCATCTGCCAGATGGTCTCTGCTAAAAGATGTGAGACAGGCTAGTCACCCCACCCCCGAATGATAGCTAGGTCCAGTAGACACTTCAAGAAATGATCCACTACCCATTTATAAAAATAAAAAACTTAGTACACTTCTAGTGCTAGATGTGTATGGGTTGCATCATCCATCAAGGCGACGCCTTGTTCCAAGTTAGTTCAGTTGGCATCCACACCTTGAGGTTAGAAAGTTGCTTCCCTTTAAGTTCGTGCCAAAATGTTGGGGTCTGGTGCAGGGATGAAAAGAAAAAGAGTTGTTCTGTCGATTGCTACAAAACTGAAAATTGTTGAACAATCAATTGCTAAGCTTTCATCAGAAATTAAACAGTGTGTTATATTGTTTGGAAGAAAAAAGAACTCTAAAAGTTCGTAACTTCATCCTATATATTTAATGAGACGAGTGTGCGCAGGACAACAAGGTTCAAAATTTGATGATTTGGATAGAGCTGTGTTTAAATGGTTCAAGCAAAAACGCGCCAAGGGATGTCCTGTATCCAGGCCATTGACGCTTGAATTTTGTTTGTTGGTGTTTTATGCCGTGTCAGCAACTAGGGCTATATCACGGCAATAAAAGTAATTTTAAATTTAAAGGTTTCGGGGTAAATTTTCTCAAGTCTTGTACCTTTAAAAGCAAACCAACATAGTAAGTGAACAAGGTGTAAAAGAAAAAATGAAGTGTAAAAAGGGGTGGTGAAGCCCAAAAAGGCCACCAACACACCAGAAATCAAGAGAGAACTATCAGAATGTAAAAAAAAAAACAAACTTAAATTTGATGATAGAGTCCTATCCTTTTTAAAAAGGTAAAGACTGCTGCTGATGGGACGGACCTAAATAACCATTGATGCTTGAAAAAGCAAAATGTTTCACTGTGAAATGTACATTCCTGAACCATTTGTTGTGTCTCAAGGATGGCTGCAATGTTTTAAATCTCGCCACAGAATTTGCTGAATATTCAAGCACTTTTCCGGAATTACTATTCTTAACTCCCTGGCAATACTGTCTGTCATGCTATTATGTAATGACTCCATCTTACACTGTTAGTAGTATCTACATCCTGTCATACCTTTATCCATTGCTCTATATTTTACTCTTGTACCTCATCTTCATGTTGTCCGTCGTGCCTAGAGGCTAAAGAAAAAACTCAAGAAGAAAGTGATCAAGGCAAGGATGATCATTGCCGGCACAAAAGTTGCATGTCAGGTCGACTCTGGCGCTAGTGTCAATGTCATCCCTGAGAAGTATGCCAAACATGCGCCCATTACACCTACCAAAACCAAATTAACTGTTTACAATGGCACATCTCTTGCTCCTAAGGGGAAAAGCATACTGACAGTTAAGAACCCCATGACAGGAAAGTCCTACCATGTCAGGTTTCTTGTTGTTAAGAAGAATCTCACCCCTTTGCTGGGAAAGAAAACTTCTGAAAAGATGGGGTTAATCACTGTGAAAACTATGAAAATTTTGAGAGTGTTGACAAAATCACAACGACACCAAAGTCACCTGTGCCTATTGACTTACCATCTTCACACATCCTGGATGCCTATCCAGTTCTGTTCAGTGAGACCCAGGGCAACCTACCTGGTGTTGTACACCTTGAAGTTGACCCGACTGTTCCACCTGTCACAGCTCCTAGTGGAAGGGTACCTCATGCAATGAAGGACAAGCTCAGCAAGGAGTTGAAAAGATTGACGAAAAGAGGAGAAATCACACCAGTGGACCAACCAACTGACTGGGTCAGCCGGATGGTCCTTGCGACAAAGAAGTCAGGCAAGCTGCGGGTATGCATTGACCCTCGTCCCCTCAACAAAGCACTCGAGCGAGAACGATATCCCTTGCCTATTATGGAAGATATCCTACCAAGCTTAGCAAATGCTAAGCTGTTCTCCAAACTCGATCTCACGGATGCCTACTGGCATGTCCATCTAGATGAAGAGTCTAGTCTACTGACAACATTCCAGACTCCATACGGACGTTACAGATGGAAACGACAACCATTTGGGACTTGTGTAAGCTCAGAACTGTTCCAGAAGCGGTTGAACATAGCTATTGAAGGCCTTCATGGAGTGATTCCTGTTTCATATGACATCGTCATCTATGGTTCAGGACACACAACGGAAGAAGCATCCGTGGATCATGACAAAAACCTCATTGATCTGCTCAACAGGTGTCGATCAATCGGTATAAAACTAAACAAACAGAAAGCCGAGATCAGGAAGACAGAAATCACATTCCTTGGTCACAGGATCACTAGCGAAGGTCTGAAGATTGACCCAGAAAAGGTGAAGGCAGTCCTTGACATGCCGAGACCAAGCAACGTAGAAGAAGTCAGGCGGCTCTGTGGACTCATCAACTACCTGTCAAAATTTCTGCCCTGTCTGTCTCAAACATTGGCCAGCTGATGCGTGTTGGCGTAGAATGGTCGTGGAATGAGAAACATGACAAGGCATCCAAGGCAGTGAAGAAGCTAGTGACTGAAGCTCCTATATTGGCTTTCTATGACCCAAAGGAAGAACTTACCATTCAGTGTGATGCGAGCAAGAATGGTTTGGGCGCTGTTCTCATGCAAAATGGAAAGCCAATCGCCTATACAAGCCGCTCAATGACTGAAACTGAAACCAGATATTCACAGATTGAGAAGGAAACTCTAGCAATAGTTTTTGCCCTGGACAAGTTCCATCAATATGCTTTTGGTCGCCATGTAAACATAGAAAGTGACCACAAGCCGCTGGAAGCAATCATGAACAAACCGCTGTCGTCAGCGCCACGCAGACTCCAAGGCATGATGCTGCGGTTCCACAGTTCGGTACAAGAGAGGCAAGGACATGCTTCTTGCTGATACTCTCTCCAGAGCCTACCTGAAGAACTCGCAGAACAACCAGAGCGAGTTTGAGACCGTCAACATGGCAAGTTTTTTTGCCCATTGGTGACGCGCGACTTAGCAGTTTGAAGAATGAAACAGACAAGGATGAAACCTTGCAAAAAGTCAGAATTGTCATCACCCAATGACAAGAGTCAACTGCCTGCTGAACTCTCTCCATACTACAGCTTCAGAGATGAGCTTTCTGTGCAAGACAGGCTGATATTCAAAGGTGAAAGAATTGTAGTTCCCATATCACTGCGTTCTAGCATGAAGAGGGAGATACACTCAACGCACACAGGAATCGAAGGCTGTCTGAAGAGAGCTCGCGAGTCAGTATTTTGGCCTGGAATGAATGCAGAAATCAAACAGTATGTGTCCACCTGTAAAACCTGCCAGTCAGTTCAGCGATCACAAAAGAAAGAAACACTGTTGAGTCATGAAGTCCCTTCCCGCCAGTGGGAAAAAGTTGGCATAGACCTTTTTGAATTTGATGGTAAAGATTACCTTGTAACAGTGGACTACTTCAGCAATTTTTTTGAGATCGATCTTTTGGAAAACACTAGATCACAGACGATCATCAAGAAGCTCCAATCCCATTTTGCCAGATACGGAATCCCTTGCACCGTGGTTAGTTACAACGGACCTCAATTCTCATCAGACTCTTTTGCCAAATTTGCTTCCGAGTGGGATTTTGAACACTGCCCAAGCAGTCCTCATTATCCCAAATCAAATGGAAAGGCAGAATCGGCTGTTAAGATCGCCAAGACGATTCTGAAGAAAAACAAGAACCAAGAGCTCATGGCCCTGTTAAACCACCGCAACACACCGAACCAAACCGGGACAAGTCCAGCGCTGTCGTTCCTGAACCGGAGAACCAGGACCCTCATGCCTACTACCAAGAATTTGCTGCAGCCAAGGACAATCGAGCCTGACAAACACAAAGAAGAACTTCACAAGAAGCAGAGAAAAGCAGCGGAATTCTACAACACTGATGCAAAAGATCTGCCAGTCTTACATGAAGGTGAGATACTGTGATGATGAGGCCGTACGTTCAAGGTTTTAAGAAATGGACCAGTGGAACCATTACAAAACAACTTGATCAAAGGTCATACGAGGTTGAATCCGGAGAACCAACATACCGTCGCAACCGAGTGCACTTGAAGAAAGTGCTGCCATCCCCCTGCTGATCATGCCCCTATTCCCACTCCATCTGACCTTGCTGCGCCTCTACCCACAACTGACCTCCAGAGCCCTGCAGCTGTTCAGCCCACGACGTCCTGCAGGCGACAACTTATCACGCCACAAATGGAGTCTGATAGTCCGGCAGGATCCAATCCCTTTCATGGCTCCACAACCCCAGTGCGGTCTGCAACACTAACTACTCGAACACGTTCCGGTCATGAGGTTAAAATACCCAAGATGGAAGACTTTGTATATTGACTGTACGACGTATGCATGAATTTGTGTCACAACAATAACGAACAGTACTAACGTTTGAAATCGTGACTTATTCGCGACTTAGCTCAAGTCGGTGATTCTTTAATTTTCTTATTCGTTGGTGTTCATTTGTTATTGAACTTTTTAAACGGGGGAGGATGTTACAATATCTTAGTTACGCCCCTTGACTCACTCTCTGGTGTGTGAGTCTGAGCTATTCGTCTAAGTAAACATAACCGTTGTCTTGGAGTGTGTATTCCGTTCGTAATAAGGCAGGACGCTATGAAACATAACAAATACCTCCCTGGAAGCTAAGCATCTTCGAGGGGACGCCACTCCAAAAGCAGCCTGTTAAATTCAATGTGCAGTTTACTGAAAACAACAAAATAATAAAGCAATGGCCTTTCAGTAGCACTACTTGTTTTCTACCTAACTTTTTACCCTACTAGCTGCCAATATTACACTTACATGTATACACATATGCATGCACACACCCTCTCACATTTATTTCTTAAAGAAAGCTAGGTAAAAATGGATTACTTGTGCGAAATGCATGATTAAAGTGCTTTTAACAGAGGTACAATACCATCAAAGGAGTGGAGCTGAGCAAATTTTAAAAAGTCGATTTTGGTAAGGAGTAGTGAGCTGAGAATAAAATAAAGCTAACTCCAGTGCAATTTTTTTCGTCATGATAAGGTTTAGTTCAATTTAAAATAATAATCTTCAAAAAATGTGTACATTTATATCAGTAGTTCTTAACCTTTTTTGAGGTACCAAACCCACAAGTTTCATATGCACATTCACCGAACCCTTCTTTAGTTTCATATGCACAATCATCGAACCCTTCTTTAGTGTCATCACGAATTGCGGGTGTGTCTTGAACTCGGTGGTGGAGGCTCCGCTGAACCCCTGAGACCGACTCACCGAACCCCTAGGGTTCGATCGAACACCGGTTAAGAACCACTGATTTATATACACAAATATAGACAAAAATGTATATAGCATTTAATCAGACACACCAAAACTTGAAGACAGATATTCAGAGACCCATATTGCGTCTCACATTATTCGACCTTGTTTTCTTTGATTATAATTTGTTTGTTGTACAACTGTCTTGTTGGCTGTGTTTGCACATGCGGGTGAAAGTGTTTACCAGTGTGTACGCATATGGATGTGTGAATAAGCGGGTGAGTGAGTGTGAGGGCTTAAGTTGGGTGGGCGGGCCAGTTGAAGTGTCCCCTTTCCCCTCGGGCGAGTTAGGCCATCCTTCTCCCCATCTTATTCAAAGGCAGTAGTAGCTCATAGTCAGAGTTAAGCTGAGTTAATTGAAAATGACACAGGGCTTCGGCTTATGCAAAAAATTGCATACAGTATGCATTAAAAGTTCGGAGGACCCCTTCAGTTTTCGTCAATGGGGTCCCCTTCAAATTTGGGCGAAGAACAGGGACCCCTTAAAAATCTGAAGAAGGGGTCCCTGGGACCCCAAAGAATTTAGCCTTAGCAGAAGCCCTGATGACATCACCAGGAGAATGATGTAAGCAGGTATGATGTATGTGAAAAATGGGATGTTAAAAGAACAGAGTTAAAAGATGGAAGCTAGATCAGAATAAAGAGGCTTACTCATACAATATCTGTCAAGACATTTGTGTTCTGCAAACTGCTTACTAACAACATGAAACAGAAATATGAATATCAGTTAAATTACCAGCGCAGATGAGTGTCAAAATCATGTAATGAAAAGCACGTAGCTTAAATGTGAACTGACAACAGCATTGGAAATGTTCTAAAACAAATATTCCTTCAAGAAGAGAAACTGAGTTGCAGGTATGTTGCAACAGCAACAACACATGCATGTATACATAAAATTTAAATCCTAGAAACTGATGTGTTTACTTGTAATGATAATGATACGAAGGTTGTTCAAAAAGTTCTAAGCCTCACTCAGAAGGAGCTGTAGAAATAAGACGTTTTTCACAATTTTTCTACACAATCCTCCTTGACATCAATATACTTGGTTCAACCATGCTCTGAATTGCAATCCCACCATGGAAGAAGGTGGCATTCTGGTCCTCCACAGCACATATGACCTCATCACTGTTTCCAAAATGGCGACCATGTAGTGGGATTTTGAAACAGGCAGACATCGGATGGAGCTATGTCTGATCAGGTAAGGGAATGGGGTAGCAATTCAAGACACAGTTGGCTTCTTCAGCTATTGCAACCTGAGCAGAGTGAATGGGCATGTTATGCGGGAGGAACAGCATACCTGTCCTCAGATTCCCTCTGCGTTTCGACTTGCTTCCTTCAGTTGCGTTAGTTCTGATGCATAGTACTGTTCATTAATAGTTTTTCCCTCTTTACACATTCAGAATACCCCAAAACAAAAGCCATCACTTTGCTAACAGACGCTGCCTGCTTGAGCTTCTTCAGGGTGAAAAACCACAGTGTGTCCACTGCTTTGAATCATTAATTCAGGTCTGAAGTGATGAACCCAGGTTTTATCTTGAGTTACTAATGTGCAGTGTCATTCTCGGTCAGCCTGAAAGCAAGTCAGAAGTGTCCTGGAAATGTCAACCTTTCGCACTTTCTCCTCTGGCGGCAGCTGGGACCCATCTTGTAGATTTGCTTGCTCATTCACAAGATCTCAGTAAAAACAGTGTGGACAGAACCAGAACTGATGCCTATGGACTTAGTTATCTGCTGGACAATAAGACATCCATCATCCAAAATCCATTGGGTGAATGGTATCAACTTGATCAGCAGTGGTTGAGGTTTTTGGACAACCTAACTGAAGGTCATTTTCTGTGCTGACCCTGCCTTGCTTGAAATCAGCAGCCCACTTCTTCACAGTTGCTTAGGAAGGGAGTCCTCAGCAAGTGTCTGTACCACGTCCTCATGGATTTCCTTGGGTGTTTCTTCTCCAAATACTTTATGTCTGCTTGGGGCTCTGTTTTGTTCATTTTTAGATTTGTCACACTACTCTTCACCCTTACATGGGTCTCACATGCACACAAATTAAAACAGAAATCTGCATCAGTGTTTCTAGTTTCATAAGAATGGTAGTGTATTACCCCAACAAAAAAGTTCAGCTATGGCTCTTCTTTCTGGGTGAGGCTTAGAACTGTTTTGAACAACTCTCGTAAATATTACAAATGCAACACTTTATATGCTAAAAAATTGCTACATTACAGGATTTCATATACAAGTAATCTGTTATAATTTGATGCCTGCAGATTCTAGATTAGCCTTTTCTATTAATGACATAATAATGGTGTTGTACTTAAAGAGCAATGTGACAGTAAATGCGCAAGCATTGTTTTGTAGAGTTAACATTTCATACTAACAGCTAGCTACACCAACCCCACTATAGACAAATTTCCTTAATCAATCGATCAATCATAATTTCCAAAGCTATTATGTATTGTTTTGTATTGAAGCTATTACAATATGCCAAAAGCTAGTTAGCTTTGTCTATAAAATTGTGGTTTGCATATCTCCATAATTCTTTCGAGGAATGTCCAGAATCGGTGCTTAGTTATGGTGTTACATTGTCTATCTGAAATGTTAGATTCATCATTACTGCAGACATGACCATTGACAGACAAGTTACAGCTGTATGTCAATCTGTATATTATGAGCTCTGTAAGGTCATCGCCATCCATTACATTCTCTCAACTCTTATCTGTGCATATGTTCTATCTAGGCATGTCTGCAGCAAGCTCCTGCCATGACTATTTTCTCCGAACTTCTCTTCATCCTACATCCCAGCTAGACAACTCTGCTCTTAGTCTGATAACCATACACTCACTATCCCTGTCACAGGAACAGCAATGTATGGTCAATGGATTTCTAGTTACTGTGCCGCGAAACAGCGGAAATCACTTCCCATCCATATTCGCCATCTACCCAACGTCCAATCCTTTAAACGTTCACTAAAAAACATATTTGTTCCACAAATATCACTGCTACACCAATGATTTTATTTTCTACACATTGCCTATAACCTTTTTGCTCTATTGATTAGTTGTCAATAGTTGTGATTATAGCTTATTGATTAGTGTGCTTGTCTTTCTCTGTGACACTCTCCCCTTTTAGCATGTATATATACAAGTAATGCTATGTTAAATTACTACTTAATCACGCCATTGTTCCAATCAATAACCTGGCCTTAAAGTGTAAAAACTTGCAGAGGAACGAAAGAAAGAAAAAGAAAAAGACAATTGAAATGAAATGCTAGAGGTAAGGAGCACTTGGAAAAAGAAAAAAGTGATTATACCTCCCTGGAACTAAGCATCTTCGAGGGACGCCACTCCAAAGGCTGTCATTATTTATCCCTTTGCTAATTTCGGCAATTTTAGTTTCACATCAATTGAGCTGGATTCTCTCGATAAAAATCGAATGAAACTTCACAAATATTCAAAAATATAAGAAAGATTTATTAAATGAAGAGTTTAACTAGTCGCAAGGCATTTTGTGAACTTTAATACGTTTTGAGCAGTACGTACAAACATTTTTATGAACTGTTCCCTCTACGTAACCATTTAAGTGATAATGAAAGTGAACTCTTTGGGGACCAGTTGCACAGACTAAAAGCGTTCTAAAAGAAACGAATTTAAAAACATTTATTTTTTCGAATTGTTCTTATGCCGTTGAGATGGCAATGTGTGTACGAAACTGGCATTCGTTTTATGTAAAACTATAAGGCCTTAACATAAGAAATGTATCACTGGTCCCCAAACCGCCGATCGAAAGAAACTCATATAAGTTGTTTTATAGAGTTTTTTGTTAGCTTGTACAAAATTCTTACTCGATCCAATTAATTGTGATGACCAAGGTCGTCGTCACGGTGTTAGTACCCGGCTTAGAACAGCTTAGACGTGCTAGAGAATTAATATAGTTCCTTCACCTATAGCTGGCCTCGAGGACGTTACTCGATCCTCGATCTCTCTTTTTCTTATTTGTTCGTTATCTGCTTTGAAGTTTTGTGTCAATGTTCATCAGTACATATGTTATTGATATTTGCTACGTTCCTGGATAGTTTATGTCTTAGAAAAACTGACTATATTAATATGTAGCAGTACTATAGTAGTGTGCAATATAAATTAAGTTATGTTCTTGTTGTACAGGGTAGAGTGGACATGTTCCCAGGCCGTTCCTTTCTCACGCCAGCTGCTACGTAATAGCCTGTGCGCATTGAACTGCTCACCGCGCCATTGCATGCGCTGATTTTCAATGCACTGGACCTACGGACTAAAACCGTATGGTCGTTGTACGATTCCGTGTGTTCGTTATTCATGCATTTCTGGCTACTCAAAATGTTCTCTAACTCTGGCTCTAATTCTTCTTTTTTTGTGAGTACGATAGTACATGCTATAATATATAACATAGGTAAAAAAAAAAATGCACATGAATATAAAGATATACAACTCTGATTAAAAATGCAAAACTTAACATACGAAATTCCTTATCTATCCCTGATATTTTTGTAGGTCTTATTCCCGTGAATAAATATGCACAACGCGCAATCGTTTAGTGACCTTATACTGGATTAAAAATATATCAGAGACCTTAGAGTTAGAAAATATAGCTATTTCTTCCACATTGTTTTGCTTTTTACTTAAACTTTTAAAATAATCAATGTTGTTTAATCACTTTTATCTTAAACGCCTGCACCCACTTCTAAATATGTAAAATAAATATAACCATCATACAATATACCAGTAGTTGTCAAAAATAGACATTAAAGTAATTTGCTGAATTGAGTCATCCATCATATCCCAAATAGTAAATGGCTATCTATATGAGTTTCTTTCCTTCAACCCATTGAACAGAACCTTATCTGCCACTTTCTCAGATATTCTTTGATTTACCTTGGAAAGTTTTGACCAAAGTCGTTAAGCTGGGCTAAAAATTCCTCAAATGAGATCAGTCAGGATCAGCCCGTGTCCTCCAGTGTTTTTCAGACTTTTAACCCTTTTGACTCACGCACTACAGTGTATGTTGAATTATATGTTAAATGGATAAAAACATAGGAAAGGTTAAACTGTTTTAAGGCGTACGACCCGTTGGGATTAACCCGCCTAGACGACGTTTTAATCGATGGCGGATAACTGCGAAGCTATCTGAGTAAAGAAGAATCGCCTGCCAGAACCATCGCGATCACGTGATTTGTCAGCACCCAGCAGCACGGCGTGTAGAGTCCGCCGACGTCTTACCAAACCAACGCCATAACCGCCTAATAAGCCAACGTGACTTTTAGCCAATGGTTACGTGATCGGAACTGCGCCCATTTCAAATTAGTTTCTACACTTTTCCCAACAGGATTATAATAAGCGTCTCAGCTGTCAAATTCCAATACTGATACATTTGACTCTTCAATAACATATGTAAATATCTCTAATTACTATAGTTATGAGATTTAATTCCAAAATGTCCAAGTCAGTCAGACAGAATATTATGCTAAGAAAGAAGATATAGAGTACAATTAACGCAATAAACCAAAAGGTTTTCAGAGAGAAAGTAGAAATCGGCGAGCATTCTAAACGCTGCAATTGATAAATCTTTACGTTAGCGAACAGAGAATCACCGTCATAATTTTCCTCAAATAAATTGTGGAAATGTTTAGTACGTCATAACTTTACCATTCGAAACAACATCAATTCCCATCCTCTGTTTACTGATTATATTAGCGTAGATAAGCCCATGTTCTTATAGCAATCATAATATTTTCTCCTTATTATATCATTTCTTTGTCTTGCAACTCCTGGCTGTGTTTGAGCTATGCTGATAGAAGTGAGCCCAGACGTTTCCGGGCTGCGAAATCGGACACTCGATGATGGGTGTCAACCTCAAAGAACCCGAAAAAAAGTATTTAAAGCACAACCTCGACATTGATGAACTATCCAAAAGCCAAAAGCGACAGTGGGCGCCCGCCGATAGCAGCGGGACACGAGTCAAAACCCGCGACTTCCCGCCACCTAAACGGACGTCTCACACTTACGCATAGCGCTCATACCTTTCATGTTTAGTGTTCAAAACATGTCCTTGTTCATTCACAGCGGATTTTCGTTTTATAATGTATCATTTTAATCTTTTGCCAGCTAAACGGTTCAAACACCAACTTCCACTGCCCAGCATGTGTAATTAAAACTATTTCGATCACGCTGCAGCAGCAAGTATTTTCCAGTGTGAAACCAAAAAACCTCATATAGTCACATGACAACTGATGTGACTGAGTATCAATTCAGACAAATTAATCTTAATGTATTTTCTCTACAAAAACAAATGCTAATGACTTGCCTACATAATGTCAAAATATTCTTATTTATCTAAAGCTGGTGCGAGGCATTAAAGATGAAAGTGTCCTAGGAGTCTGCAACATGGCCACCATCAAAATGTTGAACCAGATGCTAAGCTTCATAATTAGAGCCATAAACCAGATTCTCTCATTCATGCTCCACTCCTTGGCCACTCAAGTAAGTTGCAAATATTTTTTATTCATAATATTCATAATAATTCTTGTGTAGAAAAAATTATAAAGCATATGACATATAATGGTCAAAGTGACCTGCTAATGTCTTCACGGGACCGTCGCGGACACGCGCATTCTTTCACAAACCAAATATCTGACGCTTGAGTGGCGTAACCTTCTTAAGGCCCTAGATTTGATAATTATTCAATTCAAACAAATTTTATATAAACAAAGGCAAAGTATTCAACCAATCAGAGCTTCACTCCTTCATTCCCCCCACCACACAAGATATACATTACAATTATATATATCATTCAATCCAACGTACATAGAGTTAACAATAAAGTATTTCCCACTACCCAAATACTGTTCAAATTCTGATGAAACGTATTCCGCTGTCTCCGGAGCTGTCCCTTTCTGAGAATACAATTTAATATCCATAGTATATATATATAAATGTTCGTTGATGAATACCCAAACTTCATATAAAAGTCTTTCTGACCCTCCAACCTCTATTCTAATTAGCTCCCAACTAATCTCTTCTAGATAGTCTATATTATTAAAATAAATTGTTACGATACACACTACAGTTTACAGCAGAGTCTCAGAGTCTTGCACATCGGTGCCTCCCTATGTGTCAGCGATAATGATAGGGTAGTCCTGAAGAACCGGAGGAAACCTTTCCTCCACGCGCTACTCCTCAGCTGGTGCAAACTGTCCATCCAGCGACAAGGAGTCATGATTGCACCAGTTTCACCAAGTTCTTTCTGCGACCGTTTTTTACTACACTCACACCAGGTTGTTTCTTGGCCCCCCAAGAAACTGTTACTCGGACCCAATCACAGAGTTCCCCCACGTCGGACACGAACTACAGTAAATCGACGATCTTGACTAACATCCACTTAGTATAAACTCATATTACCTAGCAACTTAAATAAGAGAGCACTCCTTCTTGCATTCCTACTGTTAAGAAAAGCAGCGCTCCAGTGACGGAGATTGCTCCTTCGAAATGATATGCTACGCCGCTAGTGCTACTATCAACCACTACTAAAACAAATCTCTGCTACTGTGTTATCTTGGAGTAAATGTCTGAGCGCTTTGGCATATGAAATGACGTTAACTCTAAAAATATTTTGTTCTTATGATGAGATGCTTAGACGAGTGTAGTGAAGAGTTTAATACAAGTATGACAGCTGACAATTAAAAAGGATAACTTTATTTAATTTCAAACAGCACATCCCAATGAGCCCAATAATTTGATTATTATAAAAATCCATAAAATTCTCAAATTAATGAATTTTAATGCACATATAGAAAGCAGTTAAAAAAGACTACACATGGAATATAAACAACCACATTCAGAACTCTCAATCATACTGAGACTATAGTATTTTCTGCTTACATACAAGCATGCAGCAATAAATTCTCACAATATATCTATAATATCTCTAATAATAAGTATATATTATCTACTTCATATCCCTATTGTATATTCATGATAACATGGTGGACAATTAAAGATAACAGCATATCCCACTATGAAATATACAGCAAGCAGATACTCAACAAGGATCATCCCACCACATATTTAAATAAAACTTATAATCCATTTTTTTCACACTATCTCTACAAAATTAATTTTAAATTACTTTAACTGAAAAGCTACAACAATGACAACTTTTCAACATTTTCTCTATTTCTTTTTTGCTTTTTCAAAAAAGACACTAGAACTTATCTCTTCAACGAAAAATGAGTGCGAACATTATAAACAATAATCACCCTTCTTCAATCACACTTCCCTACGCAATTGTTTTCCAAACAGAGTTCAATCTTTAGCTCTCCCACAGAAGGTCGAATCAACGAGATTTAACTTTTCCCAGGAATAAACTGGCAATATTTTTACAATAGGACACCTAAATCTTAACTTTTCTCACTCAGCAAATTTTGCTTGGAATATGAGTCACCAAACGGCCTTGCTTATAGAACTTTCTGATTCGAATCCTGTGAGAGATCTGCATAGTGTCTTACATGATCACAAATTCTTTCCTATAACTTTTAACAAGAATCCTGACATATTAGTGCAACACATTTTCTCTGCAATGTTTAAAACATTTGTTTTGTATGTTGTATGGAGAAAAATGGCTAGAGTCACACCATTATCATCATCAAAATTTAATGAAATATATTTACTTTATCCATCAATGTCTTTCATTTAAACAATCACTGTCATGGTCTAGTCATCTCATCAATATCTTTCATACAATCATTATTCCGTTTTCAGCGGGTCACAATTGTCAGATCACATAAAAGCGTCATTCCTTCTCGGCAATACTTCCACGGACTTGATGAAAAGTTCTCAATCATAGCTACGAAAATAATCTAAACTTGATCGCATTGGATATTAGATTCCCCCTTTCCCCGAATGCCCAAAAAGTTTTCTAAGCAGTCTTGATTCGTCATCTGTAAGAAGAATGAAAATACATGATTTGTCTGAAGCCATCAAAAAAGCTCAAGCAAGCCTCACATCATCTTCCACCATGTCAACAATGTATAGTGCATTGATGAGGGTTTCAAACCAGTGCGCAACCATGCAAAGTGTCACAGAAAAACTCTTCTATGCCCAGATGATCACATTGCATGACCCATATCTTACTCCTGAACTGAGTCTGCTCGTAAATG